>NC_135236.1:533628189-533931220 GCF_051348905.1 Ranitomeya variabilis
CCTACAACGGAACCATGCTTACCTTGATATGGATGTCATAACTCACAGACACTCTTTAAGGACTCATTCCGACATGGTATGTAAAGGAGGTTATGTTTTCTACCCAAGTTAGTAATCCGAGATGTGTTCCTTTTTGTTTAAGTCCTTTTTTTGGCAACGGCAAGTTATCCATGTTTCACATACATGAAAAATACAAAAGGTGGCCTAATGGTTGATTAGTGTATTAAACAATGCTGTGAAAGTTTTTTTGTTTCCTTCAGACTACAGATGAAATTGCTCATGGCATTATCAGTGTTGGCTTTGTGTTTTGTAGTTGATTGGTAGCTAATTTTTACTTGCAAACATGCTGCTTCCATCTGTGTTGGGTATTTTGCTGTGGTGGCTCATTTCTCATCGTTTTAGTTTCCAGTAGCAGATGCTTGCTGATGGTCTGTGTAGGAGGGCTAGGCTATGGGTTCACCCAATAGTTCAGCATGGTTTTTTGGGGGCCACTTCTACATTTTATATGGTGATCTTTGGCAGCATTCTGAAAATCTGTAACTTTTTATCGCATGTGAAGCCACATTGTCTCTAGTTGTATTTCTATGCCATAAACTTTGTGCGTACTTAAGACACTTCCCAACAAATTGCCAGCGTATCCACAAATGAATTGTCTGCAAGGTACTGGAGTGACAGCTAATGTTTATTTATTATTCAAAATACATAATCAAGCCAGAATGCGATCTTTTGGCCAACAAGGGGCCTTTCTTAAGCCAAATGAACAGTGTCACTAATATACAAGTAAACAGAAGTATTTATATGTGTTTATCTAATTCCAGACACCTGATGCTGGAGTCACCCCCTGACGAAGGAACTTGTTGGGTCCGAAACACGTGTCGGGGAGCACATTATCAAATTGTGGCGGTTCTGGAGATAATTTCCCTAGCTTTATAAGTAAGTAGTATTGGATCATATGCACAATCAGCACTTTCTTTGTGGAATCTTTTGTCTTTGCACATTATATTTGCACTAGTTGGCACTATTTGCACTTTTTCTCTTTACATGCTATACGTGCATGGTTGCATATATATTTTTAATTAATTTTTTTTATATATTTCACTTTTTATTCAATTTTCTCAAATTTGTATGTTGCATGTGATCCCTACTTTATTTATTATTATTATTATAGGGATATCCAGTATATATATATATAAACCAGCCCTATGCAATGATATATTGTATTACACATAAAATATGCATATATAAAACGTCTTTCTTTTGATATGTGCCCGTGAAAAAACGTATATATAAAAAAAGTATACATATATATATATACATAACATTGTAATTTTTTAATATTGTTTTTATATTGTACCTCTACTCTTACCATTGAATAAAATACATATATATCATAAATATTTCTCTGCTATTCTTTCCACTGGCATGGTCCATACTTGGTGCAGGTTATCCTTTATAGCAACTGTGCAGAGTTACACGGCTTTATGTGCCGGTCATTTCACTCCACATCATAATGTATCAGTAGTGCCTGGTCACATTGTATGGTATGTCAATCATCTAATTAGATACCATATTTATTTAAAAAAAACAAAAGCGTGCTCTTACACATTGCAAGTATACCAACTTATGCTCTGACTCATTTCTTTGTTTTTTTTAGGTACTATCTTATATCAGCTGTGTTTGAAGAAAAAGTCCTTTATTTGAAAAAATCATTGCCCGATAATGTCCACAGCCAGTCAACAAGCTTTTAGGCTGTGGGCACTTCCAGAGTCATCACAGCCATGCCAAGAATTGTGTTTGATCATTAAGACTGAAAACATTAAACTCCAGGAATTGGAGATTACTATCTGTAAATTACAAGAATCCATCAAGGAATTCTCCAATGATCCAAAAAGAGTCAGTTTTACACCTTCTCGGATAGTCATTCTGATCTTTCAGATTCTGTTTTTAATTTTTCAGGCTTATCATGCTATATTTTCTGTTCTACTCACAGTGCCAGCAATGTTGAGTTATCAAAAATTGCAAGTGACATAGAGCAGGTTGAAAACATAAATACAAAATGCAGATATCCGATGCGGTACCACAAATAGACACTGTCCCTGATGATTCACCATAATTCACTGTTATTAATTTTTTGCTCAGGTTATACCAACCACACAACTCCATATGTTGGAGAAGGGTCTCAACTTTACTCCTGCATCCAGAGATAATATCTTTCAGACCAGTAAGGACAGTAACAGATTCATACGTCTTCTCCCTTTAAAACACATCTTTATAGGTCCTAACTGGATAATACAAATAATTCTAACTTAATTCGGTATGAATATACAGTAATTGAAATATTCCTTTGTCTATGGAACTTTCAGATCAGATTTCTACCCTCACTCTGATGGATCTGGAGCATCACTCTATTACACCTAACAAATTATAATCTACTAATCATCTGCGACCAATTATCTCATCCGGACTCTTATCCTGTGGCATCAAAACTCCCTGCTATGGATATGTGAGAGAGTACCAGGGCCGTAGTCATGGCTGAGGAAACTGGGGTGTCTGTGCCCTGGCCTCTCATCACATGAAAATAATGTCCATTATTTTGCATGCCTGTGACTCCACTTTCTGCGCCATCAGGGTCCCCTCTGCTCTGCTGTAGGCTCCCGTTAGACGGTGTTGTGTGGATTTAGACACAGTCCTTTTCAACTTTCAAATAAACAACTTTACTATTTTTTTAACACGGCACAACCATATTCTTCACAGCATTTACAACAGGTTTCACATTGCACATTTTTCCTCTTTCCTTGCACTTTCCTTTCTGTCACACAGCACATACCCAGGTCGGACCATCTCACACAGTTCCTCAGCATCCTCCCTGTTCGGCTCTGCTACGGTTAGACCTTCTCTAGTCTGTTTTGCCCCAGACATGAGAGTATCAGCCTCTGAAGTCAGTTGCCACATGGTGAGTGACTTGCCCATCTGTACTGTCTCTTGCGATGACACAGCATCCTTTTGGTCCAAATTTACTGAATCTGAAAACTCCCGCAGCTGTTTCGCACCGGATCTGAGGGCATCAGCCCATGCGATAAGTTGCCACATAATGGAGCCACCTTCATCCCCGTACTGTCACTGCTTCTGTCCTAAGCTTCTTTTCCTGATGCTGTTCTGGCCTACTACTGTCCAGGCCTGGTGCTGTGGATGGCTGGGCTTCTCCCTTAATTAATGTTGCGTGGTCACTGCTATCATTCTGGGCACGTAAGCTCATGCAGGCTTTCTTGGCACCCTGGCTCGACTGACTGAAATGAGGAAGTTCTCCCTCTCTTAGCTGCAGCTGACCCCTCCTACATTAACTATTTACTATACTAAGCTTCTATTATCTAATTCTACTGTGCCCCAATTATTGGTACTGCACTTTCCCTAAGCAACCATGTACATTACATGACACATTAGAAATATATACGTTTAGCACATTGAAAGGCATAACAAATATACAAGTAAGACAATATATAAACTTATGTAGATAGCAGCATATTGGGACATAAAAGCAATTATCATATATCAAGAGTACAATAAGAACCAAGTCGGTTCTTAAAGGGGTAGGGGCGAGTACCAGACCTTAGATCCCCTTACAGATACATATCAAAGTAAACTGGAGAAAGAAATCAAAACTTTTTTGGAGACTGATAAAAAGTTACAAACTTATAATCTTCATCACAATGAGTAGAAAGCTCTTTAGCATTTGTCAAACAATGAGCATATTATTATTCGACCCTCGAACAAAAGGGGATCTGTGGTTATTTTGGACAATAGGCTTGTACCAAGTCATGTCTCTTTTGTCAGATGCCATGACTTATTTACAATTCTCACAGGATCATAGGAACTTGATCAAACAGCAGTTGGACTTCATTTTGTCTGAGGGTGCCTCGTTGGGTTTGATAAACATCAAACAGAAAGAACACATTTTGATAGAGGATTCCATTTCCTGTATCTTTCATGCCCTAGCCAAAACTCATAAAGCACATTCCACCCCTGCTGCATCCCATAGTTGTGGGTATTGGTTCACTTATAGAATGACTATTAGCTTGGTTAGATGATCGGCTCCAACCTATGCTACAACGTAACGCTGGCCATGTACAAGATACTAAACACCTATTGTCCAGATTACAGATCATCAAATGGACTAAAGATTTCTTTTTGGTCACTTCAGATGTATTTCAATACCTCATGACATTTACCTTTACATACCATCTCTCCAGATTCAATGATTATTCAGATAATCTGTGTCAGTTCATTCTCATTGTTACCAGCTTATTGTTAAAAAATATTTTTTCTCCTTGATGGTTTACTTTTCTTTCAGGTGTGTGGATGCCAGATGGGGGTAAATTCTCACCATCCTTGGCAAACCTTTGAATGTCATAGTGGGAAACTAAATTATTTTTTTCTGTACACAACCCCTTTCGGAGGTTTGGGAGATATATCAATGATCTGACTATGATCTGGCAGGTTAAAGAAATATCTCATTCTCATCGTATTGCCTCCTTTAAGTATCATTCAATAAAATGAAAAGCAGCACTCACCATAACCTAAAATTCAGTCCTTTATTGAGTCACACAAGGAAATGCTTGCGGTGTGAGGTGGAGTATGGGCAAATCAATGGAAAATGGTCATTTCACGTCTGGCACAATGCTACTACAGGTCCAGGTAAACCAGGTGATCACTCGAAAAAGCTTTGTGCCAGACACGAAACAGCAGTCGTTCATTGATTTTTCCTGCATCCTCTGGAGGCCACCTGCTTGTCCTGTGTATCACAATAAAGGACTGATTTTTAGAATATAGTGAGTGCTGCTTTTATTTTTTTCAACGATTTTTGCATTGCTTTTTGCTAAACACCTCCGTATTTCTTATCTTTATACCGCATTGGTTCATAGAAGGGTGAATGTTCACATGAAATCGTATGGTGCCAAAGACTAACTTTTCTTGATTACCGCATTTAAAGATTACTTGAACAATAATCATTTGAATTTTCATTTTACAGTTGGTTCATTTAATAATATTGCTCCTTTCTTAGATATTTATCTTATTGGAGATGTGTCAATGGGTGTTATGTGTAATAAAAACCTCACATATTATAGAACCTACACTTGGCAATAAAATCCTTCATGTCACAAGTTGCCATCTTCCACATATGGTCCATAATATCCTGATTGGATAATTCATCAGTGTACGTCGAGCATGTTCTACTGAATCATCATGTCAGACAGAATGTTTGAATATTAAATAATGTTTCCTCAAGAGGGGTTATAATCATACTACTATAAATAGAGCTATGTCCATCACGTGCCTTAAAACTCGTGATTCGTTGCTGATGAGTTCACATGTTAAAAATAGACATGTTACTAGTGTTAAACAATGCATCACTTTCTCAACCCCTTTCAGTACTGATTATTCTGATATTACTAAAGTATTGCTGAAATATATGCCAAAACTTTATGATGATGAAAAATTGCATGACATTTTGCCTTAGGGTACCAGATGTGTTGCTAAAAAAGCTCCTAATGTCAGTTAGTATCTCATAGTTTTTTCTCTAGTAATGTACCTCAAAAATATACTTGGCTTGATTTCAAGGGTTCTTATAGATGCGGTGGTAACAAATGCAATTTATGTAAATACATGCTGAAAATTAGCTCCTTCACCAGCAAAACTAACATCACATAATAGTATTAAATCTTTTGATCTCTGCATCACACATGTGATTTACATGGCCATTTACATTTTACATGGCCATTGTAAACCATGGTTTACATGGCCATTTGTAATAAATATTACAATGAATGTACGTCACTCTTGTTAAAAAGAAGAGTTCTGGAACATATCACTGCATCTTCATCTGAATCAACCCACTCAGCCGCTCCTCCTCTGGAGTATCCAGACACTTTCTAGACACTCACCAGGGTATTAGTTCCCATTTAAAAGTTAAAAAGCCTTACTCTCAAGTGAAGCTTATTGAATACTTTTATTGAATGCATGCATATGAGCTTGAATTTTCATTTTGACCTTACGTTTTTGTAAGGGTCGGGGGCCAGGGAGGTAGCCATGGCCAACAGCAATCCCTGTATCACTCCCTGGACCCCTTCCCACATGGGACCACATCTCTCTGTTGCAGTACCTTGTAACGGGCTCTCTGCGTTATCTGGACTCGCTCGGTACTGGGAAGTATTCCTCACAGATGGTTCAGCAACAAAGGAGACACACTCCGGCTTAATTTCAATGTTAACTCTTTTACTCAGCACAGCTTGTTCAAATACAGGCACTTCAAGTATTACAGTTGGTTTCTTCCTTTCTGTCCCTTTTCTGTCCTTTCCTTCTGTATACTCAGCCCTGGGTTGGACCATATCTTCCGATCCCGCAGAATCTGTTCCATCCGGAATTCTTGCCTCACATGAGGGAGTCCTACACCGTTTCACCCCAGTTCTAAGAACTGCTGCCCAGGCAAAGACCTGCCACATCTCATGTGTAATACCCGTGCTGACCAGACTTCTCTCCTTGCAGGGACAGACTTCTATCAGCTGCATCCGCAGTGCTTCCGTGCTTCTTTCTCCTAGAGGAACCTTTAGTGTAGCTGTTCTATGCTGGGCCCCTTTCTTTAACATTGAGGGGCACAGTGACTTCTCGCTAGGCAGCCCAGTGAGCTGCACGGGTACCCAGGCCCTGTCTCACTTAACCAGGAAGCTATAACTATACTTATCCCACTGTGCCCCTCCTATGCTAACTATTCCTTAAAATGCCCCCTCTAGTGGCCAACTAGGGACACTACTCCCCTATTACTATACTGGGCCTGGGGACTTACTTTCCCTATCAAAAGTGTGCAAATAACTGTGCATGTAAAGGCATACATATATCAAGAGAAATACACAAGGGGTGTAGCAATAATCTTATACATGGTGGTCATACACTTTATGTGTAGCAGTACCAATGTGTATGAACACACTTTTTGGAAGTGCATTGAACAGCAAGGTGGATTGCTGCTGAGGGGAAAAAGAAAAAAAAATCTTTAAATCTTCAGCTTAGCGAGTGTGAACGAGCTGAGTGTGACCTGAGCGTAAGTGTGAACGGCGGTAAGTGTGACTTGTGATTCAGTGAAGAGGTACAGTACAGACCAAAGTTTGGACACACCTTCTCATTTAAAGATTTTTCTGTATTTTCTTAACTATGAAAATTGTACATTCCCACTGAAGGCATCAAAACTATGAATTAACACATGTGGAATTATATACTTAACAAAAAAGTGTGAAGCAACTGAAATTATGTCTTATATTCCAGGTTCTTCAAAGTAGCCACCTTTTGCTTTGATGACTGCTTTGCACACTCTTTGCATTCTCTTGATAAGCTTCAAGAGGTAGTCACCGGGAATGGTCTTCCAACAATCTTGAAGGAGTTCCCAGAGATGCTTAGCACTTGTTGGCCCTTTTGCCTTCACTGTGCGGTCCAGCTCACCCCAAGCCATCTCGATTGGGTTCAGGTCTGATGACTGTGGAGGTCAGGTCATCTGGCGTAGCACCCCATCACTCTCCTTCTTGGTCAAATAGCCCTTACACAACCTGGAGGTGTGTTTGGGGTCATTGTTTGGTGCCACACAAAAGTTTGATACATAAAATGAGAATAATAGGGATAGGGGAAAATATGTGTAAGTGGGTTGAGAGCTGGCTCCGGGATAGGAAACAAAGGGTGGTTATTAATAGAGCACACTCGGACTGGGTCATGGTTAGCAGTGGGGTACCACAGGGGTCAGTATTGGGCCCTCTTCTTTTTAACATAGAGTAGAATTTCAATATTTGCAGACGACACTAAACTCTGCAGGGTAATCAATACAGAGGAGGACAATTTTATATTACAGGATGATTTATGTAAACTAGAGGCTTGGGCTGATAAATGGCAAATGAGCTTTAATGGGGATAAATGTAAGGTCATGCACTTGGGTAGAAGTAATAAGATGTATAACTATGTGCTTAGTTCTAAAACTCTGGGCAAAACCGTCAATGAAAAAGACCTGGGTGTATGGGTGGATGACAAACTCACATTTAGTGGCCAGGCAGCTGCTACAAAGGCAAATAAAATAATGGGATGCATTAAAAGAGGCATAGACACTCATGAGGAGAACATAATTTTACCTCTATACAAGTCACTAGTTTGACCACACTTAGAATACTGTGCACAGTTCTGGTCTCCGGTGTATAAGAAAGACATAGCTGAACTTGAGCCGGTGCAGAGAAGAGAGACGAATGTTATTAGAGGACTGGGGGGTCTGCAATACCAAGATAGGTTATTACACTTGGGGCTATTTAGTTTGGAAAAATGAAGGCTAAGGGGTGATCTTATGTTAATGTATAAATATATGAGGGGACAGTACAAAGACCTTTCTGATGATCTTTTTACTCATAGACCTGAGACAGGGACAAGGGGGCATCCTCTACGTCTGGAGGAAAGAAGGTTTAAGCATAATAACAGATGCGGATTCTTTACTGTAAGAGCAGTGAGACTATGGAAGTCTCTGCCGAATGATGTTGTAATGAGTGATTCATTACTTAAATTTAAGAGGGGACTGGATACCTTTCTGGAAAAGTATAATGTTACAGGTTATATACACTAGATTCCTTGATAGGGCGTTGATCAAGGGAACTAGTCTGATTGCCGTATGTGGAGTCGGGAAGGAATTTTTTTCCCCAATGTGGAGCTTACTCTTTGTCACATGTTTTTTTTTTGCCTTCCTCTTGATCAACATGTTAGGGCATGTTAGGTTAAGCTATGGGTTGAACTAGATGGACTTAAAGTCTTCCTTCAACCTTAATAACTATAACTATAAATACTATGCAACATGTAAACAGGGGTAGAGGAGAAAAGGGAACAACAATACTTTCACATGCCCTACATTGTTTTCATTGAGTCTATGTCTTTGTCTATGTACTATTAACTGATTGTCAAAAATTTCTATTTGCTTTATAATTGTTTTTTTATGTCTGTTTTCAAACACTTCCACCCACACTCATCAAAGACATCACGTGTTAATTCCATGATTGAATGAATCAGCCATTTTCTACGTATACATATTGGTTTATTTGATTCTTTATACCTATGACTAAGGACATGTTTGTCTGAAGCACGTAAGCTTCTATAGCCCCATTTTTCCTGTTTTCTCCCCTCCCTTTCTTTGCAATCTGTGTCATTATGACCATTTTACTACTTTAATAAACATTTCACTTTTATATAAAAAAATTTTGGTGCCGGAATACTTTTCAATTTTTAATGTGGTTCCTACAACTGTGATGCTGGCCATATTAACTACATTAATCAATACTTGGATTCCATATCTCCGCTACCTACAATGGTGTGCTGATAAAATCCCTTTCTTCTTTTTTTTGAGAGTACTAATTGGCACACTACTCGCAACAGTTATTACTTTTACTCGCTATTTCATTTGCTTAGCACACTTCTCCTCTTGTAGTTCATTCACACTCTGCCCTCTGGTTCTTTAGTAGGAACGTGAAACAACTCAATGGTTGTTTAGGTAGTTTAAGTCCTATACAAAAACTAATAAGTGAAAGCGGCGCTGGTGACACAAGATGTTGGTAACCTGCAGCGAATGTAACAATCCCCACAAGATTGTAAAAAACAAAATAAAGAAAAGCATAAATGAAATTCGCGCTGGTATATCCTGTGTATATATCCTCAGGCCAAATAGATCACTGTAGGTAATAAAATCCGTCACATGGACATCTAAAATAAAGTAACATATTGGACGGTCGCCACAGGTGTTCAGAATAAATATTTCAGCCTAACGCTAGGTCTGCAATGCCTGAAGTAAAATAGTTCTTGATGCACAAAGTCAATTAATAAGAAAATAATCAGTACCTTGAGAGGTATCGATGAATAGTCTCCAAGAGGTTCACCGAGATGCTGGATCCTGTGAAAGAAGTCTTCACAGAGATCGTGCTGGAGGGCTGCCCCGGCTGGCGGCAGCGTTTCAATGTATGAGCTCCAGTAAGGGGCGGACACACCACATACTAGGTTGAAGACGCCACGAGGTGCAAGTGGTGAGAGCAGTGCGTCTAGGACCTGCGTGACGTAATGGATCAGGTGACCGCCCGTGTGACTAGGAAATTAGCTACGGATCGCGGTAAAGACCAGAAAGCCTACGCGTTTTGGAAACAACTGTTTCCTTCCTCAGGGCTCCGCCCCTTACTGGAGCTCATACATTGAAATGCTGCCGCCGGCCGGGGCAGCCCTCCAGCACGATCTCTCTGAAGACTTCTTTCACCGGATCCAGCATCTCGGCGCACCTCTTGGAGACTATTCATCGATACCTCTCAAGGTACTGATTATTTTCTTATTAATTGACTTTGCACATCAAGAACTATTTTACTTCAGGCATTGCAGACCTAGCGTTAGGCTGAAATATTTATTCTGAACACCTGTGGCGACCGTCCAATATGTTACTTTATTTTAGATGTCCATGTGATGGATTTTATTACCTACAGTGATCTATTTGGCCTGAGGATATATACACAGGATATACCAGCGTGAATTTCATTTATGCTTTTCTTTAGTTTAAGTCCTAGTTTAATTCTTCGGTTAGGGCTATTTCTGTACCCTCACACACCACTAGGGATTGCTATGTCAGGATCTCTAGTCTGTATAAGAACTGGCAGGCTCAGTTGCAGTTTTCTAGTGTCTAACCTATTAACTGTTGCTACAAAGGCATAAGCTAAAGACTGACTTCCGCTAATACGGACCCTACCAGATGTTGGTGCTGAATGTTGCGGAATGCTGAGTAAGCTTTTACACATTTCTGCCATGTTAACCCTTCCTTCCAAGGTGGTTGCGGTTCCCCAGCTGTGTTGACAACTTCATCCTCCTCTTCCTTTTGCTTCCACTGTGCCTCCACTGTCAGCGAAGGATGCAGCCAGTACTGCATCTACCAGCGTGTGCTTGCATTCCCACATAGATCACGCTCTGGTGACTAAAGTAAGGATGACATGTTGTGCTTGTAGCAGTGATACAGCAGGGTAGCCACACAGTAATCAGCATTTGTAACAATCCGGGCAACTTGGTGGTCCTTGCCAAGCACAGTACCATGTATTGCCTCACGTGCGTCAAGTTGCCCAGAGGCAAGAACAAGCTGTCCTCAGTAGGAGATGTATCATTGGCCTCCTCTTTGTCATCTGTATCTTCTGTATTCCCTCAGCTATGCTTCACTGATGCCTGTGAGCTGCACTCTTGACAGAGTACTACTCTGCTGTGATCACAGCTGTTCTTCATTCTCATCCTACGCCTCCTCCTTCTCCTCCAAAACGTTCTCTTGGCTAGACATTTGTGCACCTAGCCGCTATTGTTACAGGAACCCATCCTCCAAGATATGTGTGCATGCCTGGCCTGATATTGGTATGAATGGTCCCTGTTCCTCATCCTCTTCCTCCTGTGCCACCACCTTATTCATCATCATCTGAAGCTTTGTTTTTCCAGGAAGCATAGAAGTGGGATAGTAATGCTGATGATGGCGTCATCAGCACTGCCCATGTTTGTGGAGTCTCGAAGCAGCGCAACAAAGCAAACACATCCTGCATTGAGGCCCCCTCATTGGTTGTGAAGTTTTGTTGTTCTGTATAAAAGCTCGCCTGTGTGTGCTACAGCTGAAACTCAGATATCACCTACTGCTGCTCAAATAATCTCTCCAGCATATGCAAGATGGAGTTCCACCTCGTGGGTACGTCGCATATGAGGTGGTAAGTGGGAAGGCAAAAGTGAAGCTGCAGTGATGACAGGCGATCAGCAGCAGGGTGTGAAAAAAGTTGAAGTGACTGCTTATAAATGAATGCTTGCCTGATTTGTAAGGGAATGAGGTATAAATAAGATGCTCATGGGTCACAGAAGCAAAATCTGCCCTCTCAGCATGGGACCATTGTTATAGAAATTTGGCTCGGGGTGAATTTAACCCCGTGTGTATGCTGTGTCCATTCCCAATTATTATCAGATCAGATCTATTGAGCGCTCAAGAAAGAATGAACTCTGACACAAAGTGACAGTATAACATTCCATCCAGATCTCTGGTTTATTCATTGATACATGATCTTATAAAACCATATAAAATGGGAGTGGTTAGTAAATTAACATTCAATTTAGCTATTATTTCATTGGTTGACTGAGTACATAATGCATTTAACTGAGTACATGGCATCTTCGAACTATGGTCTACCTAGCAACAAGCTGATTTTGTACTTTCGGAAACATCTGCCACCTTTATCCTGCTAGTCAGCAACATTCTGGGACATTAGTTTCGAACCATCTGCTTTAACTTCCCTGTTCTCTGGCGATCTGGACATACCAGAAAGTCCCGAGGTCCGTCTTGCCTAACTCATGTGATTAAGTTGAGCAATTGATCATAAAATAGCTGAATATATTTGCTTTTAAGCTAAGACATGATTTAAAGGGATATACATGCAAGTGAGATCTACATGATATATATATTTCTATCACAAGCCCCCCTTAGATATCACTTGCCCTAATCCTAGCCTCCTGTCCCAAAGCGCTGCAACTCTTTTGTGCTGTCGGCGAACTGACATATACCTAATGCACATGCCCTACACCGTACAGACTTTTCGCAAATGGGCGGTCAGGAGATCTGTCCCTAAAGGGGGTGGAAGCATGCATAGTCTCATATTGGCGAAGTTCTCCAATCAGTTCCACATATTCATCCTCATCGGGGTGGGGTGCGTCGTCAGGTGGGTGAATCTGGATTCGGATAGGTTCGTCCAGGAGGAGATGTGGCATCAGGTTTGTGGTTTCCTTGACTGTCTTTTCCATCATCCTGCGGATACAAGGGATTACACAACAACCAGAAATTATCACAAGAACAAAAATAACAAGTATGGCTGCCCCAATCTGTGCTAGCAACCTTTGCCACCCATTCATCCATCCAAAGTACTGGTCCCAAGGATCTTTCACTCCTGAGTTTTGTTTCAATTCCTCTGATAGCTCGGTGAGTTTCTGTATCGCCACCGTGACTTTACCATTGGGACCAGTATTGTCTGGGATGTAGGTGCAACAGGTGTCTTTGATCATTTTACAAACACCTCCTTTTTCAGCTAGAATCATGTCTAGGGCCATCCTGTTTTGGAATGCCATGATGGAAGTGGGGCCCAACTGGTCTGCCAGACCTTTTAGAGCATCTCGGGTGTAGTTAACAAATCTCTGCTGGTTGTAATACACATAATTTATCCAATCAACATTTTTGTTCACAGTTATTATTGGCAACAATGACTCAAATCCTGCCTTGATCTGGTCCCTGGCTTTAAATTCATCAGGTACCCCCTAGGCACACCTATGTTGTCTATATAAACATGTGGATCAAAACTGCCTTTTGGGGCACTTGCCCGCTTTGGTCTGCTAACTGCAGTACTGGGTGAGGACTCATGGGTGTAGGGAAACAGGTGGAAGGGCATTAGAATTTTTGCCAGTGCACATTGGCCTACCCAAACACCTTCCAGTCTGCTACGTATCTTCATATCACCACAGATCCAGTATATGTCACCTAGGGAGACCACATGATTAATTAGGTTGTCAGTGGTGGTACTGTACTCTGAGCAGAACCCCTTAGTGAAGTTTTTTTCATCCCTGCCAGCCCCTGTGCGTGTGTAACAGGTGTAATTACCAGGGTATATTGTTATTCCAGTCCCTGGTGGGGTGTCTTTAGTCATGAGTGGGTACTTAGACTTCCAGTGTTCACAGGATGCAGAATGAGATGAGTTAGTGTATATGCTGAGAAAACAGGCCTGCTGGGATTCTGGGATGTTAAGTGGCACTGTGCCCAGATGGGGTCTGGCTCCGGCACATGCATAACAGCCACTCCCATTATGCTGTTGGGCTGTGTATCTTACCCACTCTAGCCAGTAATTGGTTTCAGAGAACCCAGTCTCTACTGCTAAAGTCTCCTCATAGGTCGGGTCTGTCAGTACCTTTACGTTACTAGGGGTCTCCTGAGTCACATTGGGCTTGTCAGCTGCATTTGCCAGCTTGAATTTTCCTGAGTACTGCACAGGGGGTTTGCGTTCACCACTTGGAGGTGTACTGCTCATTATGTAAGTACCGGCATCACCTGGGGAGGGGTTTTCAATGCTAAGTATGAGTCGGTTGCATTCCCCCCTGGTGCTGCACCCTTTCCTGAAGGCCTGCTTTGTTAGGCGCATACGGTCAATTAAGGACTTGCCATCTTTATCTTTTCTGTTTAGGGCTGATGGGGGTTTGTATCCCCAACTGTCACCAGTGTTCCATGCTGCCGCTCCCCAGTATTCACATTTGTCTCCCCAATATTTATCTGCAACACAAATATACTGAGTCCCATGCCCCAAGCTGTCCAGCTGTGTGGGTGGGCAGTGTACCACATCGCAGTAATCAAACAGGTATGTAATTATGTGTGCTGATGTATCGAACCAGAAAATGGTGTAGTCCCCATCCTTGGTGATCTCCCCTCCCAGATGTGGGGTGCGAGGAGCTTCTGCCCCCAGGATATGTATCACACAGAGGATATACAGGATCATTCTGGCTTTGGCGTATCTTCTGGTACGGGAGCCTTCTTGCAATGCGATGCGTGGATCCAAGTGGGTTTTCCCTCTAGTTTCACAGAGGTTGGTGTTGTCAGCAGCACTTGGAAGGGACCGTCAAATCTGGGGTCGAGTGTTCTCCTCACGAACTTCTTTACCAACACCCAGTCTCCTGGTTTCAGGGAGTGCGTACCGGGTACCGCTCCTGGATCTGGTAATGAAGAGAAAACTCGAGAATGGACATCAGCTAGTTTTTTGGACAGTTAAATTACATAAGCAGACAAAGTATCATATTGCATTGCCAACTGCTGAGGGAAGAATACCCCTAACCTAGGGCTGGACCCAAACAGAATCTCATGTGGTGACAGCTTTTCTGGGCCCCGGGGAGTGTGCCTTACACTAAACAGTGCAATGGGAAGGGTTTCGTGCCATGGTTTGCGTGCCTCTTGGGCAACTTTCAACATCCTGTTCTTAAGTGTCCCATTTAGCCTTTCTACTTTCCCGCTACTCTGAGGGTGATAGGGAGTGTGTAGGCCTAAGTCTGACCCTACTGCTGACCAGATCTCCCTTGTGAGGTTTGCTGTAAATGCGGGACCCTGATCACTCTCTATCACTTCTGGGACCCCGTATCTGCACACGATCTCTGAAAGCAGCTTCTTCGCAGTAGTCTTTGCTGACTGATTCCTCACTGGGAAAGCTTCTGGCCATCCTGAAAACACGTCCACGACCACAAGGGCATATTCGAATCCTCCACTTGGCGGCATCTGGATATGGTCTATCTGGATCCTCTGGAAGGGGTATAGTGGTCTGGCAAGATGATGGGTGGGAACTTTCTCCATTCTTCCAGGGTTGCATTTGCCGCAGGTCAGACAGCTGCTTGCGAATTTGGCTGTTAGGGTGGAGATCCCTGGAGCGAACCAGTAGGCACCAATCAGATCATTCATCTGTGTCTTTGATCTGTGGGTGGGTCCATGTGCCCACTGGACCACCGTAGGGTACATGCTTCGGGGTAAACAGGGTTTATAGTCCATTGAGTATACCCTTCCTTCTTGATGTGTTGCACCCTTCCGCATCCAACTCTCTTTCTCCTCCTTTGGAGCTTGCTCTTGCAACTTCTTGAATAGATTCCAAGACGTCATCTCATCTGGTGTCTTGTCCTCAGTTGCCACGTAGTAGCCGTCCGGCTCTACGACCTCTCCCAGTTCTCCGCATTGTCTTCCTTTGGCGGCTTCTTTGGCTGCCATATCGGCCATGTTGTTGCCCCGTGCCTCTACTGTGTTCAGTTTTCCATGCGCTTTGACTTTCAGTACGGCCACCATTTTTGGAAGTAGAAGTGCGCTCAGCAGGTCCTTAATGGCTCCATGATGCTTCACGGTTGTTCCGCTTGCTGTGATGAAGTCTCTTGCAGCCCAGATGGGTCCAAAGTTGTGTGCTATGCCATGCGAGTACCTTGAATCGGTGTATATGTTCGCAGTCTTGCCCTCTGCCATCCGGCAGGCCTTCGTCAGTGCTATTAGCTCTGCTTCCTGGGCTGACAGGCTAGGCGGCAGACTTCTGGACCACAGGATTTCTTGATTGCTGGTCACTGCACATCCCGTGTGGAATCTTCCTTCATCATCTGCAAATCTGGAGCCATCTACGTAGAGGATCAACTCTGGGTTGGTCAGCGGCTCTTCTGCCACATTGGGTAGTCCTGCTGTTTCCTGTTGCATGATGCTGAAGCAGTCATGGTCATCTGTCCGGAGCAAATCCAGATCCTTGTGGAAGGTATCGTGCAGATTTTGATCTGAGGGGTCCGTATTCATATCCCCCCTTGGGAGTGGGAGTAGAGTGGCTGGATTGAGGACTGTACATCTGGAGATAGTGACATTGTCAGGCAGTAGTAGGGAGCACTGCAGGCGAAGATGTCTTGCGGTGGAGAGATGTTTTGGCTGGGTTTGGTTGAGAATTGCTGAAATGTCATGTGGAGCCAGGATTTCCAGTGGATGTCCAAGAATGATGTCAGCAGTCTTGTCCAGGAGGGCGTGTGCTGCAAATACTGCTCTCATGCAGGAGGGGGCTCCCCTTGCGACTGGATCCAGGCGAGCTGAGAAGTAGCCTAGAGGTCTCTGTCTTCCCCCGTGAGTCTGTGTCAGGACTCCAGTAGCATGGCCTTCTTTCTCCATCAGGTAGAGACGGAATAGCTTCCTGTAGTCAGGTAGGCCTAGTGCTGGCGCTGAGACTACGGAGTCTTTTAGCTTTTTGAACGAACTGAAGGCCACATCTGTTAGCAGGAACGGGGTTGCATTGACGCAGTCATACAGAGGTTGCATTAGGACTGAGGCATCAGGGATCCAGGCTCTGCAATACGAAACCAGACCAAGGAAAGCTTGTAGCCCCTTTGGAGTTGTTGGAGGGGCCATCTTCTCCACTGTGGTCTTCCGATCATCTGTCAGGTGTTTCGTCTGATGAGCAATGCAGTGCCCAAGGAATGTAACTCGCTTCAGACACCACTGGATTTTGTTCTTTGAGACCTTGCAGCGCTGTTCTGCCAGGTAGAGTAGGAGAGACACGGAATGTGTTTTACACGTGTCAAAGTCAACTGCACAGAGGAGTAGATCATCCACGTATTGTAGCAGGGTCACTTCTGCATGTTCTGTGATCCAGTTGGCGAGAACTGTGGACATTGCTTTGGTGAATTGTGAGGGGCTGTTCTGGGCCCCCTGAGGCATCACCGCCCATGTGTACTGTGCTCCCTGATGCGTGAAGGCAAACAGGAACTGATCGTCCGGATGGAGGGGAACACTGAAGAAAGCATTAGCCAGGTCAATCACCGTGAACACTGTTGCTGTGGAAGGCACATTTGAGAGCAGAGTGTGCGGATTCGGCACAATTGGAGTTTCGAACACTGTAGCGTCATTCACAGCTCTTAGGTCATGTACCATTCTGAACTTGGCTGGCTCCCCTTTTACAGTCTTTTTCTTGATGGGGAAAAGCGGGGTGTTGCAAGGAGAGGTGCAAGGGACAACGACCCCTATTTCCAGAAACACCTTCAATTGGTCTGAGACAGCTTGACTCTGGGCGATGGACAAGGGATACTGGACCTTACGAGGATATGGAGTGCCTGCCTTGAGTGATACCCGCACCGGGGCAACTTGAAGTTTTCCCACATCTTGGGGTCCCTTGGACCATAGACTTTCTGGTACTACATCCAGTACCTCCTTGGGCAGGCCTTCATCAGTTGCCTGAGGTTCCTGTAGGGCCGCCAGCATCACTGACTCTTCCTGGGTCAAAGGTGAAGAAAGGGTTACGGTCCCATCTTCCTGGAACACTATGGTTGCTTTCAGTTTTTGTAGTAGGTCCGCCCCCAGCAGGTTGAGTGGGCAGGTTCTTGACACCACAAACTGGGATAGGATAGAGTGTCCTGGCTGAGTGCACACGCTCAGAGGCTTTGTAAGCCGAGAATGTCTGACTTGACCATCAATGCCTACGCAAGATACAGAGGATTCTGATAGGCAGGTAGGGTCAGGGAGTTCCACATGTCTCATCACACTTCTGGCTGCACCAGTGTCCACAAGAAAAGATCTGACAACGCCATCCACTTCCAGGGTAATTTGAGGGGTTGGTCCTGCTGATGGGGTTTTGCATGTCAGGAGCGTGGTGTCTTGCGGACCTGGCTTGCCCCTGTCCTATGGACGGGGCTCTTCACTGTTTACCTTGTCTGTTCCTTGGCCTGCTCCTCTGGGCAGGGTCTTGGGTTGTGGTGGAGCCCTGCACCGGCTCTGGTAATGACCCAATTTACCGCAGTTGAAACATCTGACATTCCTTCTGTCTCGGTGTTGCGGTGGCTCTCCAGAGTCTATGGCCGCCATGAGGGGCGTTGTCTTCCGCACTCCTGGTTGGGACTCGATCCCTTTGGCTACTGTGAGCAGGGTGTCCATTGCTATTGACCTGTACTCGGGCCTAGCCACTATCAGCGGCTTCCTGATTGGCTCTCTGAGTCCATGCACAAAGGCCTGTGCCAACATTTGCCTGTGTATCTGGTCATGAATGGTGAAGCCAAGGTCCTGGAAGACCTGCATTACTCTGCCATGAAACTTCTCCACAGACTCTGTCTTCTCCTGACTCATGTCGTGTAAGCTGAGGGCCTGTCCGGCCAGCCTGCCTTTAGCCCACTCTCTGAGTTGTTCAATCAGCTTCGGCCCTGACTCCCAGGCATGTACATCTAGATCTGCTGCAAGCTTGAAATGTTCCTTCATGATTGGCCAGAAGGCATCACCTGCCTTTATCTCCATCACAGCCCACAGATCATTCCAGGTGGCTGCATATGTGCGCTGGTTCTGCTGCATTCTTCTGTAGAATGGCATGGGGTGCATCTCTGGGTCTGGAAGATTGTTAAGGATACTGGTCACCTGACTTGGGGTGAAGTGCACATAGTGTAAAGGTGGTGCTTCTATGTGCCCCTGTCTTCTGAGTGCCTGTGGGTTCTTCTTTCTAGTGCTGGGCAGCATGTATGAGGTCCCTTCTTCATCTTCATCAGATGAATTGCTGTGATATCGTGTACTGGGGTCATGCAGTGGCTGATGGGTGGTTCTGGGAGTTGCCTTTTTGCGAGAAGATGTCTCTCCACCCTGCTGAAACTGAGGAGGATTATAGTTCCATTGTGGTGTGAATGTTGGCTGCTCTGACCGGGGATACTGATCATTATCAGATGGTGGTGCCTGTGACCTCCCCCCTGTCCCCGGACCTGAGCTGCCTGCTGCTGGTTGAGGGGTGCTTTCAGCAGGGGGATCTCCACTTTCTTCCCCTGATAACATGACTGGTAGAGGCTGAACTGTATTTGGCACATAGAATGTCCCTTGTGCGGTGAGCACCGGATACAGAGAGACCACACTGCCCGAATCTGGCACTCGCCCAGCAGGCAGCAAAGCAGGAGAAGGAGAGTGTGAAACAGGAGTAGATGCATGGTGCAGAGGAATGGAGGGAAATAGAGATGTAAGGTGCGCAGAAGGTGGGGGTGAGGAGTGAGAGAGAGAGAGAGAAGGAAGCAAAGGGTGTGGTGGAAGAGAAGGGGGAGAGCATGAAGAGTGTGAAGAAGAGGGTGGGTGTGATGTAAGAGGGGGGGGATGAGGGAGCAGAAGGACGGGGTGTGGAGTAATGAGGAGGAGAGAGAGGAGGGGAAAGAGAAGGAGAGAGAGGAGGAGAAAGAGGAGGAGAGAGAGGAGGAGAAAGAGGAGGAGAGAGAGGAGGGGAAAGAGGAGGAGAGAGAGGAGAGGAGGGAGGAGGGGAAAGAGGAGAGGAAAGAGGAGAGGAAAGAGGAGGGGAGAGAGGAGGGAGAGAGAGAGAGGATGAGGAGAAAGATGGCGGAGAAAGACAAGGAGAGAATTCCTTCCTCTTTAATGCAGGCCGAGACGGCATTGCCAGAGTAACAGTGCCATCTCCCTGTACAGCGGTTGGGCGGGGCGCACCACACACTGAGCAAGTCTCCCTGAACAATGGATTCTGTTGGGAGCAGACTGTACATACCCAATATTTTTCATCCCCATATGGGGGAGGTGCTGATGGTTTGACACCTTTCCCCACTTTGTACACATAAAAATCACTTCCTAACTCTTTCACATAACGTTCAGTGCTTCCTAATCGATGCAAATCTGTAGCCACTTTATACCATGCTGCTGCAGCAGACAGCAAATCAGTGTCAACTAGCTTCCCTTTCTTCCTTTTCAAAACATCATGCCACTCTGCAGCTTGAAGCCTGCCTCCCTGATGGATTTCACATATTTTCATGAGCTGCTTGTAATTCTTCACATATTTTACACCTTCGTGCTCTGCCACGATCTGGGGGGCCGTTTTCTCATCAGGGAGCAAAAGGCACTCCTGGCGCTTGGCCACTCTATTCCCCATTGCAAAAAGGCAAATGAAAAACACAAGAAAAAAGACCTCTAGGAGGTGTGTATATAAAAAAACGAAAAATAAAAGGAAAAACACACCTTCAAAAAATTGATGTAAAAAGTTGAGACCAGAATTAAGGAAAACCATCAGAAAAACTCAAAATCTTTATACAAAAAAAGGAAGATATAAAAAACTATCCCCTTTTAAACAAAGACAAAAGGTGAAGAGACAGGAAAGGAAAAACTTTTTGAAAAAAAAAAAAAAAAAATTTGAAGAAAAGAAAAAGAAAACCTAAATTACTAAAAAAAAAACCTTTACTTTAATAAAAAAAACTTAGAACAAAAATCTTCAAATGACTAAAAAACGGCTATATATATATATATCTCTATTCTCCCCTCTGCACTCAACGCAGTCAGAGACACACTTCCCCTTTCTAATACTGTAATATTATAATATGCAATATCACTAAAATCTCGTATCTGATACACGTATGTCACATCAAAAAAAAAAAAATAGGTACTATTTAATTTCACCTTTTCTTCGGATAAAAGCTATTCTCTAGCTAGATTTCAAAAAAAAAAAAAAAGAAAAGGAAACAGTTGTGACAGTGTGATTTACCATGCATATTTCTCCGTCTAGAAAAAGAGGAAGTGTTTAGGGAAGAGAAAAAAAAAACTCTCTTTTTCAACTTTATAATTGTATGCACTCAAGCAACATTAACGTGACATTTACATACAGGAAAGACGTCCAGGAGAAATATCGATAAGCCATCTTTATTATTCTGTGACACGTGCAGGTTGCGCTGGGAACAGACTACTGTCAATCGCACTGGACGCACCTGCGCCCGAGCCGCCTGAGTGCCTGAGAAGCACAACAAGCGGGAAATCTACCACCCCGGTCCGGACGTCCTAACTGGATCGCCGGAACTACGGGAATCTGCAGTAGCCCTGTAAGTTATCACTACCCCGTGCCTGGAACCTGGAGCCACCTGCTCCGGAACTCTACGTGTTCCTCCTATGCACGGGAATCCTGCAATAACTTATCGAGCGATTTGACCTCCTGCCATCTGTTTCCCAGCAACCACAAGCGTAAGCAGTCACTTCCCTTCTCCTCTCCTGGATCTTATACAAACACAAAACAGATACCGGCACACAGCAGACACCTAAATCCCAGGGATTTTGGGAGGTATGGACTTTTTACGTCACCTGGGACTGAGGTGAGCACACCTGACCGGCCAAGGATACAGACTCGGACTGAGCACAGGGGACATTCAGGTAAGATGACAGAATTTTCTTACCTTACTCTGATGGAGCTGCAGTCTCCGTCCCCTGCGCCGAGGCCTCGGCCCGTACCCTCTTTCCTTCCGGTCAGGGATGTCCCCTGTGCGATATCTTCGTCCTTCTGCCCCACGTTGGGCGCCACCTGTTATAGAAATTTGGCTCGGGGTGAATTTAACCCCGTGTGTGTGCTGTGTCCGTTCCCAATTATTATCAGATCAGATCTATTGAGCGCTCAAGAAAGAATGAACTCTGACACAAAGTGACAGTATAACATTCCATCCAGATCTCTGGTTTATTTATTGATACATGATCTTATAAAACCATATAAAATGGGAGTGGTTAGTAAATTAACATTCAATTTAGCTATTATTTCATTGGTTGACTGAGTACATAATGCATTTAACTGAGTACATGGCATCTTCGAACTATGGTCTACCTAGCAACAAGCTGATTTTGTACTTTCGGAAACATCTGCCACCTTTATCCTGCTAGTCAGCAACATTCTGGGACATTAGTTTCAAACCATCTGCTTTAACTTCCCTGTTCTCTGGCGATCTGGACATACCAGAAAGTCCCGAGGTCCGTCTTGCCTAACTCATGTGATTAAGTTGAGCAATTGATCATAAAATAGCTGAATATATTTGCTTTTAAGCTAAGACATGATTTAAAGGGATATACATGCAAGTGAGATCTACATGATATATATATTTCTATCACACCATGTGGAAGACAAAGTAAAGGAAGTGAAGGCACTCTCAAACCAACCAATCTAAAACCACCTCTGTTTTTTTCTGGTCTCACCATTGATCCAGCGGGTGCATAGCAGTCACAGATCAACCAAGGCCTCTCTCTCCCTGCAGCAGCTAAACCACCACACCTAGCAACAAGGCCACATCCCTTTTGTGATGCTCTCCTCATTGTTTTTCACCAAAAAAGTGCAAAGTATTACACGGCCTGAGTACATAAAGAATGGCCAGCAGATAATTGCACTTCAAAGTACTCCCCCCAAAAAAACAATAAAAAAATAAATAAAACACAAAACCAGTGTTTGCTACTTCCTCCTCCGACTCTTCCACCTACACCGTCATCTCCACCTCCTCCACTTGTACCACCGCCTCCTGGTTCATAAGCATATATTTTTTATTTTTTTATTCTATGTTATTTTTAGTCATGTTCACATTTGTCCACATTTGTTTACAGGGCAATTGTCCTGCTCTTACCCCCATTTAGTTTCCTTTCACTACCCCCTAGGCTTCTATGGGTTCGCTCATCTCCACTTATCAGAATATAATATTTCAATGGAACTATATATTTGCACACAGTTACCATAGTCAGCAAAACCACCTCAATTGGTGGGAAATTATAATTATGCTTGAATAATTTCCTTTTTCTCAATTAGTAAGTGCTGTATGTAACACATAGCAGTCATATGATCAGTGTTACCATTGTTAGATGAATCAGTGTATCTTTATGTGATTATGCCAGATAATATATGAATCAAGATTAATTTTTTTAACTTCACATTTACTTAAAAGATAGTAAAATAGAAAACAAGAGAACAAATGGTAGATTCAAGATAAATGGATGTATAAAAGACAGAATAAGTTGGGGGAAAAGGGAAAGGAAAGAGTAGAGAGAAGAAAAGAAAAGGAAAAAGGGAAAATAGGGAATAAATAGGAAGCAAAACCAGTAAAGGATAAGTAAAAGGAAGTAAAAAACAAAGAAAGGGGGAAGAGGAGAGAATGTGTAAAGAAAATGAATTAGAAGGAAAATATTAAAAAGTAGAACGAAAAGAATTTATACATTTTTTATTTTTTTATTGGCTTTTTCCTTCTGTTTTGGCCTTTTTTCTTTCCTTTCTTCTTCCCCTTTATTTGAGCTTTCATATTCCTTTTTTCTTTTTCTTTATAACCAATTTTATCTATTTTCCTTTCCATGTTGACCAAACACAGATTTTTCCTGGTAGTATCCTAATTCTACCACTCCAAAAATTTCTTACCAATGCTGCAAAAATTGATTATTTTGGTAAAGAACATTTTAATCAAAGAAGTCAAATCATTTTGGTTTGAAATTTTTAAGTAATTTTACCTTTCTAACCTGTCTTGTGCAGAGGCTATAGGTATTTTGTGGAAAGCACAACAGTCACCAACATAGTTATATTCCCAATAAGGGATTAGTTATCAATAGATAAATAGGACTGGAAAAGGACCATAATGGACAAACTGTATAGACATTGAAATCAAACTATCCAAGAAAACACAGTCATAAGTCCAAATAAATGCAAATTACAAAACCTTTATTTAATGACAACAGGTAAAAAATGACAGATAGGGACAATCCCCGTGCCACCCTTAGCATGCACAAAAAAGGAACAGGGGTAGGTACCTCAAGTACATACAGCTAGTATCAATACAAATAATGACCAAGTATAGTACATAGTAGTAGGCTCGCTCATATATCTGCATATCTGTGTATGCTAATAGCTAAATACAAGCAGCAAGAACAAACCCGCATAAGGTATACATACCGGTCAGATGCGAAGGTACAAATGTACAGGCACCCCACCCCCGTACCCCAACGCTCGTTTCGGCGAATGACTTTCTCAAGGGGTTGCCTCCAAGGGTCTCCTACCTCCTCCTCCCTGCAGGCCCGGATCCAAAATGGCCACGGGGCCACTTCCGGGTCCTGCAGGAGGTGGCTTACCAGTGCCTGCAGCCCTGCCTGTCAGATCGCTGCAGTGCACTGCAAAGTGATAGATCAGCATTCTGACCCTGTAGTATCATGCGCCCCCCCCCCCCCCCGGGACAATGCAAAAAAGTTTTAAAAAAAATTCACATGTGTAAAAAAAAAAATCCTAATTAAAGAAAAAAAAATTGTTCCAATAAATACATTTCTTTATCTAAATAAAAAAGCAAAACAATAAAAGTACACATATTTAGTATCACCGCATCCGTAACGATCCCAGCTATAAAACTGTTCCACTAGTTAACCCCATCAGTGAACACAGTCACAAACAAACGAGGCAAAAAACAACGCTTTATTATCATACCGCCGAACAAAAAGTGGAATAACACGTGATCAAAAAGAAGGATATAAATAACCATGGTTCCGCTGAAAACGACATCTTGTCCTGCAACAAACGAGCCGCCATACAGCGTCATCAGCGAAAAAATACAAAAGTTATAGTCCTCAGAATAAAGCGATACAAAAGAATAATTTTTTATATAAAATTGTTTTTATCGTATAAAAGCGCCAAAACATAAAAAAATGATATAAATGAGGTATCACTATAATCGTACTGACCCAAAGAATAAAACTGCTTTATCAATTTTACCAAACATGGAACGGTAAAAACGCCCCCCCCCCAAAAGAAATTCATGAATAGCTGGTTTTTGGTCATTCTGTCTCACAAAAATCGGAATAAAAAGCGATAAAAAAGTCTTGTGCCCAAAAATGGTTCCAATAAAAACGTCAACTCGTCCCGCATAAAACAAGACCTCACATGACTCTGTGGACCAAAATATGGAAAAATTATACCTCTCAAAATGTGGAGACGCAAAAACTATTTTTTGCAATAAAAAGCGTCTTTTAGTGTGTGACAGCTGCCAATTATAAAAATCCACTAAAATACCCGCTATAAATAGTAAATCAAACCCCCTTCATCACCCCCTTAGTTAGGGAAAGATAATAAAATAAAAAAAGTAATTATTTCCATTTTTCCATTAGGGTTAGGGTTAGGGTTGGGGCTAGGGTTAGGGTTGGAGCTAGGGTTAGTGGTGGAGCTAGGGTTAGGGCTAGGATTGGGGCTAGGGTTAGGGTTGGGGCTAGGGTTAGGGTTGGGGCTAGGGTTAGTGTTAGGGCTAGGGTTAGGGTTGGGGCTAGGGTTAGGGCTACAGTTAGGGTTGGGGCTAACATTAGGGTTAGGGTTGGGGCTACAGTTAGGGTTAGGGTTTTGATTAAATTTATGGTTGGGATTAGTGTTGGGATTAGGGTTGGGATTAGGGCTAGGGGTGTGTCAGGGTTAGGGGTGTGGTTAGGGTTACCATTGGGATTAGGGTTAGGGGTGTGTTTGGATTAGGGTTTCAGTTATAATTGGGGGTTTCCACTGTTTAGGCACATCAGGGGCTCTCCAAACGCGACATGGCGTCCGATCCCAATTCCAACCAATTCTGCATTGAAAAAGTAAAGCAGTGCTCCTTCCCTTCCAAGCCCTCCCGTGCACCCAAACAGGGGTTTACCCCAACATATGGGGTATCAGTGTACTCAGGATACATTGGACAACAATTTTTGGGGTCCAATTTCTCCTTTTTCCTTGGGAAAAAACAAAACTGGGGGCTAAAAAATAATTTTTGTGGAACAAAAAAGATTTTTTATTTTCACGGCTCTGCGTTATAAACTGTAGTAAAACACTTGGGGGTTCAAAGTTCTCACAACACCTCTAGAAAAGTTCCTTGGGGGGTCTAGTTTCCAATATGGGGTCACATGTGGGGGGTTTCTACTGTTTAGTTACATCAGGGGCTCTGCAAATGCAATGTGACTCCTGCAGACCAATCCATCTAAGTCTGCATTCCAAATGGTGCTCCTTCCCTTACAAGCTCTTCCAAGTGCCCAAAAGGTGGTTCCCCCCACATATCGGGTATCAGCGTACTCAGGACACATTGGACAACAACATTTGGGGTCCAATTTCTCCTGTTACCCTTGGGAAAATACAAAACCACGGGCTAAAAAATAATTTTTGTGGGAATAAAATTTTTTTTTTATTTTCACGGCTCTGCGTTATAAACTGTAGTGAAACACTTGGGGGTTCAAAGCTCTCACAACACATCTAGATGAGTTCCTTAGGGGGTCTACTTTCCAAAATGGTGTCACTTGTGAAGGGTTTCAATGCTTAGGCACATCAGTGGCTCTCCAAATGCAACATGGCGTCCCATCTTAATTCCAGTCAATTTTTCATTGAAAAGTCAAATGGCGCCCCTTCCCTTCCGAGGTCTGCCTTGCACCCAAACAGTGGTTTACCCCCACATATGGGGTATCAGCGTACTAAGGACAAATTGTACAACAACTTTTGGGGTCCAATTTCTTCTCTTACCCTTGGGAAAATAAAAAATCAGGGGTGAAAATATAATTTTTGTGAAAAAATATGATTTTTTATTTTTACGGCTCGGCATTATAAGCTTCTGTGAAGCACTTGGTGGATCAAAGCGCTCACCACACATCTAGATAAGTTCCTTAGGGGGTCTACTTTCCAAAATGGTGTCATTTGTGGGGGGTTTCAATGTTTAGGCACATCAGTGGCTCTCCAAACACAACATGGCGTCCCATCTCAATTCCTGTCAATTTTGCTTTGAAAACTCAAACAGCGCACCTTCCCTTCTGAGCTCTGCCATGCGCCCAAACAGTGGTTTTCCCCCACATATGGGGTATGAGCGTGCTCAGGACTAGGGTTGAGCGACTTTCATTTTTTTAAGATCGAGTCCAGAGTCGAGTCGAGTGCAGTCGGCCGATTATCGCTAAAAGTCGGGGATCGACCGAAACACGAAACCCAATGCAAGTCAATGGGGAAGCATAGTCGGCAGTGAGTGGAGGTCAGGAAAACACCTACAGTGCCCATTTTAATGCCAAAAACATCCATTCTTGTTTCTGAAGCTTGTCAATCTTAATTAACTTTATAATAATAGTTGGGCATTGGAACTTGGGGGTCATTTGGCAAAAGTTGTGGGGGGTAGGGCTGGTTCAAGGTTTTAGTGGGCCCAGGAAACGTGGACTACGTCACGGCGGTGGAGCAGGGAGAGGTAAGTATTTCAACGTTGCAAGTGCTGTCATCCTGAGCAAGCAGAGGGGGCCCACTCGTTCGCATTGGCCCTGGCACAGGGCCCCTCAAAGTACAGCGGTGTGTTTGCACGGCGGGGGCGCCTCCCACCAGCAGCGACACTTTTGCGTACTCTGAGGGGCCCTGTGCCAGTGACGTCACCAACGAGTATGCCCCCCCCACCTGATGAAGGAACCTGCACTTTCATCTGCACCTTCCTCTTTGTCCCTGTGTAAGGTGGTATAACATGCGGGAAGGGGAACCTTACTTTCAGCAGGGTCAGATTCTGGCTGTGTAGAGTGCTAGGGGAATGTAGTGGTCTAGGTCAATGTACCAGCAGACTCATCTAGCAGTGGCTGGGCAATGGGCATGATGAGGAGGAAAGAGATATAGGGCCAAAGAATAAAGTAGGCTAAATGCAGTTCAAAATTGGTAACAGGACTAAACAGGCGGCATTGCTTTGTTCAGTGGAGTAGTAAACCCAGGAGCAGCAGACACTGTTTTAAGGGCCCAACCACACTAGTAGGCCAAATGCAGTTTAATATCGGCTACTGTAGGCCAAAAGCCAGAAGGTTGAAGCTCAGCTTTATTCAGTTGAGGAAAAAAACCAGGGAGGGGCAGACACCGTTAGTAGGCCGTAACCAAAGTTGAAGGCCAAATGCAGTTTAATATCTGATACTATAGGCCGAAAGCCAGAAGGTTGAAGCTCAGCTTTATTCAGTTGAGGAAAAACACCAGGGAGGGGCAGACACCGTTAGTAGGCCGTAACCAAAGTTGAAGGCCAAATGCAGTTTAATATCTGATACTATAGGCCGAAAGCCAGAAGGTTGAAGCTCAGCTTTATTCAGTTGAGGGAAAACACCAGGGAGGGGCAGACACCGTTAGTAGGCCCTAACCACCAATTTTTAAAAAAACAGAACTTAATGAGAGCCAGAAGGTTGAAGCTCAGCTTTATTCAGTTGAGGGAAAACACCAGGGAGGGGCAGACACCGTTAGTAGGCCGTAACCAAAGTTGAAGGCCAAATGCAGTTTAATATCTGATACTATAGGCCGAAAGCCAGAAGGTTGAAGCTCAGCTTTATTCAGTTGAGGAAAAACACCAGGGAGGGGCAGACACCGTTAGTAGGCCCCAACCACCAATTTTTGGTTAAAAAGCACTTAATGAGAGCCTGAAGGTTGAAGCTCAGATTTAGACAGTGGAGGACAATTTGAATTAGGGACTGCAGACAGACTTAGTAGGCTGTCCCCTGTGGACCATGCATCCACCACATTAACCCATTGCGCCGTAATGGACACGTAACCTTCCGTGGCCATGCCTACAGGTCCATGCGTCTGTTGTCAGGTCCACCTTTGTACTCACAGATTGCCAGAGTGCATGGACAATGCGGTCTTTTACATGCTGGTGGAGGGTTGGGATGGCTTTTCTAGAAAAGAAGTGACGACTGGGTAGCTCGTAGTGTGGTACAGCGTAGTCCATCATGGCTTTATTAATATTAAATAAAATATATAAATAGGCTATATGAACTTTTAAATAGGTTCCAGGGGTACACGGGCAGCATTGGTGTGGTCAGTGGAGGAGTATTGCAAGGAGTGACCGCAGACAGGCTAACGAAGGCCTAACATAACAAAAAATAGGCTCATGGCAGTTTTAAATTGGTTACATGGATACACAGGCAGCATTGTGGTCAGCGGAGGAGGATTGCAAGGAGTGACCGCAGACAGGCTAACGAAGGCCAAAAATAACAAAAAATAGTCTCATGGCAGTTTTAAATAGGTTACATGGATACACAGGCAACATTGTGGTCAGTGGAGGAGTTTTGCAAGGAGTGACCGCAGACAGGCTAACGAAGGCCTAAAATAACAAAAAATAGGATCATGACAATTTTAAATAGGTTACATGGATACACAGGCAGCATTGTGGTCAGTGGAGGAGTATTGCAAGGAGGGACCGCAGACAGGCTAACGAAGGCCTAACATAACAAAAAATAGGCTCATGGCAGTTTTAAATCGGTAACATGGATACACAGGCAGCATTGTGGTCAGCGGAGGAGGATTGCAAGGAGTGACCGCAGACAGGCTAACGAAGGCCTTAAATAACAAAAAATAGGATCATGGCATTTTTAAATTGGTTACATGGATACACAGGCAGCATTGTGGTCAGTGGAGGAGTATTGCAAGGAGGGACCGCAGACAGGCTAACGAAGGCCTAACATAACAAAAAATAGGCTCATGGCAGTTTTAAATCGGTTACATGGATACACAGGCAGCATTGTGGTCAGCGGAGGAGTATTGCAAGGAGTGACCGCAGACAGGCTAACGAAGGCCTAACATAACAAAAAATAGGCTCATGGCAGTTTTAAATCGGTTACATGGATACACAGGCAGCATTGTGGTCAGCGGAGGAGGATTGCAAGGAGTGTCTGACACAGTTAGTACTCACAAAAAATAAATAGATGTTAATGTCTCGCAAAACAACAACAAAAAAAAAAGGTGGCATACTTAGGTACAGGGGTGGGCTCATCTGCTGAGTTTTTGACAAAGTAATTTGGCAGTAACTTAGTATTTACTGGTGTCAATATAGGACACTGACCCAGACTACTTTAACTAGCATCATAGATGTCAACAAATTGGTATTGTCAGTGCCAGGCATTGAATGATGTCAGCGCATAGACTAAACATTGGTGGAGCTGTGCGAGATAATTTTGCACGTGGTAGAGCACAGTTTGAGCTGGGGGGGTGGGGGAACTCTCTTGTGGCCGGCGGTACCGTCCCAGGGCCCCTCATGTTACAACGGTGTGTCTGACGTTGGGTGCGCACCACCGCCGCCAGAGACACTACATTGTACTATGAGGGACCCAGTGGCAGTGCCGTCGACCAAAAGCGGGCACACCCACCTCTTCAGACAAACAGCACTGTAATGGGTGCTTGCGATAAGTGGCGAGACCACGGCCCCGTGGGGGAGTTTTCCCATTGGGGGAGGTGTAAACATGTCGTATGCTGGACAAACAGCTGCTGCAAATTAAGAGATTGGAACACTCAGTAAGACCAGTCCACAAGCAAGACCTTTTTATAGGAAAGCTAGGTGTCAGCCGGGAAAGGTGGGGCAAAATAATTTGAAATCCAGGAGTGGTTCATTTTAATGAAGGTGAGATCATCCGCATTTTGGGTAGCCAGACGAGTCCTTTTTTCGGTTAATATTGAACCAGCAGCACTGAATACTCTTTCTGATAGCACACTAGCTGTTGGGCAAGCAAGCTCCTGCAATGCATATTCTGCCAATTCAGGCCAGGTGTCTAATTTGGATGCCCAGTAATCAAATGGGAATGACGCTTGAGGGAGAACATCGATAAGGGATGAAAAATAGTTAGTAACCATACTGGACAAATGTTGTCTCCTGTCACTTTGAATAGATGCTGCAGTACCTGTCCTGTCTGCGGTCATTGCGAAATCACTCCACAACCTGGTCAGAAAACCCCTCTGTCCAACGCCACTTCTGATCTGTGCACCTCTAACACCTCTGCCCTGTAGCCCCCTGCAGCTTGTGTGAGAACCATAACCGGCGCTGTGTGCTGGGAATGCCTGAATCAAACGGTCTACAAGAGTAGCTTGTTTGGTTGCTAATATTTGTTCGAGGTTCTCATGTGGCATAATATTTTGCAATTTGCCTTTATAGCGAGGGTCAAGGATGCAGGCCAACCAGTAATCGTCATCGCTCATCATTTTAATAATGCGTGTGTCCTTTTTGAGGATACGTAAGGCATAATCCGCCATGTGGGCCAAAGTTCCAGTTGTCAAATCTGCGGTTGTGCTGGTTTGAGGGGCAGTTACAGGCAAATCTACGTCACTTGTCTCCCTTAAAAAAACAGAACCCGGCCTTGCAACGCCACTAATTTCTGTTGGCCCAGGAGAAGCTTCCTCATTAAAAAAGTACTCATCCTCATCATCCTCCTCGTCCTCCTCCTCCTCTTCGCCCGCTACCGCGTCCTCTACACGGCCCTGACCAGACAATGGCTGACTGTCATCAAGGCTTTCCTCTTCCTCGGCTGCAGACGCCTGCTCCTTTATGTGCGTCAAACTTTGCATCAGCAGACGCATTAGGGGGATGCTCATGCTTATTATGGCATTGTCTGCACTAACCAGCCGTGTGCATACCTCAAAACACTGAAGGACTTGACAGGTCTTGTAGCTTCGACCACTGCACACCTGACAACTCCACGTCTGCCATCCAACTGCCTGCCCATGTATCCTCCCACAAATACATAACAGCACGCCTCTGTTCGCACACTCTCTGAAGCATGTGCAGTGTGTAGTTCCACCTTGTTGCAACGTCGATGATTAGGCGATGCTGAGGAAGGTTCAAAGAACGCTGATAGTTCTGCATACGGCTGGAGTGTACGGGCGAACAGCGGATATGCGAGCAAAGTCTGCGCACTTTGAGGAGCAGGTCGGGTAACCCCGGATAACTTTTCAGGAAGCACTGCACCACCAGGTTTAAGGTGTGAGCCAGGCAAGGAATGTGTTTCAGTTGGGAAAGGGCTATGGCAGCCATGAAATTCCTTCCGTTATCACTCACTACCTTGCCTGCCTCAAGATGTACAGTGCCCAGCCATGACTGAGTTTCTTGGTGCAAGAACTCGGACAGAACTTCCGCGGTGTGTCTGTTGTCGCCCAAACACTTCATTGCCAATACAGCCTGCTGACGCTTGCCACTAGCTGTCCCATAATGGCACACCTGGTGTGCAACAGTGGCAGCTGCGGATGGAGTGGATGTGCAACTGCGGTCTGTGGACGAGCTCTCGCTTCTGCAGGAGGAGGAGGAAGAGGAGGAGGGGGGGCGAACGCCTACAGCCAACTCTTTCCTTGACCGTGGGCTAGGCAGAACTGTCCCAATATTGCTGTCTCCTGTGGACCCTGCATCCACCACATTCACCCAGTGTGCCGTGATGGACACGTAACGTCCCTGGCCATGCCTACTGGTCCATGCATCTGTTGTCGGGTGCACCTTTGCAGTCACAGACTGCCTGAGTGCATGGACGATGCGGTCTTTAACATGCTGTTGGAGGGCTGGGATGGCTTTTCTAGAAAAGAAGTGCCGACTGGGTAGCTCGTAGCGTGGTACAGCATAGTCCATCAGCGCTTTGAAAGCTTCGCTTTCAACTAACCGGTAGGGCATCATCTCTAATGAGATTAGTCTAGCAATGTGGGCGTTCAAACCCTGTGTATGCGGATGCGCGGATGAGTACTTCCTTTTCCTAACAAGAGTCTCATGTAGGGTGAGCTGGACTGGAGAGCTGGAGATCGTGGAACTAGCGGTGGTGCCGGAGGACATGGGTGAGTGACAGAGGGTTGGAGATGTTATTCTTGCCGGTGCCCTACATGCAGTGTTTCCTACTGCAAACCTGGTGATTCCCTGACTGCTTTGGCCTGGCGATGAAAGCTGCACACATACTGCAGGTGGTGCGGGAAATGGTGGGTTTACAGTGAGGGAATGGATGTAGCGTTGCTGACTAGCTTCATTGGCCGAGGGTGCTGCAACCTTTAGGGATGTTTGGTAGTTAGTCCAGGCTTGAAAATGCATGGTGGATAAATGTCTATGCATGCAACTTGTATTTAGACTTTTAAGATTCTGACCTCTGCTTAAGGTAGTTGAACATTTTTGACAGATGACTTTGTGCTGATCATTTGGATGTTGTTTAAAAAAATGCCAGACTGCACTCTTTCTACTATCGGATACCTTTTCAGGCATTGCAGACTGAGCTTCTTTAACCGGATGGCCACGCTGTCCTCCAACAGGTTTTGGTTTTGCCACGCGTTTTTGGCCAGATACGGGCCCGGTAGATGGAACCTGTTGTGATGTTGATGCCTGCTGCGGCTCCTCCTCCTCCGCTTCAGAACTACTGCCGCCTGCACCCTGTTCCCCCAATGGCTGCCAATCGGGGTCAACAACTGGGTCATCTATGACCTCCTCTTCTATGTCGTGTGCAACTTCATCTGTGTCACCGTGTAAGCCGGTGGTATAGCGTTCGTGACGGGGCACCATAGTCTCCGCTGGGTTTGATTCTGCCTCAGTACACTGCGAGGGCAATGTTCTGGTCTGAGTCAAAGGAACAGCATAGTAATCTGGCTGTGGCTGTGCATCTGTGCACTCCATGTCCGATTCAACTTTTAATGGGCATGGCCTGTTAACTGTTTCACTGTCTAACCCAGGAACGGTATGTGTAAAGAGCTCCATGGAGCAACCTGTTGTGTCGACTGACGCACCCTTCACTGTTGTTCTGGGTGAAGGACACAAGAAAGCGACTTGTTCCTGACCGTGAGCATCCACTGACGATGCACTGCTCTGACATTTGGCACTTTCCGAGGAGGAGGCGAAAGAGCTAGAGGCAGAGTCAGCAATGAAAGCCAAGACTTGTTCCTCCTGCTCCGGCTTCAAAAGTGGTTTTCCTACTCCCAGAAAAGAGAGCGTTCGAGGCCTTGTGTAGCCAGACGACGAACCTGGCTCAACAACTCGAGACTTAGGTGCTGTACTGCTTTTACCACGACCACCTGATGCTCCACCACCACAACCATCATTACCAGCTGACAATGACCGCCCACGGCCACGACCTCTTCCACTAGACTTCCTCATTGTTTGCAAAACATAACCAAAGTAACGGTATTTGTTACTGTAAAACAACTTATAAGGTGAACTCAAACTTCTGTAGGATTTATATATACCTTTATAGGTGCCTGACACTGAAAGGAAAATCAGGCCCAATGTTACACACTAGGTTTTCTGTGCCCCAATAATTTGAGACAGATGGCACACACAGGACCGGCACTCAAGCAGAAATGCCAATCTTTATCTCCCACTATTAATTTTTTTTTTTACAGGGAGAATTTACCCAAAATAAAAAATGGCCCAATATTACACACTGGTTTTCGGTGGCACACAATGAGAGACAGATGCCACACACAGGACTGGCACAGAGGCAGACTTGCCAATCTTTATCTCCCACTATTAATTTTTTTTTTACAGGGAGAATTTACCCCCCCCAAAAAATGGCCCAATATTACACACTGGTTTTCGGTGGCACACAATGAGAGACAGATGCCACACACAGCAATGGCACAGAGGCAGACTTGCCAATATTTATCTCCCACTAATTATTTTTTTTTTGAAAAGGGAGAATTTGTAAAAAAAAAAAAAAAAATGGCCAAGTATTACACAGTGGTTTTCGGTGGCACACAATGAGAGACAGATGCCACACACAGCAATGGCACAGAGGCAGACTTGCCAATATTTATCTCCCACTAATTATTTTTTTTGGAAAAGGGAGAATTTACCCCCCCCAAAAAAAATGGCCAAGTATTACACAGTGGTTTTCGGTGGCACACAATGAGAGACAGATGCCACACACAGCAATGGCACAGAGGCAGACTTGCCAATATTTATCTCCCACTAATTATTTTTTTTTAAAAAGGGAGGATTTACCCCCCCAAAAAAATGGCCAAGTATTACACAGTGGTTTTCGGTGGCACACAATGAGAGACAGATGCCACACACAGCAATGGCACAGAGGCAGACTTGTCAATATTTATCTCCCACTAATTATTTTTTTTGGAAAAGGGAGAATTTACCCCCCCAAAAAAATGGCCAAGTATTACACAGTGGTTTTCGGTGGCACACAATGAGAGACAGATGCCACACACAGCAATGGCACAGAGGCAGACTTGCCAATATTTATCTCCCACTAATTTTTTTTTTTTTGAAAAGGGAGAATTTGTAAAAAAAAAAAAAAAAATGGCCAAGTATTACACAGTGGTTTTCGGTGGCACACAATGAGAGACAGATGCCACACACAGCAATGGCACAGAGGCAGACTTGCCAATATTTATCTCCCACTAATTATTTTTTTTTTGAAAAGGGAGAATTTGTAAAAAAAAAAAAAAAAAAATGGCCAAGTATTACACAGTGGTTTTCGGTGGCACACAATGAAAGACAGATGCCACACACAGCAATGGCACAGAGGCAGACTTGTCAATATTTATCTCCCACTAATTATTTTTTTTGGAAAAGGGAGAATTTACCCCCCCCAAAAAAATGGCCAAGTATTACACAGTGGTTTTCGGTGGCACACAATGAGAGACAGATGCCACACACAGCAATGGCACAGAGGCAGACTTGCCAATATTTATCTCCCACTAATTATTTTTTTTTTGAAAAGGGAGAATTTGTAAAAAAAAAAAAAAAAATGGCCAAGTATTACACAGTGGTTTTCGGTGGCACACAATGAGAGACAGATGCCACACACAGCAATGGCACAGAGGCAGACTTGCCAATATTTATCTCCCACTAATTATTTTTTTTGGAAAAGGGAGAATTTGTAAAAAAAAAAAAAAAAAGGCTAAGTATTACACAGTGGTTTTCGGTGGCACACAATGAGAGACAGATGCCACACACAGCAATGGCACAGAGGCAGACTTGCCAATATTTATCTCCCTGCAGTAATGTCAGAAAAGTATGGCAAGCAGCTATAAAAAGGACTGCTGCACACAAAAGTGTGGACAAACACACAAGATAGCTGTGCAGGAAGGAAGGAAAAACAGGATTTGTGCTTTGAAAAAAGCAGTTGGTTTGCACAGCGGCGTACACACAAAGCAACGCAGCTATCAGGGAGCCTTCTAGGGCAGCCCAATGAGCTACAGCGCTGAGGAAAAAAAAATGTAGCTTCCACTGTCCCTGCAAACAAAAGGTGGTGTTGGACAGTGGAAATCGCTACAGCACAAGCGGTTTGTGGCTTTATGTACCCTGCCTATCACTATCCCTGCTTCTGAAGAAGCGGCAGCAACCTCTCCCTATGCTCAGATCAGCAGCAGTAAGATGGCGGTCGGCGGGAACGCCCCTTTATAGCCCCTGTGACACCGCAGAAAGCAAGCCAATCACTGCAATGCCCTTCTCTAAGATGGTGGGGACTGAGATCTATGTCATCACGCTGCCCACACTCTGCGTCCACCTTCATTGGCTGAGAAATGGCGCTTTTAGCGTCATTGAAACGCGACTTTGGCGCGAAAGTCGCGTACCGCATGGCAGACCCCACACAGGGATCGGCTCGATTTCATGAGACGCCGACTTTGCCAAAAGTCGGCGACTTATGAAAATGAACGATCCGTTTCGCTCAACCCTACTCAGGACAAATTGTACAACAACTTTTGGGGTCCAATTTCTTCTCTTACCCTTGAAAAAATAAAAAATTGGGGGGAAAAATATCATTTTTGTAAAAAAATATGATTTTTTATTTTTACGGCTCTGCATTATAAACTTCTGTGAATCACTTGGTGGATCAAAGTGCTCACCACACATCTAGATAAGTTCCTTAGATGGTCTACTTTCCAAAATGGTGTAACTGATGGGAGGTTTCAATGTTTAGGCACATCAGGGGCTCTCCAAATGCAAAATGGCGTCCCATCTCAATTCCAGTCAATTTTGCATTGAAAAGTCAAATGGCGCTCCTTCGCTTCCGAGCTCTGCCATGCGCCCAAACAGTGGTTTACCCCCACATATGGGGTATCGCCATACTCAGAACAAATTGTAAAACAATTTTTGGGGTCCATTTTATCCTTTTACCCTTGGTAAAATAAAACAAATTGGAGTTGAATTAAATTTTTTTGTGAAAAGAAGTTAAATGTTCATTTTTATTTAAACATTCCAAAAATTCCTGTGAAAAACCTGAAGGGTTAATAAACTTCTTGAATGTGGTTTTGAGCACCTTGAGGGGTGCAGTTTTTAGAATGGTGTCACACTTGGTTATTTTCTCTCATATAGACCCCTCAAAATGACTTCAAATGAGATGTGGTCCCTAAAACAAATGGTGTTGTAAAAATAAGAAATTGCTGGTCAACTTTTAACCCTTATAACTCCCTTTGGTCCCAAAATTGTGCTGATGTAAAGTAGACATGTGGGAAACGTTACTTATTAAGTATTTTGTGTAACATATGTGATTTAATTGCTTAAAAATTCAAAGTTGAAAAATTGCAAAATTTTCTAAATTTTGGCCAAATTTCCATTTTTTTCACAAATAAACACTGGTAATATCAAAGAAATTTTACCACTGTCATGAAGTACAATATGTCATGAGAAAACCATGTCAGAATCATCGGGATCCGTTGAAGCGTTTCAGAGTTATAACCTCATAAAAGGACAGTGGTCAGAATTGTAAAAATTGGCCTGGTCATTAACGTGCAAACCACCCTTGGGGGTAAAGGGGTTAACCCATTAAACTCCCATGATTCCCACATTAAATAATAGAAAAGCATTCATTTATATACTTTGTTTAGAACAAATTAAACCAGATCTTGCATTGATCTAAATAAACCTGTTAAAAAATAATAGAATAATGTCAATATGTAAACATTTTTTATTGAATTACTATAAAGTGTTGGTGTACAACAGGTAACATTTAGTTAATAATACACTTAATTAATCATGAGAAGGAGACCCTTCACAGCAACATGCGTTTCACCTCAGCTTACATATGTCAAGTAGGGTTGAGCGAAACGGGTCGGCCATTTTCAGAAGTCGCCGACTTTTGGCAAAGTCGGGTTTCATGAATCCCGACCAGACCCCTGTGTGGGGTCGGCCATGAGGTCGGCGATCTTCTGAATCTGGTATCGGAATTCCGATACCGAGTTCCGATATGTTTGCGATATCGGGAATAGGTATCGGAATCCATATTTAAGTGTTAAATAAAGAATCAAAATAAAAAATATTGATATACTCACCCTCGGACGCGCCCTGGTACTAACCGGCAGGCTTCCTTCCTAAGAATGAGCGTGTGAATGACCTGCGGTGACGTCGCGGCTTGTGATTGGTCGCGAGCGGTCACATGGACAAGCCGTGACATCATCTAAGGTCCTTCACGTGCTCATTCTTAGGAAGGAAGGCTGCCGGAAAGAAGCAGGGCGCGTCCGAGGGTGAGTATATACCTAATAGGAATATACTCACCCTCGGACGCGCCCTGCTTCTTTCCGGCAGCCTTCCTTCCTAAGAATGAGCACGTGAAGGACCTTAGATGATGTCACGGCTTGTCCATGTGACCGCTCGCGACCAATCACGACGTCACCGCAGGTCATTCACACGCTAATTCTTAGGAAGGAAGCCTGCCAGTTAGTACCAGGGCGCGTCCGAGGGTGAGTATATCAATATTTTTTATTTTGATTCTTTATTTTACACATTAATATGGATCCCAGGGCCTGAAGGAGAGTTTCCTCTCCTTCAGACCCTGGGAACCATAGTATCCCATTGCACTGCATTGGGTTTCGTGTTTCGGCCGACCCCGACCCCGACTTTTTTATAGGATTGGCCGATTTCACTCGACCCGACTTTTGAGAAAGTCGGATTTCGTGAAACCCGACCCGATCCTATAAAAATAAAAGTCGCTCAACCCTAATGTCAAGAACTCTTTGACAAAGCTCAATTGAAACGGTGGTATGCTATTATCTTGTTAAAATTAATAAATCAATTAATCATCATGAGATGTACGTATTTATTGGTTAATAAATCAGGGTTATCACTTACCACTCTTACTATCTCCATCAGACTGGAATTAAGTGGTTTACAAGATAATAACATACCATGAGACCCAGTGCACATTTTGCCTCAGCATTGCCAAGGTGTCCTTGACACAGCTAAAGCAAAACGTGGAGTCCTTGACAAAGATTAGATGAAATGTATGACGGTGTGTAAGGTCTCCATCCCACTTGTTTTTCCTGTTGTATACTAGCAATTTACATGGAAACTATACAAATTGTTTACATATTGATACTATGCTAATTATTTACATTTTTATTTGTCTGAATCCATGATCCAGTTTTATTTGTTTGAAAAATTATGAATATCTACGCATATTTTGTATTAATAAATATGGTCACTAAGATTCGTTGTTAATCTTAGATTGTAATCTTGCAAGAAGGGCCCTCACTTCTCTTGTAATTGGACAATTATGTGTTACTCTACAATGACTTATTTTGTTTGTACAAGTCCCCTCTGAATTGTAAAGTGCTGTGGAATATGTTATAGAAAAATGATATTATTATTGTCTATACACACACTGTTAAATGTTAGTACCCCTTTTTCAGTTTTGTCCTGACTCCACTATCTTTCTAAATGTTTATGTGTTGTTAAGTATATAATTTTCATTCCAAAGAAAGTGTTTTGCTTTTATATGAAAGTGAATGTGTTGGTTTTTTTTTTGTTTTGGTGTGGATCTACTATCAGTAGTAGGCCGGAGTCACACACAAAGTATAAAAAATCAGTCCGTTTAACACGGACGAGAATCGCACAAATGTTTCATAAACAGTGATCCGTGTGCAATACGAGGATGCGATTTCCTCGCATTAAACTATCAGTGTGACATTCGTATGGCATCCGTATGGTGAGATTTTTTCGCCGGCTTGCAAAATGGACATATAACGGTTTTTAGACCTGAAAGTAATTTAAATCATCATCAAGAACCCTACTTATTGGCCCTAAAACAGGTGGCAGCCACCAATCTATGCAGTAGAGTCCGTGCTTGTGTTGTCCCATAGTTCTGGCCTATCATTTCCTCTCCTCTGTGTATTTTTGTTCAATACTATTTTAAAGTAAGGCTTCTGAACAACTTACAAATTGCCTTTAGCACGAAAAAGGAATTCACAGACTAATGGAGTGTGGAGAAAATGTCACTTTATCCTAGCATCAAATATAATATAGTTTAATCAAGTCAAAAAAATCAACAGCTACATATGTAGGACAATGTCACAATTGCAGCAGTACATTAATAGAGTAGCAAGTTTCGGAGATTATTATTATTTGAATAGAAATAGAATAGATCTAACTCAATTTTAAGATACATCAAGTTTCTGTACATTTCAAACATACAAATTAATTATGGCAATTAGACTAAACAAAGAATATATTCAGCAGTATATATGCATTCACAGATGATGCTTGGAAAAAAAGGAAAAAAGATTTAACCTATGTGTAAACCAAAATCAGTATGTAAAACATAATAATCTATAAGTGGAGTCAAGCAAAATTGGAGATGGTCAGCTAATTATGTAAAATAATTGCTCTTATTTTTGAAAGGCATAATCACATGTTAACGAAAACTCTTGACCTGGAAAAGGAAGGTTCGAAGAAGAAAAACCTTTGACAACATCAATGGAATTTCTTTGTCTTAAATACCATGTAAATATGCATCAATCCAACATTAAGAGTTTTTATATGCCTCTTTCATTAGAGCAGTATCATAATAGCTCATGACAAAGTCCAATAACATTAAATTCATAATACATTCAAAATAATAGTTAAACATGACTTTTGGTACATTAGGTGCTAAAAGAATATATTCTTAGAATATATTCATTTTATGGAGAAAACTAATGGAACACCTATCCATTACATTCATTGAAGCATTTATGACATCCCATTAAAAATTTTTCACTCTTCTAGAAAAGCTTTCCACAAGATTTTAGAATGTGTCTGTTGAAATTATTACCTACTAGATGGTGGCCCGATTCTAATGCATCGGGTATTCTAGAATATGTATGCATGTATGTATATAGCAGCCACATAGTATATAGCACAGGCCACGTAGTATATAGGAGCCATGTAGTATATAGCAGACATATACTACGTGGCCTGTGCTATATACTATGTGGCGGCTATATACATACATACATACATATTGTAGAATACCTGATGCATTAATACAGGCCACGCAATATATAACAGTGGCCATGCAGTATATAACAGCCCAAATAGTATATAACACAGCCCACGCAGTATATAGCAGCCACGCAGTATATAACACAGGCAACGTAGTATATAACACAGGCCATGAAGTATATAACAGTGGCCACATAATATATAGCACAGGCCAAGCAGTACATAACACAGCCCACATAGTATCTAACACTGGCCACATAGTACATAGCAGCCACGCAGTATATAACCCAGCCCATGCGGTATATAACACTGCCTACACGGTATATAATACTGCCCACGTAGTATATAACACTGGCCATGTAGTATATAGCAGCCACGTGGTATATAACGCAGCCCATGCGGTATATAACACTGCCCACGCAGTATATAACACTGCCCACATAGTATATAACACTGGCCATGTAGTATATAGCAGCCACGTGGTATATAACGCAGCCCATGCAGTATATACCACTGCCCATGCGGTATATAACACTGCCCACGTAGTACATAAAACTGCCCACGTAGTATATAGCAGCCCACGCGGTATATAACACAGCCCACATGGTATATAACACTGCCCACGCGGTATATAACACTGCCCACGTGGTATATAACACTGCCCACGTAGTATATAACACGGCCCACACGGTATATATAACACTGCCCACGCCGTATATAACACTGCCCACGCGGTATATAACACTGCCCACGTTGTATATAACACTGGACACGTAGTATATAGCAGCCACGCTGTATATAACGCAGCCCACGTAGTATATAGCAGTGTGGGCACGTATCCGTGTTAAAAAAAGATAATTAAAACAAAAAATAGTGATATACTCACCCCTGGGATCCAGCGAAGCTGTCCCTATGCACATGGCTGCCGCCATCTTCCGTTCCCAGGATGCATTGCAAAATTACCCACATGACCTAGTGGTCTCGCGAGACCGCTAAGTCTTCTGGGTAATTTCGCAAAGCATCTCTGGTATTGGAAGATGGCAGCAGCCACGAGTGCATCGTCGGACTACGGAGGGTGAGTATAGCAGGTTTTTAGTTTTTTTTATTATTTTTAACATTAGATCTTTTTACTATTGATGCTGCATAGGCAGCATCAATAGTAAAAAGTTGGGGACACACAGGGTTAATAGCAGCGGTAACGTTACCCGCGGCATAGCGCGGTACGTTACCGCTGGCATTAACCCTGTGTGAGTGGTGAGTGGAGGGGAGTATGCGGGCGCCAGGCACTGTCTGCGGGGAGTATGGAGCGGGCATCGGGCACTGACTGCAGGGGAGTAGGGAGGGATTAATTGGACTGTGCCCGTCGCTGATTGGTCACGGCAGCCATGACAGGCAGCTGGCGAGACCAATCATTGACGCGGGATTTCCGTGAAGGAAGTTGCAGACAGAAAGACAGAAGTACCCCTTAGACAATTATATATATAGATTTATCTTGAAGAACATCTGTGAAGTCAAAAAATGACCAGGCATGGATTGTCTGTGTGCATGCATGTCATAAGATCATGGTGATGTTGAGTGTGCTGCAACCTTACAACAGGCACTCTAGGGATGAGCATACTGTGACTAGGTCTAGGACATGCCTACACATTCCCCAGGGCATAAAATGAGATATTCAATTTGCAAAGAGTAAATTTGCTGCAAAATGATTTTTTCCAGTAGAATATGGTAAGTTTGGCAAAGTTGAATCTCATCAAATTCACTCATCTGTAAGCAATAATGAATATAAGTTTGTAGGTGTTACTACTTAACATGTCAATGTCATTTGAATAATCTTTGTACAAATCAATAATACAAGCAAATATAAGAAACTATGCAATACATTTTATCAGAGAAATATGCTTATTTCTTTACTTATAAACCACTTATAAACCTTTCTGACCTTCCTCCTTCTTCTTGAGCACAGGGGAAGAGGCAGTGGTGTCACCTGCTGGCACCAATCGTGTACCATGATATTTGGCCCATTGAGTCAGGTGCATAGATGACATGTGCCTGATCATGCTGGTGGTGGCTAGGCTCTTAGTGGTCAGGCCCTTTTAAAAAATCTCAGACTGGGGAACACCTAACTTTTTGATGGAGAAGTTAACGAGTGTCAGTGCTCAGTGGAATAGTTGCTATTCTTCTCCCCCTGGTCACCCCATTGGCTCTTCCTGCCTGTTTCAGTGCTGCCAATCTCTCCCCCTCAACGCTGCTGGCCTTACTCTGCATGCCTGATTCTCAGGTTTGGTTAGTGACTTAGTCATTCACCATCTTGTCTTCCACTGTCACACCCTAGTCCTCCTGACTTAGCGACATGACAACAACAACAACCTGACTTATTGGCAACTGTGTCTCATTATCATCTACCTCCTTAGACAAAATTTGCAGTTTTCTGCATCACTACACAGCATTGCCTCCTGTCCCTCATCAAATAGAGAAGGAAGAGGAATAATATGGTTAAAAAGGTTATTTTATTGTATAAATATAAAGAAAATCATACAAAACAGTAATGTGTATAACAGAAGTAGCAAACCAACTGTGCTAGCAAACAGCAAAAGCTAAGTAATAGGTCACCAGTGTTGCAGTAGAAAAAAGCCCTATACATGAGACAGTATTGAATAGTATTAGAGATCCGTGAGGCCAAATGACAATATACATAATACAATTTAGTGCAGAGCTTACCACATTGCAAGCATAGCTGTTAGAAGCGCCAGACGGGATGATAAAACCCTAACTAGCATTTCACATGTTATTCACCGCTTTCTCAATGGAATGCAATAATCGTGCAAACAATGACCTTTTAATTTAGTTGTTGGCCAGTAGGGTGACTGGTCAGATGATCACTATGGACCAATGGAATGGCTCCACTGGCACGTGCACACCGCACCCGTCGAGTCCAGCAGCCGCGGCCATGACCGTCAAGCATCACTGTGCATGTGCAGGGCGGAACATGAAAGTCATAATCCTGGGCATGTGCTGAAGGCATGGAGATGATGGACCATGCTAATGGGAAGGCTGTAGTGTGGCGTGCACAGGCACCGCCATACTGGAGTTTAGGTACAGTCACCTAGACAGGGCTTTATCATAAAAATTTCAAATTATCCCCCATATTGGCATTAACAGTAACATATAAGTAATCATAATAAGACAATAAGTATAACCATGCAAATGGAGGCTGTAGTGAAATTTCTTTCAAATGCCATTCAGGGAAAACTAGGTGGAAGCCAGACCAGATAACAGCAGATGGAGAAACATAAAGGGTCGATGATGGCACCACAAGACGGTTATGGCTGTGAATAATGATAACGTAACAAAATAATAGTGAGACATAATAAAAACATAAAGGAAGTTAAAAATCTGGAATAGGTCATGGGGTAAAGTAGGGAGGAAAAAGGAGGAAGGCAGGAGGAAGTAAAGCATAAATGATACCCTATAAAGGAAGAAAAACTAAGGGTCTCATTTAAGCCCTTAGGTGTCATAGTATCAAGTCTCACAATACAATTTGTTTTACATTGGGCTAAGAGTTCTTTTTTTATTGCCCTTCTCTGATCCCCATATGTAAGCTTTCAATGCCCCTAACGATAAGTGATCTACCATCACAATTATGGTAAGCCGTGAAATGGTGGGGGATTGTTTTTAGGTCAGAGGGCTCGGCCACTGTCTTGGCCACGCAAATGTCGAGAACATGCTCCCGCACCCGAATTCAGAGCTTCCTAGATGTTAGCCCAACATATATTATGGAGCAACCGCAAGCGACATAGCATATTATATTGGTAGTACTACACAAAATATGTTGCCTGATCTGGAAATGTTTGGAGCCATCCAAAGCGTCAAATGTTGAGCAGTGCAGGATATTTGCGCAGGCATGACAATGGCTGCATTGAAAAGAGCCCAATGAGGGTCCTCTAGAACCAAATGGATTGGTACAATATTTGTATGACAAAGCCCTGTTGTAAGGTTCTCAGTCCCTTTGCTATATCTGCTGTGATTTTCTGTTATTGTAACCTGGTTTTTCCGTCTGCCATTTTGCTTAATCTTGCCTGCAGCTACTTTGCCCTGAGTCAGTATGGAGTTTGTATCTTCTATGTTTCTGCCCTGTTCTCCGCCTCTTGCCTTTATAAGCAGCCTCAGCTGTTCAATCAGTGCTTCTGAATCATGTCTGCAGTCAGCCTGTGACCTGCTCCTGGAAGTCTTGGACTTAGTAATTCAGCCATCTCCTACTGTGGATCTCTGGAACACTTGTGGACACTGGAACTCTGCTGCATGTTAAACAACATTTACCAGGGAAGTAACAGAGAGATTCTGAACCTGTTTTGTGCTTAATGCTGAACTTCAGGTTTACTCTGGGCTGCTGTGTCGCCCGCCGTGTCTCCTGCCTCTGTACCTATGTACCTGCAATTATGTAAAACCTGTTTCTCTGTGGCATACTTGTATGAAGTAATACAAGCAAGTCCTAACTAATCCTGTGCCTCCTGTGTCTTCCTTGCACCCAAGCACAAGACTCTAAATAGACTGTGTACTAAACATTACAAGATTCAGAAGCCAACTTTAGTGTCTGCTGGGTCTGAGGACGCCGAGTCTGCTGTGGACCATGTATCCGTTTATTCCTTCAGTGATAACAGTAGTTGTGACTTCTCACAACCATTTCAGGTGAGCACATTCCCTTCTTTTTCAGCCAGGTGTGTTACCACAGGTAAACACTCTTGTGCGCCCTTGTTTCTCTTCCAGCATTTCTGCCATAGAGGATCTAGGAAGATATTCATTTATACATTCTGTGATGACAGTGGTTGTGAGTGACTTCTCACAACCAATTCAGGTGAGCACATTCCCTTCATTCCAGTCAGGTGTGTTACCATGGGTAAACCCTATTGTGTGCCTTTTTCCTTTTCCAGCACTTCTGCCTTAAAGGATCTGGGAAGATGGAGGCTCGCGTAAAGGAATTGTGTGAAGTCACCGATACAATCCTTGCGGATATACAGACTTTAAAGACCCGCTTTGCAAGTCTACAGGATCTTAACAACCACAATCTGCAAGTTTTCAGACAAAATACTCAGGATTTACGAGCCAGGATTGAGGTGCTGGAGGAACGAGTCCAGGCACGATCCCTACCCCCAGGTTCTGGGATTCCCAAGTTACCTCCTTTTCGTTTTGGTGGCGAACGTGAAAAATTCAGAGGGTTTATTAACCAATGCAAACTTTTTTTTTCTGCACATGCTTCACAATTTACCTCGGAATGATCCAAAGTGCTTACTATAATCATGCTGCTCTCTAACAAAGCTCTAATGTGGACAAACCCTCTGATTGAGACTGAGGATGAATGTTTGAATAATCTTGATGCTTTCATTTCAGCCATGGGGCAGGTGTTTGATGACCCTAACCGAGGTGCAACAGCTGAAGCAGCCATGTTGACTGTGCACCAGGGTAAGCACTCAGTAGCCGAATATGCCCTGGATTTCAAGAGATGGGCCCTCGGTACCACTTGGGACAGTTCTGCCAAAAAATCTATTTTCCGGAAAGGGTTGTCTCCCATGAGTAAGGATGAACTTGCGCGTGCTGACCCTTCCACTGCGTTAGGAGACTTTATTAACTACTGCATTCGTCTTGATGCCCGTCTTACTGAACACAGACAGGCGAGATGGTCTGAACGTAATCGAATTAACCATTTCCTACCTTCCTCCCCAGCTAGGGAACATTTTAGCAAGATCAAACGGGAACCAGAACCCGAACCCATGCAGGTGGACTCTTTACAGAGACGGGTTAGTGATGCACGCAAAGAACATCACCTAAAAGAAAATCTATGTTTCTATTGCGGTAAGTCAGGACATTTCATAATAAACTTCCCCAGCCGTTCTCGTAAGACTACTGCAGCAGTCATTCACTGTGAGTGTTGATAAAGGAGATCAGTTATATCCGAACCTCAGGCTCCAGAAAGATCTGCAGCGATAGATGTTGATTTCTCGGACTTAAACTCTGTTATTTCTGATTCTGATGACTGTGTAAATGCGGCAGTTTTTCAAGTTTCGTCAGCAGTGTCCCAGTTGAGCTGTAAGAAGAACAACTCTCATTGCTTTCTTCCCATCAAACTCTGAGTTGGCTCGGTTTGGATGTCTAGCTCTGCTATGATTGACTCAGGGGCAAGCAGTAATTTTATGGACATCTCCTTTGCTCAGAAACATGGAATACGTTCAGTGAAGAAGGCTACTCCTGTACAGATGGAGACTGTGGATGGTTCCCTGCTAAGCTCTGGGCCAGTGGATCAGGAAACAGAGCCTTTGAAGGTCCTTATGGGTAAAGATCATCAGGAGAGGCTGTCTTTTATGCTCATCTCTTCTCCCCACTTCCCCATTATTCTAGGGCTACCATGGCTGCAGGCTCAGAACTCTACAATTAACTGGGAGACCAAGGAGCTGCACTTTCCAGAGAAACAGATGGGCCCAGAAGTTTCAGCTTGTTCGGTTCCTAAAAAACCCACGCCAGTCTCTGAACTACCAGCCATATACCAGGAGTATGCGGATGTATGTGATAAGAAGAATGCGGATCAGCTTCCCCCTCACCGTCAGTACGACTGTCCAATTGAATTATTGCCCGGAGAGGGAATACCCTTTGGTAAGATCTATCCTCTAGCAGGGCCCGAACTTAAGGCTTTGAAGGACTATATTGACGAAAATCTAGCCAAGGACTTCATACGCCACTCTTCATCTCCTGCACGTGCACCCATCTTCTTTGTGAAGAAAAAAGATGGATCTCTTAGACCCTGCATAGATTATCGGGAACTCAATAAAGTCACTATTAGAAACCGTTATCCATTGCTATTGATCCCTGAGTTATTGGAGAGAGTACGGCATGCCAAGATTTTTTCTAAACTGGATCTTCGTGGGGCCTATAATTTGGTCCGTATTAGACCTGGGGATGAATGGAAGACTGGATTCAGGTCACGCTACGGACACTTTGAATATCTAGTTATGCCGTTCGGTCTGTGTAACGCCCCAGCCACTTTCCAACACTTAGTGAATGACATTTTCAGGGATCTCTTAGATACATTCGTGGTGATTTATCTGGATGATATTTTAATTTTTTCTAACTCCACAGAGGAACATCACGGACATGTGAGAATGGTCTTGGAACGTCTATGACAGAACCATCTTTACATTAAACTGGAGAAGTGTGAATTCCATCGGACCGAAATTCAATTTCTGGGGTATGTAATGTCTACACAGGGAGTTAGTATGGATGGAAGCAAGACCCAAGCCATCAAGAATTGGCCAGTTCCCAGGAATGTGAAGGAAGTGCAGCGCTTCATTGCGTCTGCCAATTTCTACAGGCGTTTTATTAGAAAGAAAATGAGGTAGTCACACCTATCACACAACTTACCCGGAAAGAGTCTAGCTTCACTTGGACCCCTCAAGCCCAAGAAGCATTTTCCAGTCTGAAGGATAAATTTAACACAGCACCTATCCTTGTGAATCCCAACCCTGAACTTGCCTTTATAGTAGAGGTGGATGCCTCAGACTGTGCCATCGGAGCTATACTCTCCCAGAGAACAGGTGAGAATAATGTCTTGCATCCCTGTGCTTTCTTTTCCCAGCAGTTATCTGTGGCTGAGAGGAACTATGATGTAGGCAATAGAGAATTTGCTAGCTATTATTGCCGCATTCAAGGAATGGAGACACCTACTTCAGGGAGCTGCACAGCAAATAGTCGTGCTAACTGACCACCGCAACCTTGAATTTATAAGATCGGCTAAGTGCCTGACTCCTCGCCAGGCCCGTTGGAATCTTTTCTTAAACCAATTTGATTTCATAATCTCTTATAGGCCAGGATCGCGCAATGGAAAGGCTGATGCACTCTCTAGGATCCATTCAACGGAGACTCATCCTTCTACTCCTCCTAAGACTATTCTTCCTGATTCTAGATTCCTGGGAGTGATTCATAATCAAGACCTACTTGAGGACATCAAGGAAGCATACCATTCGGATTCTTTGCTGGCACAACCTCCTAGAGACATAAGCCTTGTTTATAAGACTGGTGTGTGGTTTCAGGGGCAACGCCTGTATATACTTGAAACAGTCAGATTGAGAGAATTGCAACTCATCCAAGGATTTTAAGATAGCTGGGCATAGAGGAGTTCTAAAGACACAAGAATTTCTTTCACGTTTCTTTTGGTGGCCCACTTAAAGAAAAGATGTTCTAAATTATGTCATTTCATGCGAAGTTTGCGTGAGATGCAAGACACCACGTTCCTCGCCAACAGGTCTATTGCAACCCCTACCCACCCCTTCCCGTCCATGGGGATCCATTTCCAAGGATTTCATTGTGGAGTTACCAACCTCTCAAGGGAAGAACACCATTCTAGTGGTAGTGGATCGGTTAACAAAGGCAGCTCATTTTAAAACAGAACGGACTAATCAGACCCTGGAGCAGTATCTCCACTGCTTTATCTGCCACCTACAGGATGATTGGGTGGATTTACTTCCACTGGCCGAGTTCTCCTATAATAACTCTCAGAGCGCTTCCACTAAGCAGTCTCCTTTTTACGCCAATCTAGGTTATCACCCTAACATTCTTCCTCAATTTTCCATAGATACGCCCTTGCCTGCTGTGGCTGAAAGAATCACGTCTTTACAACAGAATATTGATCTTCTAAAGGAAAATCTGAAATTGGCTCAAGAAAGGTATAAGAGAGCAGCAGATAAATCTCGTAAACCTGCACCAACTTTCAAGGTAGGAGACTCTGTCTGGCTATCAACTAAAAATCTTAAATTGAGAATCCCTTCATCCAAATTGGGACATAAGTACATTGGACCCTACAAGATCAGTAAGATTGTAAGTGCCGTTGGTTGTCGTCTTCAACTGTCCAGAACTATGAGAATTCACCCTGTCTTTCACGTTTCTCTACTAAAGGCAGCAGTACCTAAAACTTTTCCTGGACGTTCCTCTCCCCATCTTGATCCAGTGCTGATTGATGGTCAGGAGGAATTTGTGGTGGAGAAGATTCTGGATTCCAGGTTATATAGGAATCAGCTACAATACCTGATTAAATGGCAGGGCTACCCAGTTGAGGACAACTCATGGGAACCGGTAAATAACATTAATGCTCCTCGCTTACTCTGCCAGTTCCATCATAGGTACCCAGACAAGCCTGATCTAAGGTCATCCAGAGGCTGTCCCTAAGGGGGTAGTAATGTAAGGTTCTCAGTCCCTTTGCTATATTTTATATTATATTATATTATATATTGCTGTGATTTTCTGTTATTGTAACCTGGTTTTTCCGTCCGCCATTTTGCTTTGTCTTGCCTGCAGCTACTTTGCCCTGAGTCAGTATGGAGTTTGTAACTTCTATGTTTCTGTCCTGTTCTCCGCCTCTTGCCTTTATAAGCACTCAGCTGTTCAATCAGTGCTTCTGAATCATGTCTGCAGTCAGCCTGTGACCTGCTCCTGGAAGTTTTGGACTTAGTAATTCAGCCATCTCCTACTGTGGATCTCTGGAACACTTGTGGACACTGGAACTCTGCTGCATGTTAAACAACATTAACCAGGGAAGTAACAGAGAGATTCTGAACCTGTTTTGTGCTTAATGCTGAACTTCAGGTTTACTCTGGGCTGCTGTGTCACCCACTGTGTCTCCCGCCTCTGTACCTCTGTACCTGCAATTATGTAAAACCTGTTTCTCTGTGGCATACTTGTATGAAGTAATGCAAGCAAGTCCTAACTAAACCTGTGTCTCCTGTGTCTTCCTCGCACCCAAGCACAAGACTCTAAATAGACTGTGTACTAAACATTACACCTGTTCAGGTGACCGCACTTACACTCTAGTACAGTGGTGCATGCGGTCTATCATCTCTATGCTTCCTGTGCATTCCCAGGTTTATGACTTCCATGTCCCCCGTGCATGCACAATGACGCTTGACCATGGCCACATGTTAGGGTTGGCGGATTGCACTAAAACTAAATATTAGTAAAGTGAAATCGCAACCTGGGGTCCACTGTGCAGAGATGTAGAACTGCTGCTAGTGAGCAATGACGAAACCCAGCGAACAATTACTTGTACGCACAGAGTTGACGCCAATCAGTGTGAACAGGAGGTTGAGTTCCATGCTCTGTTACTAAGCTGTGTCACTCGCACACAGAAAGAAAAGAGCTGCTCTGCAACTGAGCTGTGTCACTTGCACACAGATACAAAAAAGATGATCTGCAACTGAGCTGTGTCACACGCACACAGAAAGGAAAGAGATGCTCTGCAACTGAGCTATATCACTCACACACATAAAATAAAGGGGTGTTCTGCAACTGAGCTGTGTCACTCACACACAGAAATAGAACAGATGCTCTGAGCTTAAGACCCTGACTAGGGTTGTGCTTGCTCTGGAACTATACTGTACTAACCGCACACATGTAGGAACTAGATGCTAAGCCAACAGCTAATTGCCCCATTGACACTAGCTGCCTGCATACGTGTACAGTACCAAGCTAGACAGACACACAACATATGAAGAAAGAGTGGTAGAGGCTCCACTCACATAGCCATACATAAAATGATACCAGCACCCCTGTGCGTGGCTGAAAGCCTTTTATACATAGGCTCTGCCCCAAACACTTACGCCCAGTCAGGAGAGACATCGCACGTGGGCCAATCCAGAGCTGCGACATCACCAGAGCTAGAGACATCCGACCAGCAATAGGAAGATGCCACATCACGGACATGCTCAGTAGGGTGATCTCTGGACTTAGACTCCAGAGCGTCCGGTCACCGCTGCTTATCGCTGGTTACCATAGACATGGTTGGAGAGTCAGCAGTACCCAAACGAACAGGACGAGCCTGAGGAAGACACTGGGACAGATGTCTATGCTCAGCAGAACCTGCAGTTACCAAAGCTGAATGGTATACTGCAGAGGCAGATAAGGCTTGGGATCTATCCCATGCAGCGGGAGAATCCCGACGCCTAACACCGTGGCTGCTGCACTTGGTGAGTGTGTTGCACATGTGCCTGTGGAGCCATTCCTTTGGTCCATATTGAACATCTGACCGGTCACTTGACTGGCCACCAATGAAATAAAAAGCGAAATGTGCTTTGCTTAAATTGTAGTAAGCTATGCCCTAAATTGCATTATGTATATTTCCATTTGGCCTCACGGATCTCAAATACTATTCAATACTGTCTCATATATAGGGCTTTTTTCCACTGCAACAGCTTTTGCTGTTAGCTGGCACCGTTAGTTTGTTACGTCTGTTATGGACTTTACTGTTTTGTAAGATTTACTATATACTTAGACAAAAAAATAATCCTTGTTACCATATTACTCCTCTTTTTTCATGTTAATTATGGAGCTGGTTATTTCCTTTGTGATTCATTGCACAATTAGATGCATGTTGTGAATTCTGCTCTTGGGCTCCCTCCGGTGGTTGTAAGTGGTAGCGCTGCTGTCTCTGAATCGCAGCATTTATCAGGTGTGTTCACTTTTTGCAATTTTGACTGGGCTATTTAGTCTTGCTTCACCCTTTGGTCAGTGCCAGTTGTCCATTGTTCCTGGAGGATTCACATCCCTGCCTGGTCTCTTCTGCTTTGCAGTTCATTTCAACAAAGATAAGTTCTGGCCTTGATTTTTGCTGTCCACATGCTGTGGCCTTATTGTTCAGTTCTTTTCCATGTTTTTGTCTTGTCCAGCTTGGTCTGTATAAGGATTTGTTTAGCCAAGCTGGTATCTCTGGAGATGCAGATATACCCTCCATATCTTTAGTTAGCTGTGGAGATTTTGTATTTTCTGTGGTGGATATTTTCTAGTGTTTTAATACTGACCGCATAGTACTCTGTCCTATCCTTTCTATTTAGCTAGAAGTGGCCTCTTTTGCTAAATTCTCATTTCAGTCTGTGTATGTTTTTTCCCTCTCCTCTCACAGTCAATATTTGTGGGGGGCCGTCTATCCTTTGGGGATTTTCTCTGTGGCAAGATAGTTTTCCCTTTTCTATCTCTAGGGGTAATTAGTCCTCCGGCTGTGTCGAGATGTCTAGGGAGCGCTAGGTACATTCCACGGCTACTTCTAGTTGCGGTGTAAAGTTCAGGGTCTGCGGTCAGTACAGGTACCACCTTCTCCAGAGTACGTCTCATGCTGCTCTTAGGCCACCAGATCATAACAGTACAATTGGCCAACAATGAGTTATCCACTTCTCAGAAGAAGGGAAGGAAAGTGCTGAGCCATTTTTTTTTCTGTAGTCTGTTGTGTTTTTTTTTTTTCTTCCCTCTTTACCTCTGGGTGGCTCAGGAGTTCGACGCTGGTATGGATGTTCAGGGATTGGCTTCTCGTGTGGATCATCTTGCTGCTAGAGTACATGGTATTTCCGATTATATCGTTCAGACTCTGGTTTTAGAGCCTAGAATTCCAAATCCTGATTTGTTTTTTGGGGAAAGGTCCAAATATCTGAGCTTTAAAAATAACTGTAAACTGTTTTTTGCTCTGAAACCCCGTTCCTCTGGTGATCCCATCCAGCAGGTTAAAATTGTTATATCTCTGCTGCGTGGCGACCCCCAGGATTGGGCATTTGCCCTGGAACCTGGGAATCCGGCGTTGCTTAATGTAGACACCTTTTTTCAGGTGCTTGGGTTATTGTATGACGAACCTAATTCAGTGGATCATGCTGAGAAGACCTTGTTGGCCCTGTCTCAGGGTCAAGAAGCGGCAGAATTATATTGCCAGAAGTTTAGAAAATGGTCTGTACTAACTAAATGGAATGAGGATGCCTTGGCGGCAATCTTCAGAAAGGGTCTTTCTGAATCCGTTAAAGATGTTATGGTGGGGTTCCCCACGCCTGCTGGTCTGAGTGATTCTATGTCTCTGGCCATTCAGATTGATCGGCGCTTGCGCGAGCGCAGAATTGTGCACACTATTGCATTGTCTTCCGAGCGGAGTCCTGAGCCTATGCAGTGTGATAGGATTGTGTCTAGAGCTGAACGACAAGGATTCAGACGTCAGAATAGGTTGTGTTTTTACTGCGGCGATTCTGCTCATGTTATTTCTGATTGCCCTAAACGTACCAAGAGAATCGCTAGTTCTGTTACCATCAGTACTGTACAACCTAAATTTCTGTTATCTGTGACCCTGATGTGCTCATTATCGTCATTTTCTGTCATGGCCGCTCTAAACTTAATGGACTTAGAATTTGCCAGACGTTGTGGTTTCCCCTTGCAGCCTTTGCAGAGTCCTATTCCTTTGAGGGGCATTGATGCTACACCGTTGGCTAAAAATAAACCTCAGTTTTGGACACAGCTGACCATGTGCATGGCGCCAGCCCATCAGGAAGATTGTCGTTTTCTGGTGTTGCATAATTTGCATGATGCTATTGTGCTGGGTTTCCCATGGTTACAGGTGCATAATCCGGTATTAGATTGGAAATCTATGTCTGTGACTAGTTGGGGTTGTCAGGGGGTTCATGGTGACGTTCCTTTGATGTCAATTGCCTCCTCCCCCTCTTCTGAAATTCCTGAGTTTTTGTCAGATTTCCAGGATGTATTCAAAGAGCCCAAGTCCAGTTCCCTTCCGCCAGGGACTGTGATTGTGCTATTGACTTGATTCCAGGCTGTAAGTTCCCTAAGGGCCGACTTTTCAACCTGTCTGTGCCAGAACATACCGCCATGCGGAGCTATGTTAAGGAGTCCTTGGAGAAGGGGCATATTCGGCCATCTTCTTCACCATTGGGAGCAGGTTTTTTTTTTGTTGCCAAAAAAGATGGCTCCTTGAGACCCTGTATTGATTATCGCCTCTTGAATAAGATCACGGTCAAATTCCAATACCCTTTGCCTTTGCTTTCTGATCTGTTTGCTAGGATTAAGGGGGCTAGTTGGTTTACTAAGATTGACCTTCGAGGGGCATATAATCTTGTTCGTATTAAGCAGGGTGACGAATGGAAAACTGCGTTTAATACGCCCGAAGGCCATTTTGAATACCTTGTGATGCCATTCGTACTCTCTAATGCTCCATCTGTGTTTCAGTCCTTCATGCATGATATATTTCGGAATTATCTTGATAAATTCATGATTGTATATTTGGATGATATTTTGATTTTTTCAGATGATTGGGAGTCTCATTTGAAACAAGTCAGGATGGTATTTCAGATCCTTTGTGATAATGCCTTGTTTGTGAAGGGGTCTAAGTGCCTCTTTGGAGTACAGAAGATTTCTTTTTTGGGCTTCATTGTTTCTCCCTCATCTATAGAAATGGATCTGGTTAAGGTTCAGGTCATTCATGATTGGATCCAGCCCACATCCGTGAAGAGCCTTCAGAAATTTTTGGGCTTTGCTAACTTTTATCGCCGTTTCATTGCCAACTTCTCCAGTGTGGTTAAACCCCTGACCGATTTGACGAAGAAAGGCGCTGATGTGACGAATTGGTTCTCTGCAGCTGTTTCTGCCTTTCAGGAGCTTAAACGCCGATTTACTTCTGCCCCTGTGTTGCGTCAGCCGGATGTTTCTCTTCCTTTTCAGGTTGAGGTTGACACTTCTGAGATTGGGGCAGTGGCCGTTTTGTCTCAGAGGAATTCTGATGGTTCCTTGATGAAACCGTGTGCCTTCTTTTCTCGAAAGTTTTCGCCTGCAGAACGCAATTATGATGTCGGCAATCGGGAGTTGTTGGCTACGAAGTGGGCATTTGAGGAGTGGCGACATTGGCTTGAGGGGACCAAGCACCGTATTGTGGTCTTGACCGATCATAAGAATCTGATTTATCTCGAGTCTGCCAAACGGCTGAATCCTAGACAGGCCCGATGGTCCCTGTTTTTCTCCCGTTTTGATTTTGTGGTCTCGTATCTTCCGGGTTCTAAGAATGTTAAGGCTGATGCCCTCTCTAGGAGCTTTTTGCCTGATTCTCCTGGGGTTCGTTGAGCCGGTCGGTGTTCTGAAGTTATGGGTGATTCTTTCTGCCATCTCCCCTGATTTACGACGGGTTCTTCAGGAATTTCAGGCTGATAAACCTGACCGCTGTCCAGTGGGGAAATTGTTTGTTCCTGACAGATGGACTAGTAAAGTGATTTCGGAGGTTCATTGTTCTGTGTTAGCTGGTCATCCTGGGATTTTTGGTACCAGAGATTTGGTTGGTAGGTCCTTTTGGTGGCCTTCTTTGTCACGGGATGTGCGTTCTTTTATGCAGTCCTGTGGGACTTGTGCGCGGGCCAAGCCTTGCTGTTCCTGCGCTAGTGGTTTGCTTTTGCCGGTCCCTGAGAGGCCTTGGACGCATATTTCTATGGATTTTATTTCGGATCTTCCGGTTTCCCAGAGGATGTCAGTTATCTGGTTGGTTTGTGACCGGTTTTCTAAGATGGCTCATTTGGTACCTTTGCCTAAGTTGCCTTCCTCTTCTGATTTGGTTCCGTTGTTTTTTCAGCATGTGGTTCGTTTGCATGGCATTCCGGAGAATATTGTGTCCGATAGAGGTTCCCAGTTTGTTTCTAGGTTTTGGCGGGCCTTTTGTGCTAGGCTGGGCATTGATTTGTCTTTTTCTTCCGCATTTCATCCTCAGACAAATGGCCAAACCGAGCGAACTAATCAGACTTTGGAAACTTATTTGAGATGCTTTGTGTCTGCTGATCAGGATGATTGGGTGGCTTTCTTGCCATTGGCCGAGTTTGCCCTTAATAATCGGGCTAGTTCTGCTACCTTGGTTTCACCCTTCTTTTGTAACTCTGGTGTTTATCCTCGTTTTTCTTCGGGGCAGGTTGAGCCTTCTGATTGTCCTGGGGTGGACTCTGTGGGTGACAGGTTGCAGCAAATTTGGGCTAATGTTGTTGACAATTTGGTGTTGTCTCAGGAGGGGGCTCAGCGTTTTGCTAACCGTCGTCGGTGTGTTGGTTCCCGGCTTCGGATTGGGGATTTGGTCTGGTTGTCTTCCCATCATGTCCCTATGAAGGTTTCTTCCCCTAAGTTTAAGCCTCGGTTTATTGGCCCTTATAGGATTTCTGAGATTATCAATCCAGTGTCTTTTCGTTTGGCCCTTCCAGCCTCTTTTTCCATCCATAATGTTTTTCATAGATCTTTGTTGCGGAAATATGTGGTGCCCGTTGTTCCCTCTGTTGATCCTCCTGCCCCGGTGTTGATTGATGGGGAGTTGGAGTATGTGGTTGAGAAGATTTTGGATTCTCGTTTTTCGAGGCGGAAGCTTCAGTATCTTGTCAAATGGAAGGGTTATGGCCAGGAGGATAATTCTTGGGTTGTTGCCTCCGATGTTCATGCTGATGATTTGGTTCGTGCCTTTCATTTGGCTCATCCGGATCGGCCTGGGGGCTCTGATGAGGGTTCGGTGACCCCTCCTCAAGGGGGGGGTACTGTTGTGAATTCTGCTCTTGGGCTCCCTCCGGTGGTTGTAAGTGGTAGCGCTGCTGTCTCTGAATCGCAGCATTTATCAGGTGTGTTCACTTTTTGCAATTTTGACTGGGCTATTTAGTCTTGCTTCACCCTTTGGTCAGTGCCAGTTGTCCATTGTTCCTGGAGGATTCACATCCCTGCCTGGTCTCTTCTGCTTTGCAGTTCATTTCAACAAAGATAAGTTCTGGCCTTGATTTTTGCTGTCCACATGCTGTGGCCTTATTGTTCAGTTCTTTTCCATGTTTTTGTCTTGTCCAGCTTGGTCTGTATAAGGATTTGTTTAGCCAAGCTGGTATCTCTGGAGATGCAGATATACCCTCCATATCTTTAGTTAGCTGTGGAGATTTTGTATTTTCTGTGGTGGATATTTTCTAGTGTTTTAATACTGACCGCATAGTACTCTGTCCTATCCTTTCTATTTAGCTAGAAGTGGCCTCTTTTGCTAAATTCTCATTTCAGTCTGTGTATGTTTTTTCCCTCTCCTCTCACAGTCAATATTTGTGGGGGGCTGTCTATCCTTTGGGGATTTTCTCTGAGGCAAAGATTCTATCTTTAGGGGTAATTAGTCCTCCGGCTGTGTCGAGATGTCTAGGGAGCGCTAGGTACATTCCACGGCTACTTCTAGTTGCGGTGTTAAGTTCAGGGTCTGCGGTCAGTACAGGTACCACCTTCTCCAGAGTACGTCTCATGCTGCTCTTAGGCCACCAGATCATAACAGATGCAGTTTGTTTTGCAAAGAGCATGCAACCTGATTTTGTCTTTCTACCCTCTTGGAACATTATCACCCAACTTCCGTTTTACACTATATCTATAGAAATATGAAGAGATCCAAAATTAAGATAAAAATTAGCTTTTATTCAGTAGTACATAAAACAATAAAAAAGCAAGAATACTGTCAAAGGACACTGAAAAAATGAACACACCAATAGTACACTGATATTAATGATACACGGGATATTCTACATTAACAATCATAATGCGGAAAAATGTATTGCTATACTCATATGATGCAGTTTGTAAGTTCCCACAGTTATAAAGATATCTACAACAAATGTAAATGTTTAATGGAGGACTGGCACTAGACATATACTGGCATGAAAACTCCTAAGCAGTATATTTATCCACACTATATTGACATGTAGCCATATGGAGCTAATAAAGGCTAATAAAAGTAATAATGTTAGTGTTGCCCACAACAATTTAGCCACTAGTCCCATCAATCCATTCAAAAATGTAGGAATTACCTGTGAAAAAGGTGATTGGTGCTTATTCGGCGTCCACTCACCCCGACGTATGTTTCGCCGTCAGCTTCTTCCGGGGGCTTGTCAGGGTGAGAGGCAGCCGGATATTTATATGACGCGCCACCAATAAGTGCTTGCCAGGGGAAAGAAATCGTCGCCTGCCCACAGTAGCGCATAGCGCATCCGCCCGCCTCCTCCAACGGGTACTTCCCTAACGACGCTCAATGACACGCAAGCTATGACGTCTGCGTGTCAGTGTATGAGCGTCCCAGGAAGTCCCAAGAGGGTGGGAAGAACGCACATGCTCAGAGGCATTTGGACACCATTTGAATTGGAAAGAGAGTGCACAGGGCAAAGAGCTATAGTGCCTATTATAGTAAAGTGATACAATTAACAACATAAAGCATGTTGACACCGTGAACACAAGGGTGAAAGGGATGATAGTGAATGAAGAATAGACCATATATAAATAGATTATATCTAACGTTATAAAATAACCACCACCAAGATGAATATGCATGGTTTTATTAATGAAGTGAAAGAATAATTGGCGAGTTAAATTAATCCATATATGAAAATGTATAAAAATGATATCTTAACCACCACCAAGAGTGAGTATGTATGGTTTTATTAATGAAAGTGTCACGAACCATACTAACAATTCTTCATTATATTAAAATAATTGTGCCTAACAACAGTGTTGTTGTTGTAATATTGCAAACATAGAAAATAAAACATGAATAAAAGTGACCAATATTAAAGTGACCAATTACTAATAACAACACTTCTCCCAAGGAGTAGTAACTTGAATACATAATCAATATAATACACTAAACATCACTGTGTGATACATATCTTAATAATAAAATTCCTATTACATACAGTATATGATATTAAAAGTTACATTTTTAAAGTGACAGTGCATTGAAAAGACCAATCCATCACTATAGCTAGAAAATAAATTTGACCCATGTTACACCCCAGAAAGCGAAAAGAGTTTGAAAAAAATAATTATTATGGAATCATCATTGATAGCCATGTACATATAGACCAAAACCCGTGAAATACATTATGAACCTCATGATGTTGTTTATCAATCATAAATATCACATATAGGTCTATTGGTCTGAAGATCCAAAATCAACAGATATAAGAAACAAAAATATCAAAGAAAAACCATCATGGCTCCAAAAAATCAGGATGTAAAGAATCCAATTCCACCGTTTAACAGAAGAACTCTGGTGACAAGCAGCCATCCTTCCCATGGGACAAATGGTTTATGAGATAACTGAAATAAGAATAAGATGTGAAAAAACAAGTAAAAACATAAAAACAAAGCAGAAAATCAAACCGGATACCTCCCACCCATAAAAAAGATGCATCCTTACAGAAACGCTGAGAAACCCATGGTTTCATTGAGGCCTGAGGGACTGATGGTACCCAAACGGTTGATCCAACGACATTCCAGTTGTGCCAAAGCTTTGCCTAATTCACCCCGACATGAGCCCAAATCTAACTGATCAATGGCCTTAACTTTTAGACTGCAGGAATTGCAGTTATATTTTTTGAAGTGACGTGGTATTGTCTTTAATTGAGTGTCATCTTCAGCTGTTTGTGCTTTTTCAATGTCAAGGACATATTCTCTTACTCGAATCTTCAGTTCCCGTGTGGTAAGACCCACATATACCTTACCACCCGGGCACTCAGCATGATAGATGACCGCCTTGGATGTACACGTAAGATGCTTAGGAATCTCGTACATCCGTGACCCATCAAAATTTTTAAAGAACTTTCCTTTGACCAAATTAAGACCTGCCTTACATAGGCCACATGGAAAAAATCCTTGAGGAGGAGAGGAAATTAACACACTTTTTTTATGAGGTTCATAGTGGCTATGAACCAGGAGATCTTTGAAGTTGGCAGAACGTTTGGCAACACATTGTGGAGTTTGAGGCAAGATTTGTTTTAATATTGGATCAGATAACAAAATCTTCTAATGTATATTGATAATATTAACAAGATGTTGCCATTGACCATTGAATGTGGATATGAATCGTACCTGTTTCTTATCTTCTTTTTCAGCATTCTTTTTGATGCCATATAGCAACTCATTTCTTCATGTACGTTTCGCTCTATTATACCCCCTCTGGATCATCTTCTGGCTGTATCCTCTTGTTAGGGCTGGTGGAATGCACCGAGTAAATATAATGATAGTAAAGGTGCGTTCGCAGCCTGGGGTCCTCCATGCAGGAGTGGAACCTGCTGCTAGTTAATGGCGGCACCATATGGTAGTACTACGCCAGAATAGACATGGGTTCCATCACCCAGTCTGTATAGGAGGGAACTCTGTTGCTTCACAGAGTCACAGGGAATAAAGGTAACACTGTGCCCTGTTAGCAGTCACAGGGTGCAGCAAATGGATACTAGTGGGATCCTACAATTCACCCCCACTATGCTGGGGATTGATCCCGCTCTGAGGACGCCCTGAGTAAGATGCTAGGATCAAGTGGGAGTTCCCACCCTACACTGATGGATTGTCAGGAGAAACTGGAGATTGCCACACAGAGTGCGTACAGCACCGCACTGGTGGTCACCGCTGGTTAGACGCAGTATAGATTGTGCCTGGTGCTGGATGGCACTATCTGGCACTAGACAGCTCCAACATTCGAGAACATTCATCAACTCTAGGGATGGGAATGATTTGGAGCTTTCACCAGAACAGGCATACATCCACACACACACAATTACTGATTTATACTAGTGCAGGGCCATGCGGCCATGCAAGCCTTTTATAGAGGAAGCTCTCCGGGACCTTCCTAGTGGTCCAATAGGAGCTGCTGCAGGACGTGAGCATGTGACCCCTGACCTCCAATGAGAGGTCGTCCCTTGGGCATGCTCAGTAGAGTAAAAGCAGGACTTAGTCTCAGGAGCGTCTGCTCGCTGCTGATCAGTGCTGGTTACAATGACTGAACCTGGAAAATCAGCAGTAACCAAGAGCACAGTATCTGCCTGAGCCAGACGCTGGGTCTGACATCTCTGCTGAGCAGGCTTCACTGCGGCTGGAGAGGAATGGGAGATGGTTCAAGATTCCCCCTGTGCAGCGGCGGGAACTCAACACCTCTTTCTTCAAATCTTTCAGTTAGGTCCATGCATTGTCTTTCAAACGACTTTTCATCAGAGCAAATTTTCCTCACCCAAAGAAATTGTCCAATAGGGATCCCCCGAATGGTACTTTTTGGATGTGATGAATCAGCCATAAGACAGGAATTTGTGGCGATGGGTTTTCTGTAAACGTCCGTATGTATAGTACCATTTATTGATGTCTCAATCCATATATCCAGGAATTGCAAACCAATACCAGATTTAAAGGTGAGACGTTTGTTGCGATCATTTGCATTCAATTTTTGCATAAAACATCCCTATTCCTCTGTTGAGCCCTCCCAAACGAAAAAGACGTTGTATATATATCTCATCCAGTTGTGCACTTTACTCATTTCTGCAATGTCATCCTCTAAAAAAATTTTTCTTTCCCATGCGCCTAAAAATAAGTTGGCGTACGAGGGGAACATGCAGGGTGAGAGGCCAATCAAGAAATTATGTTGTAAAGCGTACCTTGGAGCATCCTAGTGTGGGATCACTGGTCTCCCTGGACATGGTGAGAGGAAGTAGGATCAGGGTGAGAATCAAGGGATTCAGACTGTTGGTTGGTGAGAATGGAATGTGTGGAGGACTGGATGGAGCTGGCAAGCATGCTGGAAGCATTATCTGCTATCCAAACTACTACGTGTCCTCATTGGTGTGGCTTCAGAACTGGTGTCCTTTGCCTTTCTGCAAAGTGTGACAGAAAGATGTGTCGTAGATGGGCATGTTTCTCATGTTTCAGCAGCAGGTGTAGTTGCACCTGCCCCACGTCCACAGCGTCTGTGTGTACCATCATTAGTACTTCCATTTCCTTGTACCTTACTGCACGCATTCTACATTTTCTCATTGCTAGTTCTCTAGAAACTAAGTTTCCTTTATAAATTGAAACTAAAAATTTTTGAACCAAAAATTTGGTGAACTGTAGCAAGCCACAAGGTTTTAAAAAATGTAAACCACCTTAATTTTACAAAGAGCATGTTAAACTGTATGGATGACTAAGTGAATCCAGAAAAAATGTTTTGAACGTCTTGTTTTATATACCACCATAATGTAAGAAAAAACAGTGTGCTAAAGTCTATGGATGACTAATTAAATCCACACAAAAAATTTGCACTCTTTTGGAGTTTTATGTACCTTCCGTAATGTAACACTAAGCACGTTAAACTCTATTTTTTCCACAGACTGAATAATGTAAAAAGGAAACCAAAAAACAATGGTGGATTACGTTGTTGTTTTTTTACCATTTTACTTCAGTTGGAGATTTTTACCCATGTTTCAGTATATAATGCCGTGAAGTAAATCATTTGATTTAAAAGAAAAACTCATCCTTCAAATAAAAGCCCTGATATAGCTATGATGATAAAAAATTGAGTTTATGGCTCTCAAAGAAATAAAAACGAAAAAAGGAAAATTGTCAGCCTTAGGAAGGGGTAAATATTTCAAGTGCTTTCAAGAGTAAGCTGAGTACATCAAATTCAACAATACATTTTGTTAAAATGAACAGAAACAATTTTGTAATATGTACAAACTACATTGAAATTTCTTCAGAAAGCAATACTTTCATCCCTGTCAGCTGCCCTGATTTTTAAGATTTATAGGAAAGATATGTGATGCAATATGTTCTCTCTCTCTGTCTTCATAAAACATTTGTAGACTTCTTTTGTCCCCAAGATGCAAAAGTTAGTACATTTCAAAAGCAAACCCCACGGGTAATTTATATTGACTGCACTGAAAACGAAATGGTTACCTTGATGCAGGAATGAAATAAAACTATTATAAATGGGGCTTCAGCAATCTCCTTCATGTTTCTCCAGGATATAAGCATCTCTGCTACTTTGATAGATACTCGTTGTCACAAGAAAACTCTGCTCTTCAATTTTCATGTGTATTTTAATAGCCACCATAGAGATTTCCGTTCATCTCAATTTGGCAATGACTTCATTTATTCAAGTTGTATGTTTTATCATTTTTGTAGCATTTGTAATTTTGGCTTTGATTTATGATATCATTGTTCTAGCTTTACTCTAAAAACTACCAGAACAATTTAACAGTTCATATTTTTAAAAAATTGAAAAGATTTCCTGTGTTAATATTGATTGAGAGATTTAGATATAAAATAGATGAATATAGACCAAGAGTATAATCATTGTTTGTGCAGATTAATTAAAAAGAAGATACACCTAATAACAAAAGAAATGACAGATTTGATAAAGTGTTTATTTCATTCCATTTCTCAGCATAATTATCATTGGACAGTTATTTCTGGAAAAGAAAAGTGATTCATACTGTTGTTTAGTTGTAAAATAAAGCCAGGCATACTTGTGGTCACTTGATAACAGCCTGAGCAGGCAGCAGAGCAGAATCCTGACTAATTTGTTGAGGTACCGACAGATTATCTTTTAGAAAAGTTTTTTCCTGAGTTTCTGTAAAAATTTAGAAAAGTACCTAGATGTACAGTATGTGATTGCTCAACAGGTAGGTTCTCTTGATTTATTATTTTAACACTTAAGAAGGTTTAAGTATATCAGTAATATTTCATCCCCCACACTATTGATATGTGCATGTACATCTTTTAAAGATAATTTTGATAATACCTTTACAATATGAATCTGTTTCTCTGTTTCTGAGAAATCCAATTTTGACTTGATATGCAAATGAGCTGAAGAGCTATTGTAGATCTGAAGCCACTGTCACTCCAGTTCTTTTCCCCACCCAGCGCCACCTCCTACTGCTTGACACAGCACATGATCTAACGTGGTGCTTTGCAGTGCATTAGAATTGTAATCAGACTGCAGAAAGTGAAATTTCCATATAGGGACTTGGTAAAAAAAACAAAACAAAAAAACATAAAAAACATTGTTAAAATATTTTTAAACAAAATCACAAAAAAATTATGAAAAATTAAAACATGTTACCCATAAACAAATATTTTTATGAAAAAAATAAAAAAAGTACACGTTTGGTATCGCCACATCCGAAACAATGCGGCCTATGAAACTGTCCCACTAGTTAAACCCTTCAGTGAACACCGTGAAAAAAAATATCAAATGTGGCAAAAGACAAACGGTATCTTTGAAAGCATCATGTTGTCCCACAAAAAAACAAAACCCCATACAGCTCAAACAGCTGAAAAGTAAAAAAAATTTATAGCTCTCAGAATAAAGCGATGCAAAAATAATTTTTTTTCTATAAAATAGTTTTATTGCGTAAAAGCTTCAAACTACAAAAATAAATTATTTATCAATTTTATCACATGCAGAATGGCATTAAACAAACAAAAATCAAATTCCTGAATTGCTTGTGTTTGTTTTGCCTCTCAAAAATTAGAATAGAAAGCTATAAAAAAAAGTCATGTGCCCGAAAATGGTACCAATAAAAAGATCGACTCATCCCACAAAAAAATAAGCTGTGACATGACTCTGCCAGTAGTAATATGAAAAAATTATAGTTCTCAAAATGTGGCAGAAAATCAAATTTTTTAGTGTGTGATAGCAGCCAAACATAAAGATAGCAATATAAATCTGATATCGCACAGACTCAAAGAATGAAGTCATCTAATTACTTATACCGCATGGGGAATGGTATAAAAAATAAATTACTAATATTTCACCTGCTGTTGACTTTCTCATTCTGCCTCACAAAAACCACAGTAAGGCTTGGAGCATATTTATCCTGCACTCTACGCTGAGTACTTACACTGGGGTTTCTGTGTAAATGTCTGAAATACGTGAGTCAGACATAACCCTCTGCAGAAGATTCCCTAAAATGAAGCAGATGGAGGCACTGTAGACACTAAAGAAAATAGAAAAAATTGGAGTCCGGCTCAACAGGACTGGATTTTCCTTTTCTTTCTTTTTTCAAAAGAAAATATAGTGCATATAAAAGAAAAATTTACATGGTCGACATGACCCAGTTGACGCGTTTCCACTGCACTAGGCAGTGTTACTCATGAGTAAAGATTACAACTTTAAGTTTAAAACTGGCTTCATATTTCTTTCTTCTTCCTGGTGGAGCCATGATGGGTTTTGACTGCCGGACATTTGTACTGTACTGTATGCACTGGTGAACAAGTACAGATCCCGGTGATGTACTGGAATCCAGTATACAAATCCAGTATACAACAATCATCCAATGTACCGTACCGGCTGGTTTTTGTATACAAACCCTGTTTGCATTGGTCAGCTCTCCCTGCCTGCCCAGACCTCCCTGTCCTCAAGACAATGAGAGTGCATCCTTCTGGCCTGCCTTTGTACCTATTACTGGTACCTCCAGAGAGTGCTGTGCCCAGAAAAACATGCCTCTTTCACCTGTCTGGTCCGCCCTTGTATCTCTGCCTCTCATAGAATCATAGAATGTTAGAGTTGGAAGGGACCTCCTGGGTCATCTGGTCCAACCCCCTGCTCAAAGCAGAATTCACTAAATCATCCCAGACAGATGTCTGTCCAGCCTCTGTTTGGAGACTTCCATTGAAAGAGAACTAACCACCTCTCGTGGCAGCCTGTTCCACTCATTGATCACCCTAACTGTCAAAAGTTTTTTAATATCTAATCTGTGTCTCCTCCCATTCAGTTTCATCCCATTACTTCTAGTCTTTCCTTGTGCAAATGAGAATAAAGATGATCCTTCTACAATGTGACAATCCTTGAGATATTTGTAGACAGCTATTAAGTCTCCTCTCAGTCGTCTTTTTTGCAAGCTAAACATTCCTAAATCCTGTAAAAGTTCTTCATAGGACATGGTTTTCAGACCACTCACCATTCTGGTCGCTCTTCTCTGAACTTGCTCCAGTTTGTTGATGTCTTTTTTAAAATGGGGTGCCCAAAACTGAACACAGTATTCCAGATGAGGTCTGACCAAAGAGGAGCAGAGGGCAATAATGACTTCACGTGATCTAGACTATATGCTTCTGTTAATACATCCCAGAATTGTATTTGCCCTTTTTGCTGCTGCATCACACTGTTGACTCATGTTCAGTCTGTGATCTATTAGTATACCCAAGTCTTTTTCACTCACATGTGCTGTTGCTTAGCCCTATTCCTCCCATTCTCTATATGCTTTTTTCTGGCCTCTAGCCTCTCTTGCTCCTGAGGACTTCACAGTGACGAGGTGAGGGAGGGCAGTGAAGCTGCACAGGTGCGCATGTGCGAGATCCGAGAGGCAGAGAAGATAATAAGATCGAAGCGCAGGCCAGATGGGTAAAAGAGGCGTGTCTTCTGGGCACAGCGCCGCTCTCTCGCTGTTTTCCATACCCCGGGACGCCTGCAGCTTGCTTCACCTTCTAGTAAGATGCCCCCTCACCTCTTCATCGGGACTGCTCCCCCCACTATATGTGCCGACCGCTGTATAAGGTGACCGTCAACAGCAGAGTGCAACACAACTGCCGTACAAGGTGACACCGGTGTATAAGATGACCCCCGACTTTTCTGAAGATTTTAAGGGGTTAAAAAGTCATCTTATACGCCGGAAAATACGGTACATGGGAAATAATACATGTAATCTCAGCTGATTTAAACAAACCTTCACTCTACTCTACCAATCAGAACTTTTATTTTCTTATGAGATAAGACCAAGAGGAAGGACAATAATTTAGTTGTAATTTAATTAGCATAAAGCACACTGCAAACAGCTCTTTGCATCATCCTAATTACTCAGTTGCTGCAGGGAGAATAAAACTTAATTTTCTCTCTGTAGCCTTGCTTTCAGTAACACAGAAAAACATGGTTAAAACACTGCTTACCTGCAGACACTATATCTGCCGGCAAAGAGCGTTTTGGGAGGTGTCACTTTCCCTTTAAAAATATGGAAGTACTAGACTAGTAGACATAATGGAAAACTATATTGGTAAAAGTAAATGCTGAACTTCAGAGTATTCTGTTAACCTTGACCTAGTTCTAATAACGCAGTCTCCTACCATTGTATACCAAACACCAATACCAGCTAGAATTTATTACATTATGAATTAAAAACATTTCATTGTTTGTGTCGCACAGGAATGCATTTAGTAAACAGGACTGCTGAAAGAACCAACAATGTGCATGATGAAGATATGTATGTGTTTTCCAAGATATTCACAATATAGCAATGAACAATTTACATACTAGAGAATTGAACAAGGAAGCAGTAATGTCCCCTTTTCATATACAAGAAATGTATTGTAAAAATTACAAATAAATGAAATGACAATTATTATCCAATGTTTTGCTGTCACTGAATGGGAAAATGCTGAAAGCCTTAACCATGTCCAGTGATGATAAAATATTAAAATGGAACATAACGCAGTAAGTTGGGATACATGATATTACCGAAAAACACAAAACTGATACATACATTAGAAATACAGAAGAAAAATTGTAAAATTAATGTAATAAATAAAAAAATGTAACCTACATACCAAGGTAGAAGATAAAGTTTTGTACCTTGTGAAGTTTGGGTAAAATATTCTATATATTTTTTAGGTGTATCATATATTATTGAGCATTCTAATTACATTATTCAGCACAATTGTTGGTGATAATATGGATTTAACTTAGTGTAATCTTAATTAAAATAATATAGTGGCCATTGGATTAGAAAGATGTAAGAGTACTAAAATGTCATTACACACATCAACAATACAAAAATAGTAGCATCATATAGTACTAGTACACTAGTATCAACATCATAACCATGAATCTTCTTTGCTACATAGTCCCTATTTATTTCTTCTTGCTGCAGCAGTTGCCCATTTGGGTTGGAGCCCACAGTTTTCATATTTCATTGCTGGCATCTATGGTATTCCTGGCTGCTGGCATCTATGGTATTCCTGGCTGCTGGTGTAGAGCCCCTGAGGGTTCAGTCGCCACAGAGGTACTGCATCTCATCCAGAGGTGTGGTAACCCACTTTCAGGTAAGGAGGGGACACTACCCAGGACTCCAGCATCCAACACCTCACCACTCCAGTCAGGGCACCTGGTTGTACCCTATGGGAGGATGGCCTCATCCCAGTCTGGAGAGGGTTACTAGGTAGAGGGTGTGGGTGGAGAGAGTAGAGTTGTCATAGGAACAAGAGGGAGGAGTGAGTTAGAGGGTTAGACAGTAGGAACTGGGGACGTGAGCAGTGAGGAGCTCATACATCACCAGAAAGGAGATAGAGAAGTTGCAGAAATAGAGAGAGAAAGAAGGGGTCCTAGGGGCACGGGTAGTGAGTAATCCACCCATGGGACCCGCATCCATGCTGATGATCGCCAGGTGGAGGGACCAGGTCGCAGTGGGAAACCGGCCCCCAAGACTAGTGGAATTCAACAAGGCTCAGCTAGCAAGCCGGAGGCTGTGGTGCCTGTATGTGCCACAGCCACATTCTTACACATTCACTGGAAAGGCAGCCATATAGGAGCAAGGGGACTCAGAAGAGGTCCGACAAGGTCAACAGCTGCAGGCTTGGGACACTGTGTGTGAAGGCGCAGGGTAGGGGAGGTGGTGGCAGTGAGATGGCAAGGAAATGAACATAAGAGAGGAGTCCCAGAGAAGTGTACCCTAAATCATCTGGGGGTTGGCTGGACCACAGACCCGGAGGACACAGCACACGGCTGGAGATAGTATTCTGGAGAACTGTGAGTAAAGCGTTGAAAACTGCACTCAGCTGTGTCCTCTGAATTATTCCTGCACCACTTGCCCTGCACTACAACTACCACAACCACCATCAGCACAATTAACACCTATATCTGCACTGGAGACTAGCTCTGCCCATGGAGAGCTGAAACATCTTTGCTGCATCACCAACTGCCCCAGTGGATCTGAACTGCAGCGTCTGCCATATTAACCAAACACCACGGGTGGCCTCACGAACACTCTCCCCATAAACTTTACCCCCTTCATTTCACTTTTACTGGATGCTCTGGGCCTTATAGGTTATGGCTTGATTTATTGCACAAACATCTGTGGGATTGTCCCTAATTTTATTATATGTTATGGTGTATTTTTTAATTATGTGGATATTCCCTCCTCTTGTGGACATTTCCTTTTTATCTGTACTAACTACTTTGGTCTCCTGACCTTTGGCAGGTGATCAATATTTACAGTTTGGTTGTTACATACTATATTATCATTAGGAAAGTGTTATTTGTACTTTGCTTAGCCCATGCCTGATACCTTATAGTGTGGAACCGTGCAATGAATTTTTTTGATACTGTGCGCCACTTGTCCATCTCCTTTTTCTTATAATGTGAGTTATTGTTAAAATTAGTTTGTGTAATAAAATTGTTATCTTTTTACATATTTGGACTTTGTACTCTATTTCTCTTGTAGGTTATATATCTATGGTATTCCTGGCTGCTGGCATCTATGGTATTCCTGGCTGCTGGCATCTATGGTATTCCTGGCTGCTGTCATCTATGGTATTCCTGGCTGCTCTCTACACCCTCTATTTTTCCCCTTGATGAAGATAAATCCTTCATACACTTGTGAATTTCATTTTGTGCTCCCTCAATGCTGAGAATCTCACATAGGTCCCTAGTCATGGCACTCAAGATGGCACTGCAGCCTCAACAGTTTGTTCACATAGCGTTTTATAACAGTTTTTGGAGTGGATCTTCTATAAAATCTTCCTCAACAACTGCTTCAAAAACTCTTGAATATTTCTCCCTGTGGGAAATCCTATGCTAGTTTAGATGAGGAAGCATTTTTTTAGTCATATGCTTGAAAAAAAAACAGTTTTTTAGCTTTTTATTCCTGTTTTGAAAAACTTCTTATGGAAAAAAGAAAGTTTGTGTCACTTCTTTGAAGAGAAATTTGAAGGAAACTTCTCCATACTGTGCATTGTTCAGTATAGTGGCTGCAGAAAATGTTTGGGGAAAAAACTTTTCTGAAATCCTTAAAAATTGCCTCAGGAAAAGATAACCTGCTCCAAACACCCCGTGTGAACATAGACTTAAGGTATCAAAGCGTTTTTACATAGATTGTTCTAGCAGAATAATCGACATCTAAAAACACTTCTAAAAACATGTAGTTTTTACATAGTTACAAAGCTACAGAGGTTGAAAAAAGACATCAGCTCATCACATCTGAGCTAGCATCACATCCAGACAATTCAGTACAGCAGTATAATGTCATCCTTAGCTTTGTTGCCTTTCTCTGTGTGATAAAAAAAACAAAGACAAGTAGGAATCCATGCCTGTGTGCTGTCATGTATATAGGGGACTTCATAGTAGCTAATCAACTTTCATAAATTTTAAGAAATTGCCAGTCCCAGCAAATTCAAATAATTTGTATATCAATTTACGTAAATCGCTAAAGAAAGAAGGTTCACTTCAATTTTACACATGTCAGAACAATCCATCAGTCACGAAAGGCTCCCTTAACCTCAGGCATGACAGGAGGAGATTTCCCATAATGCCTTGCAGCTATCACATTACATCATATGGTGCAGTCAGCAGCCATTTCAGAATTCAGCAGCCATTTTAGGGTGATTAAGGATAGTGAGAGGATGTCCAAATTCACAGTTAAGCAAAAAGCTGTTAATCATTGGACAAATACTCCAGACAGTAATGTTATACAAGTGAAGAAGATAAGTTTAGTAGTATATGAATAATACAGGGATTCAGTTGAGAAAGGTGCAGATAGATAAGAGGTGCCAGAAGCAATATCTGATTCAAAAACAACAAAGGTACACCGGCGCTGTCCTAAAATACTGTACTGTGTGAGCTGCTGGCACCCTGGCAGGTGGGATGTGCGGACCTGCCCAAATAACCAACCAAAAACAAAACAAGAGTCTGCCGCGCTCCAACACAGATGGGTGAACAAATGTCTACGTAACACTGCTCACCTGGTTGTGCTAGTGTTCAACCGTGTTAGCACAGTCCCGGAGCTGAAGTAGCAACACCAGATCGGTGTGCCCAAAGTCACCGGTGTATCCGCTGCCTTGGCTGGGTCTGCAGATGGGGAGCGTCCTCCCTGAACACCGTAAGTAGCTCCTGGAGAGCTGGAGTGTGCTAATCGGCGGTGTGCCTCGGCCGAAGGCGCCGCCGTGTGTGAGCAAAGTGTACGAGGGGCGTGGTAGAGCGGTGACGTCACCTGTCCGTAGAAGACGGGCATGTACAGGGGCCAATGACCGACGCGTTTCGAGGGAGACGTCCCTCTTCCTCAAGGTTGTGGTCCCTGTACTAACGCTAAACCTATATACCCCCCGTCATCCTCCCTGCTCCTGAGCCAATTTTCCTAATGACCTCGCCAGCACCCTGCAATTAGTGGCATGCAGTATATGACACATGAAAACACCTATACTGAATTGCGCATGACCGCTAATCCCTATTATTCCACGGATAAAACGACCTCCTGTTTTCCAAATTAAAATTAAAATTTATTTATTATTTATTGGTCCCCAACTAATATATAAAAAATATAACATGTATAAATATGTATAAATAAGTAAAAATTTTATTCAAATGCTAAAATAACCCCACCTTACCCTTTGATAAACTTGATCCTAAAAATTTTTTTTTTTTTTTTTTATTGCCCTAACAGAGCTATATTTAAAAAGAATTATCAGTGTGCAGTATGTAATTGCATCGATAAAAACATACCTCCATTCGCATTGAAATAAAAATACCACTCTGAAATCATACACTGAAATGGTGGTACCCACTGTTAATATATTAAAGGGCATACAGTTCAATTTCATAATTGAGTCCCTTTGGGGCCAGACTGTTGAGTGTAAAAATCCAATTGGACTCAACCCTAGACATGCTCCTCAGGTAATCCCCCCCTCTGGGGTTTTTTTGTACGATCTGGATGCCACAAAAAGATGTCCCATTGCACATTCGTCCATGTTTTTCTGCATAGTGGCGTGACAAAGGGTGGCCACCAAACCCCTTAGTGATATTATCCAGGTGTTCCTTTATCCTGTCTTTCAATCTCCTTTTTGTGCGGCCTACATATATCTTCTCGCAGGGGCATCTAATAATATAGATGACCCCCGTTGAATGACAGGAAATATTATCCTTAATGCTGAACATTTCGGTCCTATCTGTATTCCAAAAACTCGTTTGGACCGACTTTTTGCATTTTACCCGTATACAGCAGGAGCAAGTTCCACACGTGGTGAACCCCCCTTTAAGATTCGGCCATACTGTGCTTGTTGGTTTAGTGTGTCCATGAATCATTCCCATCCTGGCTGTTGGAGCTATCATATTTCCAATATTCTTAGCCTTTCTAAAGACAAATCTTGGTTCGTCAGCAATAAGTTCTCCCACCACCTTATCCTTTTTTAAAATGGGCCAATGTTTATAGATTATATTAGTGAATCTTTTACGATTCGCATGGTATTGCGTAATAAATGGTATTTTCCCAATTTCGTGTGCTATGCTCAAGAGTTGTGGTCGTTTTTCGGTTGCATGAATCAAATTCCCTCTTGGCACAATCCTGACATCCTGCCTGATCTTTTCCAAGGATGTCTCACAGTACCCTCTTTCTATAAACTGTTTCTTTAGATAGTTGGATTCTTCATCATAATCCCCATCTTTTGTGCAATTCCGTCTTATACGTGTAAACTGGCTTTTTGGAATGTTTGAAAGCCATGACGGAAGGTGGCAACTATCTGTATGGATGTAGCTGTTGCAGTCAACTTCCTTGTGATAGCATTTGGTAAGTATGGTATTGTTTTCTATAAAAATATTTAAATCCAAAAAATTTACATTAGATGTACTTATAGTGGGCGTAAACTCTAACCCATACCTGTTATCATTCAATCCCTGAAGGAAGGTGCTGAGGTCGGGCTGTGTCCCTTCCCATATAAATACCACATCGTCAATAAAGCGTCGCCACAAAATTAGGCCTTTCCGTAGTTGGCCATTCTGATAAATGTAGGACTCCTCCCATTTCCCCACATATAGATTAGCATAACTTGGGGCAAATTTTGTACCCATGGCTGTACCCCACGTTTGCAAATAAAACTGTTTACAATAAATAAAATAATTGTGTTGGAGAATAAATTTCATACTCTCCACAATATATGCAATCTGAGTGGGGTTGTAAGAGTGTAGTTGTTCCAAATAATATTCAGCTGCTGAACAACCCTTCTCCTGGTTGATAACCGTGTAGAGAGATTTAATGTCCAATGTGCCAAGTATGTAGTTACTCCCCCAGCTCGTGTTTTCCAAAACACGTATTGTATCCCCTGTGTCTTTTAGATAAGCTGGAAGAAGAGTGACACATTTCTGCAGATGTGTATCCACGTATTCTGATAAATTGACTGTCAGGCAATTAATGCCTGATATAATTGGCCTTCCAGGAGGGCATCTGGAGTTCTTGTGCAGTTTCGGGATGTGATAAAAAATTGCCACACTTGGTGTTTTATTATTAATAAATTGAAACTCCTTTTTATTTAAAATGCCCATAGACTTGCCTTTCATGGCTAAAAAATTTAACTTTTTTACATATTGCACAGTGGGATCCCCTAAAAGCTTCTTATACGTAACAGTATCATTTAAGAGCCTCAATGCTTCCGTATGGTACATACTGCGATCCATGATGACTATGCCACCCCCTTTATCGGCACCCCGGACCACAATATCATTATTGTCCTGGAGATTGATTAAAGCCTTTCTTTCCTCTCTAGTGAGGTTGCTTGGAGCATACTTAGGGTTCACTCTTTTTAATTTTCTGATGTCAGAAGTCACTAATGTTTCAAAGGCGTCAGCACCTTCCTTCAGGGATTGAATGATAACAGGTATGGGTTAGAGTTTACGCCCACTATAAGTACATCTAATGTAAATTTTTTGGATTTAAATATTTTTATAGAAAACAATACCATACTTACCAAATGCTATCACAAGGAAGTTGACTGCAACAGCTACATCCATACAGATAGTTGCCACCTTCCGTCATGGCTTTCAAACATTCCAAAAAGCCAGTTTACACGTATAAGACGGAATTGCACAAAAGATGGGGATTATGATGAAGAATCCAACTATCTAAAGAAACAGTTTATAGAAAGAGGGTACTGTGAGACATCCTTGGAAAAGATCAGGCAGGATGTCAGGATTGTGCCAAGAGGGAATTTGATTCATGCAACCGAAAAACGACCACAACTCTTGAGCATAGCACACGAAATTGGGAAAATACCATTTATTACGCAATACCATGCGAATCGTAAAAGATTCACTAATATAATCTATAAACATTGGCCCATTTTAAAAAAGGATAAGGTGGTGGGAGAACTTATTGCTGACGAACCAAGATTTGTCTTTAGAAAGGCTAAGAATATTGGAAATATGATAGCTCCAACAGCCAGGATGGGAATGATTCATGGACACACTAAACCAACAAGCACAGTATGGCCGAATCTTAAAGGGGGGTTCACCACGTGTGGAACTTGCTCCTGCTGTATACGGGTAAAATGCAAAAAGTCGGTCCAAACGAGTTTTTGGAATACAGATAGGACCGAAATGTTCAGCATTAAGGATAATATTTCCTGTCATTCAACGGGGGTCATCTATATTATTAGATGCCCCTGCGAGAAGATATATGTAGGCCGCACAAAAAGGAGATTGAAAGACAGGATAAAGGAACACCTGGATAATATCACTAAGGGGTTTGGTGGCCACCCTTTGTCACGCCACTATGCAGAAAAACATGGACGAATGTGCAATGGGACATCTTTTTGTGGCATCCAGATCGTACAAAAAAACCCCAGAGGGGGGGATTACCTGAGGAGCATGTCTAGGGTTGAGTCCAATTGGATTTTTACACTCAACAGTCTGGCCCCAAAGGGACTCAATTATGAAATTGAACTGTATGCCCTTTAATATATTAACAGTGGGTACCACCATTTCAGTGTATGATTTCAGAGTGGTATTTTTATTTCAATGCGAATGGAGGTATGTTTTTATCGATGCAATTACATACTGCACACTGATAATTCTTTTTAAATATAGCTCTGTTAGGGCAATAAAAAAAAAAAAAAAAATTTTTAGGATCAAGTTTATCAAAGGGTAAGGTGGGGTTATTTTAGCATTTGAATAAAATTTTTACTTATTTATACATATTTATACATGTTATATTTTTTATATATTAGTTGGGGACCAATAAATAATAAATAAATTTTAATTTTAATTTGGAAAACAGGAGGTCGTTTTATCCGTGGAATAATAGGGATTAGCGGTCATGCGCAATTCAGTATAGGTGTTTTCATGTGTCATATACTGCATGCCACTAATTGCAGGGTGCTGGCGAGGTCATTAGGAAAATTGGCTCAGGAGCAGGGAGGATGACGGGGGGTATATAGGTTTAGCGTTAGTACAGGGACCACAACCTTGAGGAAGAGGGACGTCTCCCTCGAAACGCGTCGGTCATTGGCCCCTGTACATGCCCGTCTTCTACGGACAGGTGACGTCACCGCTCTACCACGCCCCTCGTACACTTTGCTCACACACGGCGGCGCCTTCGGCCGAGGCACACCGCCGATTAGCACACTCCAGCTCTCCAGGAGCTACTTACGGTGTTCAGGGAGGACGCTCCCCATCTGCAGACCCAGCCAAGGCAGCGGATACACCGGTGACTTTGGGCACACCGATCTGGTGTTGCTACTTCAGCTCCGGGACTGTGCTAACACGGTTGAACACTAGCACAACCAGGTGAGCAGTGTTACGTAGACATTTGTTCACCCATCTGTGTTGGAGCGCGGCAGACTCTTGTTTTGTTTTCAATATCTGATTCAGTGTGACTTATCAGTGATATAGAGTAGCTGATATGTGTCGTGCTGCATTTGAATTTCAATAGCACATTTTTTCTTAATTGTTAATGCACTAGAAAACAGAATCAAGGCAGCACAATATTTTTACAGAAAATATAATAAATCCAAAATCAGTCTCAGTCATTTAACTATGGAAATAAATAACACGGCACTCTGGAATGACACTGCTGGTGGTGCTCGAGTTGGGTGTCCGACCCATACAATTAGGCAAAAAAATTATTTGGCACTCAATATTTAAAAAAATTGATTCCTTCTTTATTGTACATCCAGATCAAATAAATTAAATTAAACGTTTTCGGTCCGTCATAGGACCTTCATCAGAATGTCCTTATTGGAGAAAACTGGATGTCATATGCAATTATGGGAATAAAGGCAGCTGTATGCGGTCTGGTGACGCTGAGTACCTCAGCAGCCTTCCTCCAGAGCCCTCTCACTCACCGGTGGTATCGCCACATGACGGACCTGGTTAATAAGCATCATCCCCCTTGCAAGTTTCCTGCCAAGTACTGGAGTGCTGTTTATCTTTTACCACGTCACAGCCCCACAAGATCACATTAGCTTTTTCCCACCTGGGCATCCCTACTGAAGGGCGGGCTTGCCATGTGACTCACCGAGGCACTCAGCGCCATTCCTGTCGCAAGTCCTTTTCATATTCAAGTAGCGCTGTTCCTCTCCTCATTTTTTTGCACATCTGTTTTACATATCATATTTAACATTCATATACTTTTCACCAATATAACACTCTGTTGAAGGTGCTGAATTGGACATGTACCTACCTACCATTTATTATTACATCATTTTTGGGAAAAGAGTTGAATTTTAGTAAAGCGAAAAAATGTAGATATGTAACTGTAGCTGTCTACTTTAGCATGTATGTTTTACTAGTCCATTTTTACAATCATGCATTACACACCTACATGGCGACCTACTGCCACATTTTATTGATAGTATACCAACCTACCTAGTATTTCTTGTTACATTCTTTTTGGCAAGAGTTGAATGATGGATTTGAAAAATTTAAATCCAGGAATTGAAGCTTGAGGAAAGTAATTTGAATATTTCCATTGCATTCTCGGAAGAGTGAAGAGTCATTGCTAGTCTGAAGATCTTTGGGTGTAGCTTGATTGAGCTGCTTGAAGGAAAACATCAAACTGCGCCATCAGATTTTTTATAGCAGTTTAACAACAATTTTGTTCAACTTGGAGAAGGAGATTGCCCATATGGTGTGCTGCAATGTGTGCTTTGTATTTACAAACTTGCCAGAGGAAATAACAAACATTATGAGCCAGGAATGTAAGCTTGCGACTGTGTTAGAGGAAAAGGTGCAAAGTCAGCAGGAGAGAATAGATACACTAAAGCTCAAAGAAAATTAACATTTCCGTGCTAGAGCAGAAGAACCTCTTCAGTATGATGCAAGAGAACAACTTTTCACCCTTCCTACAGAAGCTAAGGATAGAGTAGAATTAACTATTCTGAATGTTCGAAGAGAAGCACCTTTCAACGTACCTGCAGAAGATGGGAAATGAAAGCATATGACTAAGGAAGAGTGACCCATGGAAGTTCGGGGAGATCGGCTGAACTTGAGAAAAAAGTTTGGTTCGGGTGCCAGAACCTAACATCAACTTGACCACAGACCTGAACTCCTTATAAGTCAATGGGGACCCGGACTTTGTTGCTGTCAAATGATCGTAGTAAGTGCTAGGTTGCTGAAAAAGGAAGCAAAATTGGAGTAAGGGCAGGATAATTTATCAGCAAACAAATGTGGATTGGAAAATGACTTAAAATAACATAGTAACAAAAAAAAAATCTGTGCCGTGCATGTGTATTCTACTGTACTTGTTAATAAGATATGAATAAATGAAATAAATGACATGGAGTCCCCCTATGTTTTTAATAACCAGCTAAGGGAAAGGTGACAGCTGTGAGCTGGTATTATTATTCTGTTAAGGGACCAATATCCATGGACGTATTAATATTAATCCCCTGCTGTCTGCTTTGCCTTTGCTGGTTATTGCAAATGGGAGACCCTTAAAAAATGATGTGGGCCCCCCTGCTGTGGTGGCAATCAGGGTAATGGGATTGTGGTGTTGATGTCAGCTGTGTAATGTCTGCTGAGGTTAGTAATGGAGAGGCATCTATCAGACACCCCGATTACTAATCCAGTAAATAAAAATAGAAGAAAACACTCAAAAAAATCTTTATTTGAAAGACTCTTAGCTGACTAAAAAAAGCTACAAACCGTGATACTTGAAAAAGGGGGGAATCACTATATACTAACCATGAAGGATGCCCAAACTTTTGCATCAGCCCATTTTCATTTTTGTACTTTTTAAAATGTAAAGGATGATAATATATAATATATATTTTCTTTGCTTAGCACACAAAGGAAATGTGCTGTCTTTAACTTTAGACCTTTTGTAGATCACTTAATTTTCAACTTGCTTAACTGTACACAATAACAGTCATTTTGATGAGGGTAGTCCAAACTTTTAGATGCCACTGTACTAGGTACTAAACATACAGGGTAACAAAACTTTTGCATAAGCCCATTTTCATTTTTGCAATTTTTAAAATGTGAAAAATATATATCTTTTTTTTGCCTAAAATACAAAGGAAATGTGTAATCTTTAACTTTAGGCCTTATAGAGATTATTTTATCTTCAACTTGCTGTAACTGTAATTTTGAACAGTGGTGCCCAAACTTTTACATGCCACTGTACATCCTGGAGTGCTGAAAGTGACAGCAGAGGAAATTGCAGAACCACTAAAAAGAATCTTTTAAGATTTCTGCAGAACAAGAGAAGTCCCAGAAGATTTTAGAAGGGCAACTGTTGTGCCTATCTTCAAAACATGAAAGAAGATGGAGCCAGGAAATTACAGGCCAGTGAGCCTTACTTCTATACCAGGAAAGTTCTTTGAGCAAATTATTAAACAGCATGTATGTAAGTACAGGATAAGAATACAGTAACTAATCAGAGCAAGCATGGCTGTGTAGCAAGCAATTCATGCCAGACTAATCTAATTTCCTTCTATGATGGAATCACTGACTGGGTGGACAGGGAAATGCAGTAGACATGGTATTTTTAGACTTCAACAAAGCATTTGATAAAATATCTCATACCATCCTGATTCAAAAAATGACCAAGTATGGGATTGACGAGGCTATAGTTAGGTGAATTCATATCTGCCTCAGTGATCATATTCGAAGAGTAGTAATACGTAGGGGTAATATCCAATTTGGAAGAATGTCCCAAGTGGCGTACCACAAGGTTCTGTCTTGGCCCCAGAATAGTTCAACATTTTTATAAATGATCTAGATAAGGGAACTGAAGGTAACCTGTTATGATCCTAGTGGCAAGGATCGCAAGATTGACTAGCTAAGTAACTAAACCGACGACCAGCTCTAGGGAAGTGGTATCTAGATTGACCGCAACCTGATCCTATCCGCAAACAACTATAGGCAGCCGTGGAACGTTACCTGAAAATCCTAGACGTCTCTTCACGGCCTGAGAAACTACCTATTCCTAGAGGGAAAGTAAAGTCCTTACTTGCCTCAGAGAAATGACCCCAAAGATATAGAAAAGCCCCCCCACAAATATTAACGGTGAGTTAAAGGGAAAGCACAAACGCAGAGATGAAATAGATTTAGCAAGTGAGGCCCGATAACACTAGATAGCAGAAAATAGGAAGGGAGCTGTGCGGTCAATAGAAAACCCTAAGCAAAATATCCACGCAGAGATTGCTCGAGCCCCCGCACCAACTAACGGTGCAGGGGAGGCAACTCCGTACCCCAGAGCTTACCAGCTGCAAGAACTCACATATTAGCAAGCTGGACTAAACTCATCATACACTGAAATCATATTGCAGACTGATGAGCAAAAAATAATCAAACGGAAACTTAGCTTCTCCAGAAGAGACTGAAAACGAAGATAATCAGGGGAGATCAGAATAGCGCTGAATACATCAACAGCCGGCAACAAGTGGAGGTGAAGCAGAGCTAAATAGGAAACTCCCTAGTGCATACCGAGGCAGCTGATTCAGCCACAGATCCGCAGGATAACAAACAAAGCCACCAGGGGGAGCCCAAAAACAAAACTCACACAATACCACCTGTGACCACAAGAGGGAGCCCGAAAACAGATTTCACAACAGTAGCCCCCCCTTGAGGAGGGGTCACCGAACCCTCATCAAAAACCCCCAGGGCGATCAGGGTGAGCCACATGGAAGGCACGAACCAAATCAGCCGCATGAACATCAGAGGCGACAACCCAGGAATTATCCTCCTGACCATAGCCCTTCCACTTAACCAAATACTGAAGCCTCCGTCTAGAAATACGAGAATCCAAGATCTTCTCCACCACGTATTCCAATTCTCCCTCAACCAGCACAGGGGCAGGAGGCTCAACCGAAGGAACCACAGGCACCACATACCTCCGCAACAACTACCGATGGAACACATTATGAATAGCAAACGATGCTGGGAGGTCCAAACGAAATGACACAGGGTTAAGGACTTCCAAAATCTTATAAGGACCGATAAACCGAGGCTTGAACTTGGTAGAGGAGACCTTCATAGGAACAAAGCGAGAAGACAACCACACCAAGTCCCCAACGCGAAGTCGGGGACCCACACAGCGACGGCGGTTGGCAAAGCGCTGAGCCTTCTCTTGTGACAGCTTCAAATTGTCCACCACATGATCCCAAATCTGATGCAACCTATTCACCACAAGATCCACTCCAGGACAGTCAGAAGGCTCCACCTGACCCGAGGAAAAACGAGGATGAAACCCTGAATTACAAAAAAAGGCGAAACCAAAGTAGCAGAACTAGCCCGATTATTAAGGGCATATTCGGCCAATGGCAAAAAAGCCACCCAGTCGTCCTGATCAGCAGAAACAAAACATCTTAAATAGGTTTCCAAGGTCTGATTAGTTCGCTCGGTCTGGCCAGTCGTCTGAGGATGGAAGGCCGACGAAAAAGACAAATCAATGCCCATCTTAGCACAAAAGGTCCGCCAAAATCTAGACACAAACTGGGATCCTCTGTCGGAAACAATATTCTCAGGGATCCCATGCAAACGAACCACATTTTGAAAAAACAGCGGAACCAACTCGGAGGAGGAAGGCAACTTAGGCAAGGGCACCAAATGGACCATCTTAGAAAAACGATCACACACCACCCAGATGACCGACATTCTCTGAGAGACAGGGAGATCTGAAATAAAATCCATGGAAATGTGCGTCCAAGGCCTCTTCGGGACAGGCAAAGGTAACAGCAAACCACTGGCACGAGAACAGCAAGGCTTAGCCCGAGCACAAATTCCACAAGACTGCACAAAGGAACGCACATCCCGCGACAAGGAAGGCCACCAAAAGGACCTGGCCACCAAATCTCTGGTACCAAATATTCCAGGATGGCCTGCCAACACCGAAGAATGAACCTCGGAAATAACTCTGTTGGTCCATCTATCTGGGACAAACAGTCTCTCCGGTGGACAACGGTCAGGTCTATCCACCTGAAACTCCTGCAGCACTCGTCGCAAATCTGGGGAGATGGCAGACAAAATCACCCCTTCTCTGAGGATACCAGCCGGCTCAGAATCTCCAAGAGAGTCAGGCACAAAACTCCTAGAAAGAGCATCAGCCTTCACATTCTTCGAACCAGGCAGGTACGAGACCACGAAATCAAAACGAGAGAAAAACAACGACCAACGAGCCTGTCTAGGATTCAGCCTCTTGGCCGACTCGAGATAAATCAGATTTTTGTGATCAGTCAAGACCACCACACGATGCTTAGCTCCCTCGAGCCAATGTCGCCACTCCTCAAATGCCCACTTCATAGCCAACAACTCCCGATTACCGACATCATAATTCCGCTCGGCAGGCGAAAACTTTCTTGAAAAGAAAGCACATGGCTTCATCACAGAGCCATCAGAGCTTCTCTGTGACAAAACAGCCCCCGCTCCAATCTCAGAAGCATCAACCTCGACCTGGAAAGGAAGAGAGACATCTGGCTGACATAAGACCGGAGCCGAGAAAAACCGGCGCTTCAGCTCCCGAAAGGCCTCCACAGCCGCAGGAGACCAATTAGTAACATCAGAACCCTTCTTGGTCAAATCCGTCAAAGGCTTAACAACACCAGAAAAATTAGCGATGAAGCGACGGTAAAAATTAGCAAAACCCAAGAACTTCTGAAGACTCTTAACAGATGTAGGCTGAGTCCAGTCATGAATAGCCTGAACCTTGACTGGGTCCATCTCAATAGTAGAAGGGGAAAAAATGAAACCCAAAAAAGAAACCTTCTGGACTCCAAAAAGACATTTTGAGCCCTTCACAAATAAAGCATTGGCACGCAGGACCTGAAACACCATCCTGACCTGCTTAACATGAGACTCCCAATCATCAGAAAAAAACAGAATATCATCCAGATACACAATCATAAATTTATCCAGATACTCGCGGAAGATGTCGTGCATGAAGGACTGAAAGACAGAAGGAGCGTTAGAAAGTCCAAAAGGCATCACCAAGTACTCGAAATGGCCTTCGGGCGTATTAAATGCAGTTTTCCATTCATCACCCTGCTTAATACGCACAAGGTTATACGCACCACGAAGATCTATCTTGGTGAACCAACTAGACCCCCTAATGCAAGCAAACAGATCAGATAACAATGGCAAAGGATACTGAAATTTGACCGTGATTTTATTTAGAAGGCGATAATCAATACAAGGTCTCAGGGAACCATCCTTCTTAGCCACAAAAAAGAATCCCGCACCCAGAGGGGAGCAGGAGGGGCGAATAAGTCCTTTCTCCAAAGACTCCTTTATATAACTCCGCATAGCAGCATGCTCCGGCACTGACAAATTGAAAAGTCGTCCCTTAGGAAACTTACTACCAGGAATCAAATTTATAGCACAATCACAATCCCTATGAGGAGGCAGAGAACTGAGTTTGGGCTCATCAAATACATCCTGGTAGTCCGACAAAAACGCAGGGACCTCAGAAGGAGTGGATGAAGCAATTGACACCACAGGAGCGTCACCATGAATTCCCTGGCAACCCCAACTTGACACAGACATTGCTTTCCAATCCAGGACTGGATTATGAGTCTGCAACCATGGCAGACCCAACACGACAACATCATGCAAATTATGCAGAACAAGAAAGCGAATCACCTCCTGATGAACAGGAGTCATGCACATGGTCACTTGCGTCCAGTACTGAGGTTTATTCATAGCCAATGGTGTAGCATCAATACCCCTTAGTGGAATAGGGAATTTTAAAGGCTCCAAAACAAAACCACAGCGCCGGGCAAATGACAAATCCATCAGGCTCAGGGCAACACCTGAATCTACAAAAGCCATAACTGGGTAAGATGACAGGGAACAATTCAGGGTAACAGACAAAATGAACTTAGGCTGTAAAGTACCGATGGTGACAGATTTATCAATCTTTTTTGTGCGCTTAGAGCATGCTGAGATAACATGAGCTGAGTCACCACAATAAAAGCACAACCCATTTTGCCGTCTATAATTTTGCCGTTCACTTCTGGTCAGAATTCTATCACATTGCATAGACTCAGGTGTCTGTTCAGAAGACACCGCCAAATGGTGCGCAGGTTTGCGCTCCCGCAAACGCCGATCAATCTGAATGGCCAGAGTCATTGACTCATTCAGACCTGCAGGCGTAGGGAACTCCACCATGACATTCTTAATGGCTTCATTCCATTGAGTAAGCACCGACCATTTCCAAAATTTCTGGCAATACACCTCTGCTTCATCTTGCCCCTGAGAGAGGGCCAACAAAGCTTTTTCAGCCTGGTTCTCAAGATTAGGTTCCTCATAGAGCAATCCAAGGGCCAGAAAAAATGCATCCACACTGAGCAATGCAGGATCCCCTGGCGCCAATGCGAAGGCCCAATCTTGAGGGTCACCACGCAAAAAGGAAATGATAATCTTAACTTGCTGAACGGCATCACCAGAGGAACGAGGTTTCAAAGAAAGAAACAATTTACAATTGTTCTTAAAATTCAGGAACCTAGATCTATCTCCAGAAAACAACTCCGGAATAGGTATTCTAGGCTCTGACATAGGACTGTGAACAACAAAATCCTGAATACTTTGTACCCTTGCAGCAAGATGATCTACACTGGAGGCCAAACTCTGGATATCCATGTCAGCAGCTGAACTCAGAGCCACACCAAGATTAAGAGGAGGAGAGAAGCTAGACACACGGCAGCAAAAAAAAAAAAAAAAAAAATCCTCAAGGCTTCTCTTCTCCTGCTTCTGCCATGCAATTAACACTTTATGGGCCGGCTGTACTGTTATGATCCTAGTGGCAAGGATCGCAAGATTGACTAGCTAAGTAACTAAACCGACGACCAGCTCTGGGGAAGTGGTATCTAGATTGACCGCAACCTGATCCTATCCGCAAACAACTATAGGCAGCCGTGGAACGTTACCTGAAAATCCTAGACGTCTCTTCACGGCCTGAGAAACTACCTATTCCTAGAGGGAAAGTAAAGTCCCTACTTGCCTCAGAGAAATGACCCCAAAGATATAGAAAAGCCCCCCACAAATATTAACGGTGAGTTAAGGGGAAAGCACAAATGCAGAGATGAAATAGATGTAGCAAATGAGGCCCGATAACACTAGATAGCAGAAAATAGGAAGGGAGCTGTGCGGTCAATAGAAAACCCTAAGCAAAATATCCACGCAGAGATTGCTCGAGCCCCCGCACCAACTAACGGTGCAGGGGAAGCAACTCCGTACCCCAGAGCTTACCAGCTGCAAGAACTCACATATTAGCAAGCTGGACTAAACTCATCATACACTGAAATCATATTGCAGACTGATGAGCAAAAAATAATCAAACAGAAACTTAGCTTCTCCAGAAGAGACTGAAAACGAAGATAATCAGGGGAGATCAGAATAGCACTGAATACATCAACAGCCGGCAACAAGTGGAGGTGAAGCAGAGCTAAATAGGAAACTCCCTAGTGCATAACGAGGCAGCTGATTCAGCCACAGATCCGCAGGATAACAAACAAAGCCACCAGGGGGAGCCCAAAAACAAAACTCACACAATACCACCTGTGACCACAAGAGGGAGCCCGAAAACAGATTTCACAACAGTAACCTGATTAAATTTGCAGACAATGTAAAGTTAGGAGGGATAGCTAACCCTAGATAAGACAGAAAAAGGATTCAGAAGGATCTCGATAAGCTTGAACAATGGACAGCGAATAATATAAAGGTATTTAATAGCTAGAAATGCAAGATTCTACATCTGGACAAGAAAAATTTAAAAAGCATCTAAAGAATGGGAGGACTGGAACTAAGCAAGAGAACGTGTAAAAAAGATTTGGGCATACTAACAGATCACAGACTGCACATGAATCAATAGTGTGATATATTAGCAAAATAGGAACCGTTCTGGGATGTATTAGCAAATGCATAGAGTCTACATCACCTAAAGTAATTATCCCCTTCTAATCCTCCTTGGTCAGACCTAATCTGGAATACTGGAGTCCAGTTCTGGGCAACACATTTTAAAAAAGACATGAAAAAACTGGAGAAAGCTCAGAGAAGAGCTACCAGGATGGTGAGTGGACTTCAAACTCTGTCCTTCGAGGAATGGTTAAAAGATCTGGGAATGTTTACTGTCATGTTCCCAATGGCAGGGAATTAAACACATAACACGGGCAAAAACAGGACGAGCTCTAGGGTGATGGAACCTGAGCTGACCGCGATCCTGAACCTCAACACTCAACTAACAGCAGCCGGGGAACGTTCCTGGGGGGACTCTAGACGTCTCGCGCCAGCCGGAGATCTAGCTACCCCTATCAGAAGAATCACAGACCTATCTTGCCTCCAGAGAAATATTCCCACAGAAATAGCAGCCCCCCACATATAATGACGGTGAAATGAGAGGAAGGCACAAACGTAGTTATGAAAACAGATTCAGCAAAATGAGGCCCGCTTAAGCTAGATAGCAGAGGATACAAAAGGTGAACTGCGCAGTCAGCTTAAAACCCTTCAAAATACCATCCTGAAATTACTTGAACTCATGTGCCAACTCATGGTACATGAGTGGTAATTTCAGCCCACTAGAGCAACCAGCAGCAGAGAATTACATATCTGCAAGCTGGACTAAAAACATGAAAGCAAACATGAAACAGGGAAATCCAGACTTAGCTTGTCTTGAAGGCCTAGGAGCAGGTAGCAAAGGTAACAGAGACACACTGATACATTGATAGCCGGCAAGGGAATGACAGGAAAGCCAGGTTAAATAGGAAACACCCAGCCTCTGATGGACAGGTGGAAACCAGAGACTGCAACCCACCAAAGTCACCCAGTACCAGTTGTAACCACCAGAGGGAGCCCAAAAACAGAATCCACAACAGTACCCCCCCCTTGAGGAGGGGTCACCGAACCCTCACGAGAACCCCCAGGGCGATCAGGATGAGCTCTATGGAAGGCGCGGACCAAATCAGTCGCATGAACATCAGAGGCGACCACCCAGGAATTATCCTCCTGACCATAACCCTTCCACTTAACCAAATACTGGAGTTTACGTCTGGAAACACGAGAATCCAAGATCTTCTCAACAACATACTCCAATTCTCCCTCCACCAGCACCGGAGCAGGAGGCTCAACCGAAGGAACAACGGGCACCTCATACCTCCGCAATAACGACCGATGGAACACATTATGAATAGCAAACGATGCTGGGAGATCCAAACGAAAAGATACAGGGTTAAGAATCTCCAAGATCTTATAAGGACCGATGAACCGAGGCTTGAACTTAGGAGAAGAGACCTTCATAGGGACAAAACGAGAAGACAACCACATCAAGTCCCCAACAAGAAGTCGGGGACCCACGCGGCGACGGCGATTAGCAAACTGCTGAGTCTTCTCCTGAGACAACTTCAAATTGTCCACCACCTGATTCCAAATCTGATGTAGCCTGTCCACCACCACGTCCACTCCAGGACAATCCGAAGGCTCCACCTGACCAGAGGAAAAACGAGGATGAAACCCCGAATTACAAAAGAAAGGAGAAACCAAAGTAGCAGAACTAGCCCGATTATTAAGGGCAAATTCGGCCAGTGGCAAAAAGGCAACCCAGTCATCTTGATCAGCAGAAACAAAACACCTTAAATAAGTTTCCAAGGTCTGATTAGTTCGCTCCGTCTGGCCATTCGTCTGAGGATGGAATGCAGACGAGAAAGACAAATCAATGCCCATCTTAGCACAAAACGTCCGCCAAAATCTAGACACAAACTGGGATCCCCTGTCAGAAACGATATTCTCCGGAATCCCATGCAAACGAACCACGTTCTGAAAAAATAAAGGGACCAACTCAGAGGAGGAAGGCAACTTAGGCAAGGGTACCAAATGAACCATCTTAGAAAAGCGGTCACACACAACCCAGATAACGGACATTTTCTGTGAGACAGGGAGATCTGAAATAAAATCCATGGAAATGTGCGTCCAAGGCCTCTTCGGGATAGGCAAGGATAACAACAACCCACTGGCCCGAGAACAGCAAGGCTTAGCCCGAGCACACACTTCACAAGACTGCACAAAGGTGCGCACATCCCTTGACAAGGAAGGCCACCAAAAAGACCTGGCCACCAAGTCTCTAGTACCAAATATTCCAGGATGACCAGCCAACACAGAAGAATGGACCTCGGAGATGACTCTACTGGTCCAATCATCCGGAACAAACAGTCTTTCTGGTGGACAACGATCAGGTTTATCCGCCTGAAACTCCTGCAATGCACGTCGCAAGTCTGGGGAGACGGCGGACAATATTACCCCATCCCTAAGGATACCAGTAGGCCCAGAGTCTCCAGGAGAGTCAGGCACAAAACTCCTGGAAAGAGCATCTGCCTTCACATTCTTCGAACCTGGCAGGTATGAAACCACAAAATTGAAACGAGAAAAAAACAACGACCAACGAGCCTGTCTAGGATTCAGACGCCTGGCAGACTCAAGGTAAATCAGATTTTTGTGATCAGTCAAGACCACCACACGATGTCTAGCACCCTCAAGCCAATGACGCCACTCCTCAAATGCCCACTTCATGGCCAAAAGCTCCCGATTACCCACATCATAATTGCGCTCGGCGGGCGAGAATTTTCTAGAAAAGAACGCACATGGCTTCATCACCGAGCCATCGGAACTTCTCTGTGACAAAACCGCCCCCGCTCCAATCTCGGAAGCATCAACCTCAACCTGAAAAGGAAGTGAAACATCCGGTTGACATAACACAGGAGCAGAAGAAAACCGGTGCTTAAGTTCCTGAAAGGCCTCCACAGCCGTAGGAGACCAATTAGCAACATCAGCACCCTTTTTAGTCAAATCAGTCAAAGGTTTAACAACACTGGAAAAATTAGTAATGAACCGACGATAAAAATTAGCAAAACCCAAGAACTTCTGAAGACTCTTAACAGATGTAGGTTGTGTCCAGTCACAAATCGCCTGAACCTTGACGGGATCCATCTCAATAGTAGAAGGAGAAAAAATGTACCCCAAAAAAGAAATCTTCTGGACTCCGAAGAGACATTTTGAGCCCTTCACAAACAGAGAATTGGCCCGCAGGACTTGAAACACCTTCCTGACCTGTAGAACATGAGACTCCCAGTCATCAGAAAACACCAAAATATCATCCAAATACACAATCATAAACTTATCCAGATATTCACGGAAAATATTGTGCATAAAGGACTGAAAGACTGAAGGAGCATTAGAAAGTCCAAAAGGCATTACCAAATACTCAAAATGGCCCTCAGGCGTATTAAATGCGGTTTTCCACTCATCACCCTGCTTTATCCGCACAAGATTATACGCACCGCGAAGATCTACCTTAGTGAACCACCTAGCCCCCTTAATGCGAGCAAACAAATCAGTCAATAATGGCAATTGATACTGATATTTGACTGTAATCTTATTCAGAAGGCGATAATCTATACAAGGCCTCAGGGAACCATCTTTTTTTGCCACGAAAAAAAAACCTGCTCCCAGAGGGGACGAAGATGGACGAATATGTCCCTTTTCCAAGGACTCCTTAATATAATTCCGCATAGCAGTATGCTCTGGCACTGACAGATTAAATAAACGACCCTTAGGGAACTTACTGCCAGGAATTAATTCTATAGCACAGTCACAATCCCTATGAGGAGGGAGCGAATTGAGCTTAGGCTCCTCAAAAACATCCCGATAGTCAGACAAAAACGCAGGGACCTCAGAAGGAGTAGATGAAGTGATTGAAATCAGAGGTGCATCATCATGAACCCCCTGACATCCCCAGCTTAACACAGACATTGTTTTCCAATCCAGGACTGGATTATGAGTTTGTAACCATGGCAGACCAAGCACTAGTACATCATGTAAATTATACAGTACAAGGAAGCGAATCACCTCCTGATGAACGGGAGTCATGCGCATGGTCACTTGTGTCCAGTACTGCGGTTTATTCATAGCCAATGGTGTAGAGTCAATTCCCTTCAAAGGAATAGGAACTTCCAGAGGCTCCAGACTAAAACCGCAGCGTTTGGCAAATGACCAATCCATAAGACTCAGGGCAGCGCCCGAATCCACATAGGCATCGACGGAAATGGATGACAGTGAACAAATCAGAGTTACAGACAAAATGAACTTAGACTGCAGAGTACTAATGGCAAAAGATTTATCAACCTTTTTTGTGCGTTTAGAGCATGCTGATATAACATGAGCTGAATCACCACAATAAAAACACAATCCATTTTTCCGCCTATAATTTTGCCGTTCACTTCTGGACTGAATTCTATCACATTGCATAGTCTCAGGTGCCTGTTCAGAAGACACCGCCAACTGGTGCACAGGTTTGCGCTCCCGTAAACGCCGATCAATCTGAATGGCCATAGCCATAGACTCATTCAGACCTGTAGGCGCAGGGAACCCCACCATAATATCCTTAATGGCCTCAGAAAGACCATCTCTGAAGTTTGCAGCCAGGGCGCACTCATTCCACTGAGTAAGCACCGACCATTTCCGAAATTTTTGACAATATACTTCCGCTTCATCATGCCCCTGAGAGAGGGCTAATAAAGCCTTTTCAGCCTGAATCTCCAGGTTAGGTTCCTCATAGAGCAATCCCAGTGGCAGAAAAAACGCATCCACACTGAGCAATGCAGGATCCCCTGGTGCCAATGCAAATGCCCAATTCTGAGGGTCACCCCGCAGGAAAGATATTACAATCTTGACCTGCTGAGCAGGGTCTCCAGAGGAGCGAGATTTCAAAGAAAGAAACAATTTGCAATTGTTCCTGAAATTCAGGAAGGTAGATCTATCTCCAGAAAAAAACTCTGGAATAAGAATTCTAGGTTCAGACATAGGAGTGTGAACAACAAAATCCTGTATGTTTTGAACTTTTGCAGCAAGATTATTCAGGCTGGAAGCCAAACTCTGGACATCCATGTTAAACAGCTAAGGTCAGAGCCATTCAAGGGTTAAGAGGAGGTAAGAAGCAGCTAGACAGCAATTAAGGGCTAGGCAGCAAAACTCTGAGGGAAAAAAAAAAAATTCCCTTCAACACTTCTTTTTCTCCTGCTTCAGCCCAAACAATTAACACTTTGTGGGCCGGCTATACTGTCATGTTCCCAATGGCAGGGAATTAAACACATAACACGGGCAAAAACAGGACGAGCTCTAGGGTGATGGAACCTGAGCTGACCGCGATCCTGAACCTCAACACTCAACTAACAGCAGCCGGGGAACGTTCCTGGGGGGACTCTAGACGTCTCGCGCCAGCCGGAGATCTAGCTACCCCTATCAGAAGAATCACAGACCTATCTTGCCTCCAGAGAAATATTCCCACAGAAATAGCAGCCCCCCACATATAATGACGGTGAAATGAGAGGAAGGCACAAACGTAGTTATGAAAACAGATTCAGCAAAATGAGGCCCGCTTAAGCTAGATAGCAGAGGATACAAAAGGTGAACTGCGCAGTCAGCTTAAAACCCTTCAAAATACCATCCTGAAATTACTTGAACTCATGTGCCAACTCATGGTACATGAGTGGTAATTTCAGCCCACTAGAGCAACCAGCAGCAGAGAATTACATATCTGCAAGCTGGACTAAAAACATGAAAGCAAACATGAAACAGGGAAATCCAGACTTAGCTTGTCTTGAAGGCCTAGGAGCAGGTAGCAAAGGTAACAGAGACACACTGATACATTGATAGCCGGCAAGGGAATGACAGGAAAGCCAGGTTAAATAGGAAACACCCAGCCTCTGATGGACAGGTGGAAACCAGAGACCGCAACCCACCAAAGTCACCCAGTACCAGTTGTAACCACCAGAGGGAGCCCAAAAACAGAATCCACAACAGTTTACCTTGCAAAAAAGAAGGCAAGGAGACTTAATAGCAGTCTGCAAATATCTGACAGGATATCACAGTGTAGAGGGATCATCCTTTGTCTCATTTGCCCATGGAAAAATGAGAAGCAATGGAATGAAACGGAAAGGGAGAAGGTACAGATTGGAAAAAACTTTTTGACAGTGAGTGTGATCAATGAGTGAAACAGGTAGCCAGGGCAGGTGGTGAACTCTCCTTCAATGGAGTCTTCAAACAGAGGCTGGACAGACATCTGTCTGAAATGGTTCAGTAAACCCTGCACTGAGCAAGGGGCTGGACACGAAGATCCTGAAGGTCTCTTCCAACTCAAACATTCAATGATTCTATGTATGATTAACAAAAGTTAATTTTAGTATTGCACAAAATGAATAGTAAAAGTAAAAGTGGCATTGGCAATGGAAAAGTTAGTGGAAATGTAATTAAAACCTGGAGCACAGCTAAAAATGAATAACTGCTAGCAGCTGAAAACCACCACAATCACTGGCACTAGCTATATTGGTTGTAGTACAATCAAATGCAGATTACAATTAGCCCCCTTATTCTCAGGCAAGCATATTAGTTGGAAGGAAATGAAGGACGTTATTGAATATATGGCAGACATAGTCACATTGTGACGATGTTACATCTTACAACCACATCATCAGTTTGAGTCGGTGTTCTTCACATAATGGTCTGCTGACTAGAATGATTTAATCACAAATGACTAAGTGGGATCATTTTTGGTCTGCTTTTTAAAAATAAAAAAGATGAACAGTGTACTGTGTTATTAAATGGGCTGTTGGTTTCTACCTGGTTACTATTCATGTCTACTGTGAGGTCACTTTGAAAATATTAAAACTGTGTATGAGTGTATACAAACCCTTCCAATCTCTTTACTACAAAGTGTTACACACATTTTATCAGGGCAATTGGAGATTTTACAGTATTGCAATATATAGCATTAGGCTGAAAATCTCATTCTTAAAAAGAAATAAAATAGTCGAACCTAGTGAATTTTAATTTCAAAGCTGCTGTCAACTCTATTAATTTCTGTATTGTGATCATTTTTACTTTAGAACCCATACTTTATTAACTTTTGTTTTGCATACTGAAATAACCCTTTAATTGAGTTGCAAAACACGTCCCTCTAACATAATAAAACCAAGTCACATGTTCATATAGACTACTTGAGTAATAGCGCTTCAACCATGAAAGCCATGCAAATTCCGTGGAGAGGTTGAGTAGTGAAATGCGTGGAGTATAAAATTGTCAATCCTGTTGCATCAAATAATTTAAGCATGTAAGTATCATCAGCACAAAACCTATGTATTCATGATAAGCTTAAGATCACCATACACAAAGCCAAGAGTGGGCTGTATTGGTTTACCTATGCTGACAACGGACTGATGGCAACCAGATTAGCCTGCCTAGTCTTCCTAAAGAATATAGTTGAATGATCATGAATGAATGAAAAAATGAATCACATCAGGGCATCAGAGCTCTGTCTAATATATGTCTGTTGTGAAGAACCTTTGTAATGTCAGACAAGGTGCGAAAAGAATGTTTTTGTTCTCTGGAAGCTGTCATTTTGAAAATGTCAAAGAAGTTTTTCAAAGAAAAAACTTTGCTTCATTAAGAAAAAAACAAGTACAGTCCTCTTAAGTAACTGCTATCACGTCTACAAATGTGCAACATCATGTTCTTTTTACTTTTCCCCTTTTTCACCTTGCATTGCTATGGTCCGTCCACATTTCTTGTTCATCATGACTTGCTTGAACTCTAAAATGTTCTCTCTCATTTATAAACCCATGAAGCAATACATCATAAATAGATGCATGTGGCAGTACATAATCAAATATGTGAAAAGTTATTTTGAACGCTTTCTTTATCTAATTTAGCTTGCGCTTGTATGCTTCACCATCTGCTTTCCTTGCATGATCACACAGCCCACTCTTCTAGTCTCTTTACATCTTTACATATAGATTTTGCTTTTCTCTACGCAGCCATATATTTTCCTTCTGTCTCATTAACTCAACTCTCTGGCTACAATGTGTTAAAAGTTCTGACTGATTACAGGCCCCATCACAAAGGCGATGTAAAGCAGAAATGGTTAGTCACAGCTGAATACTTTGTCTGCGGGAAGATGCATACATATGCTTTATGAAATGTGTCTAGAAGAACGCTGGATTCAAATCATATTATGTCACATGTAAATTTTCTGTTCTTACCAAGAATAAAAAAGTAAAAACTAAAAGCCAAATATTAGTCATCGATCTAATAAACTGGTAAAGCCAATTAGCTATTCAATAAAGTCAGTCACTAGTACATGCCTTTTAGATGAGGTTATCTATATAATGCCTGATCAAATGTGTGTTCATAGGTTTAAAGTCCCCATACACATGTGTATGAGGGCCTCCTGACTGGGCACCACCAGATTACGTTAGGGTGGATAAGGATCAGGAGATTGGAACTGAATTTCCCTATCCGTTTATTCTTCATGCAGGGTGACTCTTGTGAGCATGAGCATGAGCACCCTAAGGAAAATCGGTGCTGACATTCAACTCATATTCCACTGGGACCATAGACTAAAATAAATATTCCCAGAACTATCACTTCTTTCCTATAAATAGCCATGAACCATAAGGAATATTCTTATCAGGAATGTCCTCTCATAACCATCTTTGACTAGCACATTGACCTGCAACAGTAAATGCAGGACTTGTACCCACATTTTACCAATCAATGCAATTGCACCGTAGCATAGCTACTGGGGGTCGGAGGGTGTATGTGTAGTGATGAGCGAACGTGCTCGCCACTACTCATTACTCACCCAAGTATCACTGTAGTCGGTGTACTCGGCAAGCACCGAGCATTTCTGGGATTACTCGGGGGGAACTCAGGTCTCCCCCTGCATTTTTGGCGGTATTTAAACCCAATCAACATACAGGGATTCTCTGCCAGACACTGTAATGCCGTAGCCATCTTTGCTGTAGTTTTGCAGTGATTGGCTGGCCGCACAGCATCATTAGGGGTATAAGAGACCGGACGCCGCCCTGCTCGGCGCATTCAGCTCCGGAATCAGACAGTGTATGGAGTGCTGCTGCTGAGATAGATAGAGATAGATAGATTTGGGGATTTCTTAGTTAGTGTGGGGTCTACCATCCTAAACTACTCAAATCCAGCTAAACCAACAGTCTTTCTAAGGACTAATTCCGGAGTATATAGGTTGCAGTGTTAGGTAGGCAGGGGAGTGTACGTCGCTCTATACATATCAGTGCAAGGCCTGCAGGCACAGTATGTGTGTATATAGATGTCACTGCATACATCAAGAGGGTGCATTCCATTACTGTCTGCTGCTGCTACCTTTAGCAGATATTGACCGTATATACCTAGCCCCAGGTATAACTGGCTAGGAAAAAAAAGTTTGCCAGGATAATAGAGATTATTTTATTGCAAAGCAATCCAGAGCCTTTTTTTCTCCATTTATTTTTTGACACTGCACAATACAGCTAGATCCTTTTCCTAGCACAGCGTGAAAATCCAACAATTTTAAAGGGGTCACAAAAATCACTTATGAGTGCGCAGAAAAATCTTTCATTTTTTTGTGGTATGGTAGAGTAGAATTTTTTTAGTGTCTTACACAATTTCTTGACACCATTTTGCTGAACCTCCCAAAAAAATACATACAGGCCCCACAATTTACAGTGTGGTATATCTGTGACACAACTCATACTTCCGTGTGCTAAAATTTTGGGTATTTTAGGCCTAAATTCCATTTTTTGGCTGTCTGTTACTCTAGTTATATACAGCACTATTTTGCAGACCACCCAAAAAATACAGGCCACATGTTTGGCAGTGTGTTATCTCCGTGACAGGCCTCATATATTCTGTGTGCTCCGAGTTTGGGCATTTTTGGCCAGAATTCCAGTCTTTTTCCTGTCTGTTACTCTAGTTATATACAGCACTATTTTGCATTAAAAAAATAAAAAATACAGGCCACATATTTGGCAGTGTGGTATCTCCGTGACATGCCTCATATATCTGTGTGCTTTAAGTTTGGTCATTTTAGGTAAGTATTTCAGTATTTTTCCTGTCTGTTACTCTACTTATATACAGCACTATTTTGCATCAAAAAATAAAAAATACAGGCCACATATTTGGCAGTGTGGTATCTCTGTGACAGGCCTCATATAACTGTGTGCTCCAAGTTTGGGCATTTTAGGCTGGTATTCCAGTGTTTTTCCTGTCTGTTATTTTAGTTATATACAGCACTCTTTTGCATTTAAAAAAAATAAAAAATACAGGCCACATATTTGTCAGTGTGGTACCTCCGTGACAGGCCTCATATATCTGTGTGCTCCAAGCTTGGGCATTTTAGGCCAACATTCCAGTGTTTTTCCTGTCTGTTACTTTAGTTTTATACAGCACTATTTAGCAGACCTCAGAAAAAATACAGGCCACATATTTGGCAGTGTGGTATCTCCATGACAGGCCTCATATATCTGCGTGCTTCAAGTTTGGGCATTTTAGGCCAGTATTCCAGTGTTTTCCTGTCTGTTACTTTAGTTATATACAGCACTATTTTGTATTAAAAAAAAAATTCAGGCCACATATTTGGCAGTGTGGCATCTCTGTTACAGGCCTCATATATCTGTGTGCTCCAAGTTTGGGCATTTTAGGCTGGTATTCCAGTGTTTTTTCTGTCTGTTACTCTAGTTCTATACAGCCCTAATTAGCCCCCAAAAATACAGGCCACATGTTTGGCAGTGTGGTATCTCCGTGACATGCCTCATATTTCTGTGCGCTCTAAGTTTGGTCATTTTAGGTAAGTATTCCAGTATTTTTCCTGTCTGTTACTCTACTTATATACAGCACTATTTTGCATTAAAAAATAAAAAATACAGGCCACATATTTGGCAGTGTGGTATCTCTGTGCCAGGCCTCATATATCTGTGTGCTCCAAGTTTGGGCATTTTAGGCTGGTATTCCAGTGTTTTTCCTGTCTGTTACTCTAGTTATATACAGCACTATTTTGCATTTATAAAAATAAAATATATAGGCCACATATTTGGCAGTGTGGTATCTCTGTGACAAGCCTCATCTATCTGTGCTAAAAATTTGGCCATTTTAGGCCTACATATTCTAGTGTTTTTGCTGTCTGTTACCCTACTTATTGACACCAATTTGATCATCGAAAAAACATTTTTAACTACAGTCCAGATAGTTTAAAGTGTGGTTTTCCCACACACGCATCACATACAAGTTTGCTCCCAATTCAGCCATTTGTAGTGAACGTGTAAAATATACGTTGGGCAAGGCGCGTGGCAAGGGACAGGGAAGTGGATGTGATGGTGTTGCGCATGCCAAGGCTGAAGCCATGGGCAAGCTGAAAATGGGCCACCAAAAATACCTACATCTTCTCGCTGGACCTTAGTGTCCGAAGTCCTAGGGGACCACAGCAAGACAGCACTACTGAAGCCAGAGCAGTTGTTGGTTGGATAGCGGATAATACTTCCAGTTACTTGGCCACCAGCACTCTTTCTTCCACATGGTCAAGTCTGATTAGCCGTGAACCTGGACCACATATTACTCACCCTGATCCTCCTTCCTCCCACCAAGCTGAGTGCCCTGAGACAACTGATCCCAAACTCGCACACTCCAAAGAGCTGTTCACATTTCCATTTATAGATTCGGCCTCTTGCCCGGTCCCCTTGAAGTGGTGCAAGATGAGATTCCATGTAGTGATGACCAAATATTTGAGCAGCCACAGTCACAAGAGGTGGATGATGATGAGACACAATTGTCAGAAAGTCAGGAGGAGAACCAGGGTGCGGAAGTGGAAGATGAGGTGGTGGATGATATATTAACTGACCCTATCTGGCAGGAGGACATGTAGAGCGAGGACAGCAGCACACACAGGTAGGGAGGCATAGCACCTCTTCAGGCAGGAAGATGTAGTGTAGTGGCTGCAAACAGAAGGCGGACAACCGTTCCCCGTAACACCAACATGATGGAAGTTGCCAGTCCAACTGTTAAGTCTTCCCGAGTATGGTTATTTTTTTAAAGACTCTGCCGATAACCCCCCAAAACAGGCCATTTGCAACACCTGTTATGCCAGCATCAGCAGGGGTAACAAAACTACCAGCCTTACCACCACCAGTATGATCAGGCACATGGCAGCAAAGCACCCGACTTTGTGGGCCCAACCCCAGTCTCCAGGAACAGTGTCTGCGGGTGACACCACTGCTTCTTTCACTATTGTGCGTGCAAGCGAATCCCCTTTCCACGGTGCATGCGAAGATGCCTTCTGTCCTGCACCTGCCATTGCCCACACTCAAATAGCACCATCATCAAGCACGTCCACATGCTTGTCCCAGCACAGCCTTCAGTTGTCCATACCCCAATCATTGGAATGCAAGCCTAAATACGCAGACAACACTCCACAGGCCACGTACTAAATTCAGACATTACTCGTCTGCTTGCCCTGGAAATGTTGTCTTTTAGCACAGTGAAGACGGAATTTTTCTGCAACCTGATGATGACGGCTGTCCCAAGGTTCTGGGTCCCCAGCCGTCACTATTTCTCCACCTGTGCTGTCCCGGCATTAAACAAGCACATGTGTCATGGTTCTCAATGGCAAGAGAACGTAATAAAGCATACAAAAGGACTAGCTCTTGGAAGATGGAAACTCGAGCTGACCATGAGCTAAACCTACCGCACAACTAACAGTGGCCGGGTAGCGTGCCTACGTTTTATCCCTAGACGCCCAGCGCCAGCCGGAGAACTGACTGACCCTAGCAGAGGAAAATACAGACCTGGCTTACCTCTAGAGAAATTTTCCCCAAAAGGCAGACAGTAGCCCCCACATATATTGGCGGTGATTTTAGAGGAAATTAACATACGAAGTATGAAGATAGGTTTAGCAAATTGAGGTCCACTTACTAGATAGTAGGAAGACAGAAAAGGGAACTTCACGGTCAGCTGAAAACCCTTTCAAAATACCATCCTGAAATTACTTTAAGACTCTAATATCAACTCATGACACCAGAGTGGCAATTTCAGCTCACAAGAGCTTCCAGCCTCAGAAATATTCAATCACAGAGAACTGGAACAAAAATGCAAAACAAACTTAGGACAACAAGTCCAACTTAGCTGATAGTTGTCTAGGAGCAGGAACATGCAACAGAAAGGCTTCTGGTAACATTGTTGGCCGGCATAGAAATGACTGAGGAGCAAGGCTAAATAGAAAACTCCCACATCCAGATGGAAAACAGGTGAACAGAGGAGATGAAGCACACAAGTGCAGTACCACCAGAAACCACCGGGGGAGCCCAGAAACCAAATTCACAACAGTACCTCCCCCTCAAGGAGGGGGCACCGAACCCTCACCAGAACCACCAGGGCGATCAGGATGAGCCCTATGAAAGGCACGGACCAAATCGGAGGCATGAACATCAGAGGCTGTCACCCAAGAGTTATCCTCCTGACCGTAGCCCTTCCACTTGACCAGATACTGAAGTCTCCATCTGGAAACACGGGAGTCCAAGATCTTCTCGACAACGTACTCCAACTCACCCTCAACCAACACCGGAGCAGGAGGCTCAACGGAAGGCACAACCGGTACCTCATACCTGCGCAACAACGACCGATGGAAGACATTATGAATAGAAAAAGATGCAGGGAGGTCCAAACGAAAGGACACAGGGTTAAGAATCTCCAATATCTTGTACGGGCCGATGAACCGAGGCTTAAACTTAGGAGAAGAAACCTTCATAGGGACAAAACGAGAAGATAACCACACCAAGTCCCCAACACAAAGACGAGGACCAACACGACGACGGCGGTCGGCAAAATGCTGAGTCTTCTCCTGGGACAACTCCAAATTGTCCACCACATGCCCCCAAATCTGATGCAACCTCTCCACCACAGCATCCACTCCAGGACAATCCGAAGACTCCACCTGACCGGAAGAGAAACGAGGATGAAACCCCGAATTACAGAAGAAAGGAGAAACCAAGGTGGCAGAACTAGCCCGATTATTGAGGGCAAACTCCGCCAAGGGCAAAAAGGCAACCCAATCATCCTGATCCGCAGACACAAAACACCTCAAATAAGTCTCCAAGGTCTGATTAGTTCGCTCGGTCTGGCCATTAGTCTGAGGATGGAAAGCAGACGAAAAAGACAAATCAATGCCCATCCTAGCACAGAACGCTCGCCAAAATCTAGACACGAATTGGGTTCCCCTGTCAGAAACGATATTCTCCGGAATACCATGCAAGCGCACCACATTTTGAAAAAACAGAGGAACCAGCTCGGATGAGGAAGGCAATTTGGGCAAGGGAACCAAATGGACCATCTTAGAGAAACGGTCACACACCACCCAGATGACAGACATCTTCTGAGAAACAGGGAGATCAGAAATAAAATCCATGGAGATGTGAGTCCAAGGCCTCTTCGGAATAGGCAAGGACAACAACAATCCACTAGCCCGAGAACAACAAGGCTTGGCCCGAGCACAAACATCACAAGACTGCACAAAACCTCGCACATCTCGCGACAGGGAAGGCCACCAGAAGGACCTAGCCACCAAATCCCTGGTACCAAAGATTCCAGGATGACCTGCTAACGCAGAAGAATGGACCTCCGAGATGACTCTACTGGTCCAATCATCAGGAACAAACATTCTACCAGGCGGGCAACGATCAGGTCTATTCGCCTGAAACTCCTGCAAGACCCGTCGCAAGTCTGGGGAAACAGCAGATAATATCACTCCATCCTTAAGGATACCTGTAGGCTCAGAATTACCAGGGGAATCAGGCTCAAAACTCCTAGAAAGGGCATCCGCCTTCACATTTTTAGAACCTGGTAGGTAAGAAACCACAAAATTAAACCGAGAGAAAAATAACGACCAGCGCGCCTGTCTAGGATTCAGGCGCCTGGCAGACTCAAGATAAATCAAATTCTTGTGGTCGGTCAGTACCACCACCTGATGTCTAGCCCCCTCAAGCCAATGACGCCTCAAAAGCCCACTTCATAGCCAAGAGCTCCCGATTACCAATATCATAATTTCGCTCAGCGGGCGAAAATTTACGGGAAAAGAACGCACAAGGTCTCATCACGGAGCAGTCGGAACTTTTCTGCGACAAAACCGCCCCAGCTCCGATTTCTGAAGCGTCAACCTCAACCTGAAAAGGAAGAGTAACATCAGGCTGACGCAATACAGGGGCAGAAGAAAAGCGGCGCTTAAGCTCCCGAAAGGCCTCCACAGCAGCAGGGGACCAATCAGCAACATCAGCACCCTTCTTAGTCAAATCAGTCAACGGTTTAGCAACATCAGAAAAACCAGTTATAAATCGACGATAAAAATTAGCAAAGCCCAAAAACTTCTGAAGGCTCTTAAGAGAAGAGGGTTGCGTCCAATCACAAATAGCCTGAACCTTGACAGGGTCCATCTCAATGGAAGAGGGGGAAAAAATGTACCCCAAAAACGAAATCTTTTGAACCCCAAAAACACACTTAGAACCCTTTACACACAAGGAATTAGAGCGCAAAACCTGAAAAACCCTCCTGACCTGTTGGACATGAGAGTCCCAGTCATCCGAAAAAATCAAAATATCATCAAGATACACAATCAAAAATTTATCCAAATAATCACGGAAAATGTCATGCATAAAGGACTGAAAGACTGAAGGGGCATTTGAAAGACCAAAAGGCATTACTAAATACTCAAAATGGCCCTCAGGCGTATTAAATGTGGTTTTCCACTCATCCCCCTGCTTAATTCGCACCAAATTATACGCCCCACGAAGATCAATCTTAGAGAACCACTTGGCCCCCTTTATTCGAGCAAACAAATCAGTAAGCAGTGGCAAAGGATACTGATATTTAACCGTGATTTTATTCAAAAGCCGATAATCAATACACGGCCTCAAAGAGCCATCTTTTTTAGATACAAAGAAAAAACCGGCTCCTAAGGGAGATGACGAGGGACGAATATGTCCCTTTTCCAAGGACTCCTTAATATATTCCCGCATAGCAGCATGTTCAGGCACAGATAGATTAAATAAACAACCCTTTGGAAACTTACTGCCCGGAATCAGATCTATAGTACAATCGCAATCTCTGTGCGGAGGTAGTGAACCAAGTTTAGGCTCCTCAAAAACGTCACGATAATCAGATAAAAATTCCGGAATCTCAGAGGGAATAGATGACGAAATGGAAACCAAAGGTACGTCCCCATGAGTCCCCTGACATCCCCAGCTTAACACAGACATTGCTTTCCAGTCGAGGACTGGGTTATGAGATTGCAGCCATGGCAATCCAAGCACCAACACATCATGTAGATTATACAACACAAGGAAGCGAATAATCTCCTGGTGATCCGGATTAATACGCATAGTTACTTGTGTCCAGTATTGTGGTTTGTTACTAGCCAATGGCGTGGAGTCAATACCCTTCAGAGGTATAGGAACTTCCAGAGGCTCTAAATCAAACCCACAGCGTTTGGCAAAGGACCAATCCATAAGACTCAAAGCGGCGCCAGAGTCGACATAGGCGTCTGCGGTAATAGACGATAAAGAGCAAATCAGGGTCACAGATAGAATAAACCTAGACTGTAAAGTGCCAATTGAAACAGACTTCTTAGTACGTTTAGAGCATGCTGATATAACATGAGTTGAATCACCACAATAGAAGCACAACCCATTTTTTCGCCTAAAATTCTGTCGTTCGCTTCTGGACAGAATTCTATCACATTGCATAATCTCTGGCGTCTTCTCAGTAGACACCGCCAAATGGTGCACAGGTTTGCGCTCCCGCAAACGCCGATCAATCTGAATAGCCATTGTCATGGACTCATTCAGACCTGTAGGCACAGGGAACCCCACCATAACATCTTTAATGGCATCAGAGAGACCCTCTCTGAATTTCGCCGCCAGGGCGCACTCATTCCACTGAGTAAGCACAGACCACTTACGAAATTTTTGGCAGTATATTTCAGCCTCATCTTGCCCTTGAGACAGGGCCACCAAGGCTTTTTCAGCCTGAATTTCTAAATGAGGTTCCTCATAAAGCAACCCCAAAGCCAGGAAAAACGCATCCACATTGAGCAACGCAGGATCCCCTGGTGCCAAAGCAAATGCCCAATCCTGAGGGTCGCCCCGGAGCAAGGAAATTACAATCCTGACCTGCTGTGCAGGATCTCCAGCGGAGCGAGATCTCAGAGACAAAAATAATTTACAATTATGTTTGAAATTCTGGAAGCGAGATCTATCCCCAGAGAAAAATTCAGGTAAAGGAATTCTAGGTTCAGATGTAGGAGCATGAATAACGAAATCCTGTAAGCTTTGAACCTTCATAGCGAGATTATTCAAACCTGTAGCTAAACTCTGAGGATCCATATTAATCAGGTGAAATCAGAACCATTCAAGGATTAGAAGGAGAGAGAGACGAAGGCTGCAGTAAGCAGAGATGCTAGTGAATCAACTAATGAGCAAACTCAGGAGAAAAAAAAAAAAAAATATCTGCAGACTCTTTTCTCTCCTTTCTTCTGCCAATTATTTTAACCCTTGGCCGGCCAAACTGTCATGGTTCTCAATGGCAAGAGAACGTAATAAAGCATACAAAAGGACTAGCTCTTGGAAGATGGAAACTCGAGCTGACCATGAGCTAAACCTACCGCACAACTAACAGTGACCGGGTAGCGTGCCTACGTTTTATCCCTAGACGCCCAGCGCCAGCCGGAGAACTGACTGACCCTAGCAGAGGAAAATACAGACCTGGCTTACCTCTAGAGAAATTTTCCCCAAAAGGCAGACAGTAGCCCCCACATATATTGGCGGTGATTTTAGAGGAAATTAACATACGAAGTATGAAGATAGGTTTAGCAAATTGAGGTCCGCTTACTAGATAGTAGGAAGACAGAAAAGGGAACTTCACGGTCAGCTGAAAACCCTTTCAAAATACCATCCTGAAATTACTTTAAGACTCTAATATCAACTCATGACACCAGAGTGGCAATTTCAGCTCACAAGAGCTTCCAGCCTCAGAAATATTCAATCACAGAGAACTGGAACAAAAATGCAAAACAAACTTAGGACAACAAGTCCAACTTAGCTGATAGTTGTCTAGGAGCAGGAACATGCAACAGAAAGGCTTCTGGTAACATTGTTGGCCGGCATAGAAATGACTGAGGAGCAAGGCTAAATAGAAAACTCCCACATCCAGATGGAAAACAGGTGAACAGAGGAGATGAAGCACACAAGTGCAGTACCACCAGAAACCACCGGGGGAGCCCAGAAACCAAATTCACAACAGTACCTCCCCCTCAAGGAGGGGGCACCGAACCCTCACCAGAACCACCAGGGCGATCAGGATGAGCCCTATGAAAGGCACGGACCAAATCGGAGGCATGAACATCAGAGGCTGTCACCCAAGAGTTATCCTCCTGACCGTAGCCCTTCCACTTGACCAGATACTGAAGTCTCCATCTGGAAACACGGGAGTCCAAGATCTTCTCGACAACGTACTCCAACTCACCCTCAACCAACACCGGAGCAGGAGGCTCAACGGAAGGCACAACCGGTACCTCATACCTGCGCAACAACGACCGATGGAAGACATTATGAATAGAAAAAGATGCAGGGAGGTCCAAACGAAAGGACACAGGGTTAAGAATCTCCAATATCTTGTACGGGCCGATGAACCGAGGCTTAAACTTAGGAGAAGAAACCTTCATAGGGACAAAACGAGAAGATAACCACACCAAGTCCCCAACACAAAGACGAGGACCAACACGACGACGGCGGTCGGCAAAATGCTGAGTCTTCTCCTGGGACAACTCCAAATTGTCCACCACATGCCCCCAAATCTGATGCAACCTCTCCACCACAGCATCCACTCCAGGACAATCCGAAGACTCCACCTGACCGGAAGAGAAACGAGGATGAAACCCCGAATTACAGAAGAAAGGAGAAACCAAGGTGGCAGAACTAGCCCGATTATTGAGGGCAAACTCCGCCAAGGGCAAAAAGGCAACCCAATCATCCTGATCCGCAGACACAAAACACCTCAAATAAGTCTCCAAGGTCTGATTAGTTCGCTCGGTCTGGCCATTAGTCTGAGGATGGAAAGCAGACGAAAAAGACAAATCAATGCCCATCCTAGCACAGAACGCTCGCCAAAATCTAGACACGAATTGGGTTCCCCTGTCAGAAACGATATTCTCCGGAATACCATGCAAGCGCACCACATTTTGAAAAAACAGAGGAACCAGCTCGGATGAGGAAGGCAATTTGGGCAAGGGAACCAAATGGACCATCTTAGAGAAACGGTCACACACCACCCAGATGACAGACATCTTCTGAGAAACAGGGAGATCAGAAATAAAATCCATGGAGATGTGAGTCCAAGGCCTCTTCGGAATAGGCAAGGACAACAACAATCCACTAGCCCGAGAACAACAAGGCTTGGCCCGAGCACAAACATCACAAGACTGCACAAAACCTCGCACATCTCGCGACAGGGAAGGCCACCAGAAGGACCTAGCCACCAAATCCCTGGTACCAAAGATTCCAGGATGACCTGCTAACGCAGAAGAATGGACCTCCGAGATGACTCTACTGGTCCAATCATCAGGAACAAACATTCTACCAGGCGGGCAACGATCAGGTCTATTCGCCTGAAACTCCTGCAAGACCCGTCGCAAGTCTGGGGAAACAGCAGATAATATCACTCCATCCTTAAGGATACCTGTAGGCTCAGAATTACCAGGGGAATCAGGCTCAAAACTCCTAGAAAGGGCATCCGCCTTCACATTTTTAGAACCTGGTAGGTAAGAAACCACAAAATTAAACCGAGAGAAAAATAACGACCAGCGCGCCTGTCTAGGATTCAGGCGCCTGGCAGACTCAAGATAAATCAAATTCTTGTGGTCGGTCAGTACCACCACCTGATGTCTAGCCCCCTCAAGCCAATGACGCCTCAAAAGCCCACTTCATAGCCAAGAGCTCCCGATTACCAATATCATAATTTCGCTCAGCGGGCGAAAATTTACGGGAAAAGAACGCACAAGGTCTCATCACGGAGCAGTCGGAACTTTTCTGCGACAAAACCGCCCCAGCTCCGATTTCTGAAGCGTCAACCTCAACCTGAAAAGGAAGAGTAACATCAGGCTGACGCAATACAGGGGCAGAAGAAAAGCGGCGCTTAAGCTCCCGAAAGGCCTCCACAGCAGCAGGGGACCAATCAGCAACATCAGCACCCTTCTTAGTCAAATCAGTCAACGGTTTAGCAACATCAGAAAAACCAGTTATAAATCGACGATAAAAATTAGCAAAGCCCAAAAACTTCTGAAGGCTCTTAAGAGAAGAGGGTTGCGTCCAATCACAAATAGCCTGAACCTTGACAGGGTCCATCTCAATGGAAGAGGGGGAAAAAATGTACCCCAAAAACGAAATCTTTTGAACCCCAAAAACACACTTAGAACCCTTTACACACAAGGAATTAGAGCGCAAAACCTGAAAAACCCTCCTGACCTGTTGGACATGAGAGTCCCAGTCATCCGAAAAAATCAAAATATCATCAAGATACACAATCAAAAATTTATCCAAATAATCACGGAAAATGTCATGCATAAAGGACTGAAAGACTGAAGGGGCATTTGAAAGACCAAAAGGCATTACTAAATACTCAAAATGGCCCTCAGGCGTATTAAATGTGGTTTTCCACTCATCCCCCTGCTTAATTCGCACCAAATTATACGCCCCACGAAGATCAATCTTAGAGAACCACTTGGCCCCCTTTATTCGAGCAAACAAATCAGTAAGCAGTGGCAAAGGATACTGATATTTAACCGTGATTTTATTCAAAAGCCGATAATCAATACACGGCCTCAAAGAGCCATCTTTTTTAGATACAAAGAAAAAACCGGCTCCTAAGGGAGATGACGAGGGACGAATATGTCCCTTTTCCAAGGACTCCTTAATATATTCCCGCATAGCAGCATGTTCAGGCACAGATAGATTAAATAAACAACCCTTTGGAAACTTACTGCCCGGAATCAGATCTATAGTACAATCGCAATCTCTGTGCGGAGGTAGTGAACCAAGTTTAGGCTCCTCAAAAACGTCACGATAATCAGATAAAAATTCCGGAATCTCAGAGGGAATAGATGACGAAATGGAAACCAAAGGTACGTCCCCATGAGTCCCCTGACATCCCCAGCTTAACACAGACATTGCTTTCCAGTCGAGGACTGGGTTATGAGATTGCAGCCATGGCAATCCAAGCACCAACACATCATGTAGATTATACAACACAAGGAAGCGAATAATCTCCTGGTGATCCGGATTAATACGCATAGTTACTTGTGTCCAGTATTGTGGTTTGTTACTAGCCAATGGCGTGGAGTCAATACCCTTCAGAGGTATAGGAACTTCCAGAGGCTCTAAATCAAACCCACAGCGTTTGGCAAAGGACCAATCCATAAGACTCAAAGCGGCGCCAGAGTCGACATAGGCGTCTGCGGTAATAGACGATAAAGAGCAAATCAGGGTCACAGATAGAATAAACCTAGACTGTAAAGTGCCAATTGAAACAGACTTCTTAGTACGTTTAGAGCATGCTGATATAACATGAGTTGAATCACCACAATAGAAGCACAACCCATTTTTTCGCCTAAAATTCTGTCGTTCGCTTCTGGACAGAATTCTATCACATTGCATAATCTCTGGCGTCTTCTCAGTAGACACCGCCAAATGGTGCACAGGTTTGCGCTCCCGCAAACGCCGATCAATCTGAATAGCCATTGTCATGGACTCATTCAGACCTGTAGGCACAGGGAACCCCACCATAACATCTTTAATGGCATCAGAGAGACCCTCTCTGAATTTCGCCGCCAGGGCGCACTCATTCCACTGAGTAAGCACAGACCACTTACGAAATTTTTGGCAGTATATTTCAGCCTCATCTTGCCCTTGAGACAGGGCCACCAAGGCTTTTTCAGCCTGAATTTCTAAATGAGGTTCCTCATAAAGCAACCCCAAAGCCAGGAAAAACGCATCCACATTGAGCAACGCAGGATCCCCTGGTGCCAAAGCAAATGCCCAATCCTGAGGGTCGCCCCGGAGCAAGGAAATTACAATCCTGACCTGCTGTGCAGGATCTCCAGCGGAGCGAGATCTCAGAGACAAAAATAATTTACAATTATGTTTGAAATTCTGGAAGCGAGATCTATCCCCAGAGAAAAATTCAGGTAAAGGAATTCTAGGTTCAGATGTAGGAGCATGAATAACGAAATCCTGTAAGCTTTGAACCTTCATAGCGAGATTATTCAAACCTGTAGCTAAACTCTGAGGATCCATATTAATCAGGTGAAATCAGAACCATTCAAGGATTAGAAGGAGAGAGAGACGAAGGCTGCAGTAAGCAGAGATGCTAGTGAATCAACTAATGAGCAAACTCAGGAGAAAAAAAAAAAAAATATCTGCAGACTCTTTTCTCTCCTTTCTTCTGCCAATTATTTTAACCCTTGGCCGGCCAAACTGTCATGGTTCTCAATGGCAAGAGAACGTAATAAAGCATACAAAAGGACTAGCTCTTGGAAGATGGAAACTCGAGCTGACCATGAGCTAAACCTACCGCACAACTAACAGTGACCGGGTAGCGTGCCTACGTTTTATCCCTAGACGCCCAGCGCCAGCCGGAGAACTGACTGACCCTAGCAGAGGAAAATACAGACCTGGCTTACCTCTAGAGAAATTTTCCCCAAAAGGCAGACAGTAGCCCCCACATATATTGGCGGTGATTTTAGAGGAAATTAACATACGAAGTATGAAGATAGGTTTAGCAAATTGAGGTCCGCTTACTAGATAGTAGGAAGACAGAAAAGGGAACTTCACGGTCAGCTGAAAACCCTTTCAAAATACCATCCTGAAATTACTTTAAGACTCTAATATCAACTCATGACACCAGAGTGGCAATTTCAGCTCACAAGAGCTTCCAGCCTCAGAAATATTCAATCACAGAGAACTGGAACAAAAATGCAAAACAAACTTAGGACAACAAGTCCAACTTAGCTGATAGTTGTCTAGGAGCAGGAACATGCAACAGAAAGGCTTCTGGTAACATTGTTGGCCGGCATAGAAATGACTGAGGAGCAAGGCTAAATAGAAAACTCCCACATCCAGATGGAAAACAGGTGAACAGAGGAGATGAAGCACACAAGTGCAGTACCACCAGAAACCACCGGGGGAGCCCAGAAACCAAATTCACAACACACATGTCCCACAACATTACCCATGTCCTCAACAATGCAGTTACTGGGAAAGTACACCTATCTACGGACACGTGGACAAGTGCTTGTGCCCAGGGACGGTACATCTTGCTGATGGCACACTGGGTTAACATAGTGGAAGTCGGGACCCAGTCAGACCTTGGGATGGAACACGTCCTCCCGACACCAAGGATTGCAGGCCCTACGTCAATCAGGGTTGCCCCCACAGTCTACAGCTCCTGCACCTCCTCCTCCTCCTCTTCAGCTTCCATCTCTGAAATGAGCACATCAGTCACAAGCTGGAAGCACTGCAGCATTGCGAAATCCAAGCTGCGACAGGCTGTGCTGAAGCTAATATGCTTAGGTGACAAACCGCACAATGCTGAAGAGTTGTGGACAGCTCTGAAAGAGCAGGCATATCTGTGCTGAAACCCTTGAACCTGCGGCCAGGCATGGTTATGTGTCACAATAGCAGGAACCTGGTGGTGGCTCTGAGGCGAGGTGAACTGACACACGCACTATGCCTGGCCCATGTGCTTAACCTCGTGGTTCAACGGTTTCTAAAAAGCTATCCGGAACTGCCGTATCTGCTTGTGCAAGTATGCCGTCTGTGTTCCCATTTTAGAAGGTCAGCTACAGCTTCAGCCTCCCTTGCCATGCTTCAGCAGCAATTGCAGCTTCCGGGTCACCGACTGGTGTGTGATGTCCCCACGCATTGGAACTCTACACTGCAGATGTTGGAAAGGATTTGTGAGCAGAAGAGGGCAGTTTTTGAATAACAGCATCAACAAGGCGGTTGTTATTCAGGTCAGACTCCACACATAAGAAATCAGGAGTGGACATGGATGTCAGACATATGTACCATCCTCCAAAATTTTGAGGAGTCCTCCGAGATGGTGAGCAATGATGCCATAATTAGTGTCACCAACCTGCATCTATGCATTCTGAAAAGCTCTCTGCTCACAATGGAAAAGGATGCATAACAGGTGGAGCAGGAGGACATGGAGCAAGGAACCATACAGGGTGATTACACACAGCCCAGCCTCATGTCATCCCAACGTGGATTGTTTGACAATGAGGAAGAGGAGCAGGAGGAAGAACAGGAGCTACTTTCATGTGCTTTAGATGGTACTGCAAACACAGCTGTCATACCATCTGTTCAGCGTGGATGGCATGAGGAGGAGGAGGATACCTTGGTCAGTTGTCCTGTTGGTGAGGACATAGAAGGCTTGCCTGTTACCAGTCTGGCATGCATGGCTGACTTTATATTGTGCTGCCTTTCCTCTGACCCTCACATTGTAAACATTTTGGGTGACAGTAATTACTGGGTAGTTACTCTTTTAGACCCACGCTACAAGGAGAACTTTCAATCTCTTCTTCCAGAGGCAGACAGGTGTACTAAAATGGTGAATTACCAGAGGACCATTGTTGCAGAATTAGTAAAAAAATTCCCATCTCAAAACACTTGCGGCAGACATAACAGTTACTTGGACAACCAAGGCGTACAGGCGAGAGAGACACAGCTCCAATCCAGCAGAGGCAGGGGAACACTAGCAAAGTTCTGGGACAGTTTTCTCAGACCCTCCCAGCACTCTGGCCCTGAGGTGCGGGGTAAGATCACAAGGAATGGAATGTTTTCTAAGATGCTGAGGGAATACCATTCTGACCCTACCAACATCCTCCGTGATTCCTCTGTGCCTTTTAATTATTGGGTATCCAAGCTGGACACGTGGCATGAACTGGCTCTATATGCCTTGGAGGTCCTGGCCTGCCCTGCTGCTAGCGTTTTGTCAGAGTGGGTTTTTAGTGCCGCTCGTGGAATTCTCATAGATAAGCGCATTCACCTGTCAATGAAAATGCAGACAGGCTGACTCTTATAATAATGAACAAGGGCTGGATTGGGCCAGACTTCTTTACACCACAAAATGACAGCGAAACATAACCTGCAATGCAGTGTCTTTTTGGGAGGTGTATTCCTATGCACCTCTTCACACCCATACATGGGTATAAGCTTTCTGATTTTGGCTATTTGGTGTACTCCTCCTTTTTGTCCTCATCCTCATCATCCATCACCACTAGAACACCAGGGTGAACGTCTTCTATGCTGCTACAGCCAGTCAATTTTTTGGCAAGGGTGTCTATGATCCCCATTAAAAAAATTTAAAAAATGTACCCCCATGGGGAAATATTTGTCAGCCCATGCACTTAGTGTATGGGCATTACAAGTATAGGAGACCCACTCCTTTAAACTGTGAAGACCTTTTTCACAGGTCACACTCCATGTCTCTTCCTTCACCACCCCTACATCACCAGGGTGACCGTGTTCCATGATGAAATAGCCACTACATTGTTTTGCAAGGGTGTTTACGATGTCTGCAACAGCAATTATTTACACAGTAGGTTGATGTGTCCCCCTCAGGAGAAACTTTTTTTCAGCCTATGTACTTAGTGTATGGGCATTACAAGTCTAGGAGACCCGCTCCTTTAAATTGGGCCTATTTTTTAATGAGACCTTCCTACATGTCTCATCATTCACTGCCACTAGATCACCAGAGTTAACGTGTTCCATGCTGCTACAGCCACTTTAGTTTTTTGCAAGGGTGTTTATGATGCCGTAATAAAAATATTTACACAGTATATTGATGTGTACCCCCAGGAGAAAATGTTTGTCAGCCCATACACTTAGTGTATGGGCATTACAAGTCAGGGAGACCCGCTCCTTTGTAATGGGACAGTTGTTTAATGAGGTCCTCCTCCATGTTTCTTTCAAGGGGGTATTGGGGTGCATGCAAATTTTGGTCTAGGCGGCTGTGGCATTCCATGCATAAGGAAACAGTATGGCAGGACCAACTGAAGAATGTGAAGATGGTTTTCCTGTGGCCATCCAGTATGTGGTTTCAAAGGCTTATTGTGGTGCATATGACTTGGTAGCAGGGCAGGCCATGCAGTCAATGCATAAGAAAACAGTATGGGAGTACAAAATTAATAATGTGAAGTGGGTTTTCCTGTGGCTATCCAGTACCTGGGTTCAAAGGCTTCTTGGGGTGCATATGACTTGGTAGAAGGGCAGGCCTTGCAGTCAATGCATAAAAAAACAGTATGGGAGTACAAAATGAATAATGTGAAGTGGATTTTCCTGTGGCCATCCAGTACCTGGGTTTAAAGGCTTATCAGGGGCATATTACTTGCTAGCAGGGCAGGCCTTGCAGGTAATACATAAGAAAACATTATGGGAGTACAAAATTAATAATGTGAAGTGGGTTTTCCTGTGGCCATCCAGTACCTGGGTTTAAAGGCTTATTGGGGTGCATAATACTTGCTAGCAAGGCCGGCCTTGTAGTCAATGCATAAAAAAACAGTATGGAAGTACAGAATGAATAATGAGAAGTGGATTTTCCTGTGACCGTCTATTATGTGATTCCAAAGGCTTATTGGGGTGCATGCATATGAGTTGGTAGCAGGGCAGGCCATGCAGTCAATGCATAAAAAACAGTATGGAGTACAAAATGAATAATGTGAAGTGGATTTTTCTGTGACCATCCAGTACCTGGGTTTAAAGGCTTATTGAGGTGCATATGACTTGGTAGCAGAGCAGGGCTTCCAGTCAATGCATAAGAAAAAAGTATGGGAGTACAAAATTAATAATGTGAAGTGGATTTTCCTGTGGTCATCCAGCATGTGGTTTCAAAGCCTTATTGGGGTGCATATGACTGGGTAGCAGGGCAGGCCTTGCAGTCAATGCATAATAAAACAGTATGGGAGTACTAAATGAATAATGTGAAGTGGGTTTTCCTGTGGCCATCCAGTACCTGGGTTCAAAGGCTTATTGGGGTGCATATGACTTGGTAGAAGGGCAGGCCTTGCAGTCAATACATAAGAAAACAGTTTGGAAGTACTAAATGAATAATGTGAAGTGGATTTTCCTGTGGCCATCCATTATATGGTTTCAAAGGCTTATTGGGGCGCATATGACTTGGTAGCAGGGCAGGCCTTGCAGTCAATACATAAGAAAACAGTACGGGAGTACAAAATGAGTAATGTGAAGTGGACTTTCCTGTGGCCATCCAGTATGTGATTTCAAAGGCTTATTGGCGTGCATATGACTTGGTAGCAGGGCAGGCCTTGCAGTCAATGAGTAACAAAACAGTATGGGAGCAGGGCCGCCATCAGGGCATTACAGCCATTACTACAGTATGGGGCCCGGTGATGAGGAGCAAAAAGGGGGGCCCGAGCATGCTCGCAGCCCGATCTGCACTCCGATCGGGCCCCCTGACATTTTATTCAAGCTGCCGAACACCAACAACACGGTGGTGTAACAGAGACACCCACAGTGCTATAAATGCAGTGGAAATGAGTGCTGTAGCTCTAAGCCGCCGCCTGCGGCCCGGGCCCGGTGCATCATGGTCCAGTTCGTGACATCACACGCTGCCCTGCTCCACTTCCTCATTCCGGAGCAGAACAGCATGCGGTGTGCCACGTGGCTGCGGACGGCGGAGCAGAAGAGGCAGCGGGGGACCACCTGTGGGAGGAAGAATTCTGGAGACACGGGAGGGTATGAGGAAGAATGCTGGAGACACGGGGGGGTATGAGCAAGAATGCTGGAGACACGGAGAGGAAGGAAGAATGCTGGAGACGCTGGGGGCAGAATCCTGGAGACACTGGGGGCAGAATCCTGGAGACACTGGGGGCAGAATGCTGGAGACATTGGGGACAGAATGCTGGAGACACTGGGGGCAGAATGCTGGAGACACTGGGGGCAGAATGCTGGAGACACTGGGGGCAGAATCCTGGAGACATGGGGGGCAGAATGCTGGAGACACTGGGGGCAGAATGCTGGAGACACTGGGGGCAGAATGCTGGAGACACTGGGGGCAGAATGCTGGAGACACTGGGGGCAGAATGCTGGAGACACTGGGGGCAGAATGCTAGAGACACTGGGGGCAGAATGCTAGAGACACTGGGGGCAGAATGCTGGAGACACTGGGGGCAGAATGCTGGAGCCACTGGGAGCAGAATGCTGGAGACACTGTGGGCAGAATGCTGGAGAAAATGGGGGTGGAATGCTGGAGACACAGGGGACAATATCCTGGAGACACTGGGGGCATATTGCTGGAGACACTGGGAGCAGAATGTTAGAGACACTGGGGGCAGAATGCTGGAGACACAGGGGGCAGAATGCTGGAGACACTGGAGGCAGAATGCCGGAGACATTGGGGGCAAAATCCTAGAGACACTGGGGGCAGAATGCTGGACACACTGGGGACAGAATTCTGGAGACACTGGGGTCATAATGCTGGAGACCCTGGGGCAAAATACTGGAGACACTGGGGGCAGAATGCTGGAGACACGGGGGCAGAATGCTGGAGAGAATGGGGCAGAATGGAGATACGGGCATGATTGGAGATACAGGGCAGAATGGAGATACGGGCATGATTGGAGATACAGGGCAGAATGGAGATACAAGGCAGGATGAAAGACATGGGGGCATGATTGGAGACACTGGGGCAGGATTGAAGACAGATCGTGCAGGATCATGGGGCAGGATGGATATTATGGAGACAGATAGGGCAGGATGGATACTCAAGAGGGCAGGATGTGTGAACATATGGTTGGAGCCAGAAGTGAGACACACGGGGGCCAGGATGGGGAATATTGTTACCATAGGAGCTAATTAAAGGGATATTATTACTGCAGGGACATATTTATTTTATTTTTTGAGGATACTGTTTTAAATGGGGGGGCGGTCCTGTTACTGTGTGGAGTGATGCTATGTCACCTTTTTTTCTTCATATGGTGTAATGTAGAAGTTGGGAAAAATTAAATGTGTTCTGCAAGCAGAGCTCAAGATAACTGTGTTATTTCCTGAAGAGACGAGCCCTGGCTGAAAGAAGTGATGGCGGTCTGTGCTGGATGAAAGTTGAAAGATGAAGGACTTCACCTAGAGACGTCACTGGTGAGTCAGTGTGTTACCTATACACTGACACTATACACTGTATACTATATACAGAGCTCCTGTGTATAATGTCACCAGTGATCACTGTATTACCTATACATTATATACAGAGCTCCTGTGTATAATACCACCAGTGATCACTATTATCTGTACACAGACACTGCATACTAAGTACAGATCTCCTGTGTATAATGGCACTTATGGTGATAGTATTGTGGGTTTTTTTTATTACTGATCAGTATTGTAGTATTCAGTCACTATGTGGTGGTAATATGTGGTCTGGATATGGTGCTGCAGTATTTGTCCCTTGTATGTGCTATTTGGTCACTTTGGGGTGGCAGTATGTGGTCTGGTCATGGTGTAGCTGTATTTGTCCCTTGTATGTGCTATTTGGTTACTTTGTGGTGGTAATATGTGGTCTGGTCATGGTATAGCGGTATTTGTTCCTTGTTTGTGATATTATTAGATCACTGTGGTGGTAATATGTGGTCTGGTCATGGTGCGGTGGTATTTGTTCTTTGTATGTAATATTATTCGGTCACTGGTGGTAATATGTGGTCTGGACATGGTGTAGCGGTATTTGTTACTTGTATGTGACATTATTGGTCATTTTAAAAATTGAAAAATAAATAAACATATACCTAAACTGTATTGCATATTTTAACAAATATTTAATAGGTTACAGCAGAGTAGGGCCCAGCCAAAAGTGTCTACCGTGTTATGGTGGCAGCTTAACCCCTTAGTGACAGAGCCAATTTGGTACTTAATGACCAGGCCAATTTTTACAATTCTGACCACTGTCATTTTATGAGGTTATAACTCTGGAACGCTTCAACGGATCCTGCTGATTCTGAGATTGTTTTTTCGTGACATATTGTACTTCATGTTAGTGGTAACATTTCTTCGATATTACTTGCGATTATTTATGAAAAAAATGGAAATATGGCAAAAAATTTTAAAATTTAGCAATTTTCAAACTTTGGATTTTTATGCCCTTAAATCAGAGAGATATGTCACAAAAAATAGTTAATAAATAACATTTCCCACATGTCTACTTTACATCAGCACAATTTTGGAACCAAAATTTGTTTTTGTTAGGGAGTTATAAGGGTTCAAAGTTGACCAGCAATTTCTCATTTTTACAACACCATTTTTTTTTTAGGGACCACATCACATTTGAAGTCATTTTGAGGGGTCAATATGATAGAAAATAACCAAGTGTGACACCATTCTAAAAACTGCACCCCTCAAGGTGCTCAAAACCACATTCAAGAAGTTTATTAACCCTTTACGTGCTTCACAGGAACTGAAACAATGTGGAAGGCAAAAATGAACATTTAACTTTTTTTTGCAAACATTTTGTTTCAGAACCATTTTTTTTTATTTTCACAAGTGTAAAAACAGAAATTTAACCATTATTGTTGTTGTGCAATTTCTCCTGAATACGCCGATACCCCATATGTGGGGGTAAACCACTGTTTGGGCGCACCACAGAGCTTGGAAGAGAAGGAGCACCGTTTGACTTTTTCAATGCAGAATTGGCTGGAATTGAGATCGGATGCCATGTCACGTTTAGAGAGCTCCTGATGTGCCTAAACAGTGGAAACCCCCCACAAGTGACCCCATTTAGGAAACTAGACCCCTTAAGGAACTTATCTAGATGTGTGGTGAGCACTTTGAGCCCCCAAGTGCTTCACAGAAGTTTAGAAAGTAGAGCCGTGAAAATAAAAAATCGCATTTGTTTACACAAAAATGATCTTTTCACCCACAAATTCTTATTTTCACAAGGGTAACAGGAGAAATTAGACCACAAAAGTTGTTGTGCAATTTCTCCTGAGTATGTTGATACCCCATATGTGGGGGTAAACCACTGTTTGGGCGCACCGCAGAGCTTGGAAGAGAAGGAGTGCCGTTTTACTTTTTCAATGTAGAATTGGCTGGAATTGAGATTGGACGCCATGTCGCATTTGGAGAGCCCCTGATGTGCCTAAACAGTAGAAGCCCCCCACAAGTGACCCCATTTTGGAAACTAGACCCCTTAAGGAACTTAACTAGATGTGTGGTGAGCACTTTAAACCCCCAGGTGCTTCTCAGAAGTTTATAACGTAGAGCCGTGAAAATAAAAAATCACATTTTTTCTACAAAAATTATTTTTTTGCCCCAAAATTTTTATTTTCACAAGGGTAACAGGAGAAATTAGACCACAAAAGTTGTTGTGCAATTTCTTCTGAGTACATCGATACCCCATATGTGGGGGTAAACCACTGTTTGGGCGCACTGCAGAGCTTGGAAGAGAAGGAGTGCCGTTTTACTTTTTCTATGTAGAATTGGCTGGAATTGAGATCGGACGCCATGTCGCGTTTGGAGAGCCCCTGATGTGCCTAAACAGTGGAATCCCCCCACAAGTGACCCCATTTTGGAAACTAGACCCCTTAAGGAACTTATGTAGATGTGTGGTGAGCACTTTAAACCCCCAGGTGCTTCACGAAGGTTATAGCGTAGAGCCGTGAAAATAAAAAGTCACATTTTTTTTTCAAAAATGATCTTTGTGCCCCCAAATTTTTATTTTGACAAGGGTAACAGGAGAAATTAGACCACAAAAGTTATTGTGCAATTTCTCTTGAGTATGACGATACCCCATATGTGGGGGTAAACTACTGTTTGGGCGCACCGCAGAGCTTGGAAGAGAAGGAGTGCCGTTTTACTTTTTCAATGTAGAATTGGCTGGAATTGAGATCGGACACCATGTCGCGTTTGGAGAGCCCCTGATGTGCCTAAACAGTAGAAACCCCCCACAAGTGACACCATTTTGGAAACTAGACCACTTAAGAAACTTATCTAGATGTGTGGTGAGCACTTTAAACCCCCAAGTTCTTCACAGAAATTTATAAAGTAGAGCAATGAAAATAAAAAATCCTTTTATTTTTCCTCAAAAATGATTTTTTAGCCTGCAATTTTTTATTTTCTCAAGAGTAACAGGAGAAATTGGACCCCAAAATTTATTGTGCAATTTATGCTGAGTAGGCTGATGCCCCATATGTTGGGGTAAACCACTGTTTGGGCGCATGGTAGAGCTCGGAAGGGAAGGAGCGCCGTTTTGGAATGCAGACTTTGATAGAATGGTCTGCGGGCGTTATGTTGCATTTGCAGAGCCCCTGATGTGCCTAAACAGTAGAAACCCCCCACAAGTGACCCCATTTTGGAAACTAGACCCCCCAGGGAACCTATCTAGATGTGTGGTGAGAACTTTGAATGCCCAAGTGCTTCACAGAAGTTTATAATGCAGAGTCGTGAAAATAAAAATAAAAAATTTTTTCCACAAAAAAGATTTGAGCCTCCAAATTTTTATTTTGACAAGGGTAACAAGAGAAATTGGACCCCAAAAGTTGTTGTCCAATTTGTGCTGAGTACACTGATACCCCATTTGTGGTGGGGACCACTGTTTGAGCGCATGGAAGAGCTCGGAAGGGAAGGAACCCCATTTTGGAATGCAGACTTTGATAGAATGGTCTGCGGGCATTATGTTGCGTTTGCAGAGACCCTGATGTACCTAAACAGTAGAAACCCCCACAAGTGTCCCCATTTTGGAAACTAGAGCCCCCAAGGAACTTATCTAGATGTGTGGTGAGAACTTTGAATGCCCAAGTGCTTCACAGACGTTTATAATGCAGAGTTGTGAAAATAAAAATATTTTTTTTTTCCACAAAAAAGATTTTTTAGCCCCCAAGTTTTTATTTTCACAAGGGTAACAGGAGAAATTGGACCCCAAAATTTGTTGTCCAATTTATCCCGAGTATGCTGATGTCCCATATGTGGGGGTAAACCACTGTTTGGGTGCACGGCAGAGCTCGGAAGGGAGGGAGCACCATTTGACTTTTTGAGCGCAAAATTGGCTGTGGCGTTTAGAGACCCCCTGATGTACCTAAACAGTGGAAACCCCCCAAATCTAACTCCAACCCTAACCCCAACACACCCCTAAGGCTTCTTTCACACTTCAGTTGTTTGGCGTCAGTCAGCTCCGACATAGTGACGGATCCGTCACAATTGTTGAGAAAACGGTTTTAACGGATCCTGTTTTTTGACGGATCCGTTACTTGGGGGTTGTCTGGGAAAAGTATCTACTTTTTGGAGCATGCGCAGTTGAAAAAGTGGATTGGGGCGACGGATCCGCCGAAATGACAGTAACGACGGATCCGTCGCCCATAGGTGGCCATTCTATGGAATGACGAACGCGACGGATCCGTCGCGAACCGCCATTTTGGCGCAGACAAAAAACGTTACAATGGCTGTCAATGTCTAGATGACGTCCACCAAATCTCGACGGATCCGTCACAAGGCAGATGGAACGGACGACCATCCGCCACAATCCGTCACTAATGCATGTCTATGGGAAAATAGCGGAACCGCCAAAAAAAATGGCGGATCCGCTATTTGATGAAAATGGCGGTTTCAGACTGACGCCAAAAGACTGAAGTGTGAAAAAGGCCTAACCCTAATGCCAACCCGATCCATAATCCTAATCACAACCCTAAGGATAATCGCAACCCTAACCTCAAAACAACCATAACCCTAATCAGAACCCTAAATCCAACACACTCCTAATCCTAATCTCAACCCTAACCTCAAACCTAACCCTAATCCCAATACACCCCTAATCCCAACCCTACCCTTAACCCTAATCCCAAACCTAACCTTAATCCCAAACGTAACCCTAATGCCAACCCTAATCCAAACCCTAATCCCAACTCTAACCCTAACTTTAGCCGCAACCCTAGTCCTAACTTTAGCCCCAACTCTAACTATAGCCCTAACTTTAGCCCCAACCCTAACCCTAACCCTAAATTTAGCCCCAGCCCTAACCCTAAATTTAGCCCCAACCCTAACCCTAAATTTAGCTCCAACCCTAACCCTAAATTTAGCCCCAATCCTAGCCCTAACCCTAACCCTAGCCCTAACCCTAACCCTAATTTTAGCCCCAACTCTCCTCTCCTGCCGGCCGGCAGATGGCAACAGAGAGTGGGCGCACTACGCATGCGCCCGCCATTTTCTTTTCATAGGAAGGAGAAGACACAGGAGGACCCAGGGACACCGGTAAGTATGATAGGGTCCCCAAATCCCCCTATTTCTCTGTCCTCTGATGTGCGATCACATCAGAGGACAGAGAATTACACATCACTTTTTTTTTCTTTTTTTTTTTTGCGGTCGCCGGTAAACAGTTAATTACCGGCGATCGCAAAACCCGATCATGTTCTTTGGGGTCTCGGCTACCCCCAGCAGCCGAGACCCCAAAGATCTCCCAGGTGCCGGCCGGCGGGCGCACCGCGCGTGCGCCTGCCATTTTTAAGATGGCGGCACCCATGGGGAGCCACGAGGAGCACCGGGGGAGACAGGTGAGTATCGGGGGGGCATCGGGGGCGACCGGGGACCCCATTTCTCTGTCCTCCGATGTGCGATCACATCGGAGGACAGAGAAATTAAATGGGAAATCGCGTTTTTGGGGTTTTTTTGCGATCGCCAGTAAACGGTTAATTACCGGCGATCGCAACTCGGGGGTCGGTAAAAAAACCCCGAATCGTGTTCTCTGGGGTCTCGGCTACCCCGGGTAACCGAGACCCCAGAGAAAATCCGACTCTGGGGGGCGCTATTCACTTTTTCCACAGCGCCGTTAATTAACGGCGCTGTGGTTTAAGTACCCTTAGCGGCCGCCGTTAAAAGGCGTATCGGCGGTCGTTAAGGGGTTAAAAAATCTTTTGGCCAAAACAAAAGCTGCCGACTATATGTGTGATCTGGTGAGGGGAACTGTTAATGTGCGATAGATGAGAAGTGGAGTTTTTCCAAGAGAGAGCGGGGGTACTGTGGACAGTTCAAGGGGTGGAGGCAGGGCTGGGGTGGAGCCTGGGCGGAGTCTCTAGGGGGCCCCGAAAAATTTGCCAGTATGGGGTCCCGAAATTTCTAGTGGCAGCCCTGTATGGGAGTACAAAATGAATAATGTGAAGTGAGTTTTCCTGTGGCCATCCAGTACCTGGGTTCAAAGACTTATCGGGGTGCATATAACTTGGTAGCAAGGCAGGCCTTGCAGTCAATGCATAAGAAAAAGTTACGGAGTACAAAATGAATAATGTGAAGTGGATTTTCCTGTGGCCATCCAGTATGTGGTTTCAAAGGCTTATTGGGGTGCATATGACTTGGTAGTAGGGTTGGCTTAGCAGTCAATGCATAACAAAATAGTATGGGAGTACAAAATAAATAATGTGAAGTGGATTTTTCTGTGGCCATCCAGTACCTGGATTCAAAGGCTTTTTGGAGTGCATATGACTTGGTAGCAGGGCAGACCTTGCAGTCAATGCATAACAAAACAGTATGGGAGTACAAAATGAATAGTGTGAAGTGGGTTTTCCTGTGGCCATCCAGTACCTGGGTTCAAAGGCTTATTGGGGTGCATATGACTTGATAGCAGGGCAGGCCTTGCATTCAATGCAACATTTTTTCACGAAGTCCTACTGTACCTCTCGCGAAAGGGGTATTGGGGTGCATTGTAATTCTTGTCAGCCCAGCTACTCACTGCACAGGCATTGACAGCATAGGAAACCCACTATTTAATTATGGCCCTTTAAGAATATTAATGCCACCTGACGCCCCTCTAAAAATAGGCTTTGTGACTTTAAGAGTCCCTCCATCATAAATAAAACCAGATGTGTCTGCTTATGTGTCACTCACCACATGGCCAGCTAGGGTTGTTAAATATTACAATGACATTTCCCAGTGAATGCATTTGTATTGGTTGAAAGCAATGTTAAAGTTGAAAAATGCATAAAAAACGCTGGTGTGAACATAGCAAAAGTGGTGGAGGAACATTTTGGTCTGGGGTTAATTATGTTGCCTTATATACAAGTCATTAACCTGGAAAGGATGGACCTTACTAGCAAAAGTGGGGGAGGAACATTTTGGTCTGGGGTTAATTATGTTGCCTTATATACAAGTCATTACCCTGGAAAGGATGTACCTTAACATATTTCCCAGCAAAATCCATTTTGGTTTAGTTTTTGTATGTTTTTTGGTACACCTGTAAAAATGGCGTGAAACTCTGACAACATTGTTTACAGATGTGACCTAGGAGTCAGAAATGCTTCTAGGGACATTTGCCATGATGTTCCATTGTCATGTGCATAGTATTTCCATCATTTTCAGATGTTTTTAGACCTTAAATGGACCCCCGGGGGGATCGCGGTGAAAATGCTCGGGTCCCCCATAGACTTACATTGGGCTTGTTGTTCTGTCCGAGTACCTGAGTATTCCAATTAGCTCGACTGGAGCAACGAGCACCCAAGCATATTAGTGCTTGCTTATCACTATGCATGTGCACTGGGCCCCTCGCTCAGAGCAGCCTACCCAGAAATTCCACTATACTTAATCGTACAGACATGCGCAGCATATCCATACAGTTATTCTCTGCGACAGAGCAGGGAAACATGGTTTGCACTGCCACTCTCCATTTTAAAGGCTGCTGGTCACTTTCGGTCTGCATCTGGCAAAACTACAAGTCCTGGGCAGAGCAACATCAGAGTCTGTCTGCCCAAGATCTGCTGCTGGCCGGCGTAAATAGTGGGGGCTACTTAGTTGGGCCTCATGCATAGTGGGCACTACTTATGGGGCCATCATACATAGTGGGGTCTACTAAAGGGACCATCAAATAGTGTTGGGAGCTACTAAGTGAGCTTTCATAGTGTGGGGGCAACTAAAGGGGCCATCATATTCTGGGGGCTACTAAGGTGGTCATGATACAGAGTGGGGCTGCTAAGGTGGCCTTAATGCAGTGTTAGGGCTACTAAGGGGGGCCAAGATTCAGTATGGGAGTTAATATGAGGTGCGTGGGCTATGTCAGAAGCTATAATACAGAGGGAGGGCTATTGTGATGGCCATTATACAGTGTGTGAGCTAATGTGGAGCAATCGTTCTATGCGAGGGCATGATATAGTGTGGGGGCTCCAATGGGGCAATCACACAGAGTGGAGGCTACTGTGGGACTATTGTACAGTGTGGGGCCATTAAACAGTGGGGGCTACCAAGGGGCCATTATACAGTTTGAGAGCCATTATATCATAATAGGGTATCTAGATAGAGGTAGCACCTCTGGTGGAGGGCTTGCTGTGTCCTTTCTGGACGGCTCTTCCATCTTTGGTCCTCATCTGATGCTCAGCTCTCACATGTACCTCCAAGTAGCTACTAGCATGCGACAGTGGGTACACCCTGAAACACTGCCTCGGCGGGAGTGCCAAACCAGGTGAGGGTAGCTGTTGTGCTTCTGGATCGCCCCAGAGTAAGGCAATGGGGTACTCGGTATCGGGTCCTGCAGTTCAGGGGATATCACGGTGGCTGACCCGGTCCGTAGCCCTCAGGGGCGTCCAGTAAAAGAGTTTATATACGGGCAAGGTGCAATAAAGAACGAGGAGACAGGTTTGCAGTCTTTTACCTTGTTTACTGAAGACTTCAGATGGTATCCTCAGCCCGGAGCGCCAGATGACAGGGCAGGCAGAGTCGGTCTGTAGGCAATTCCAGAGTCCCCTTATCCAGGTGGAAATCAGTAGACTTCCTACTAGCGCCTGGGTGTTGTAGTACTTCCCTGCTGAGCTTCTCGATAAGGTCCTCACAACTCTTGTAGATGTTCTTGGTGTTATGTCTTCCTCTCTCTCTGTCCCCCAGATGGTGTGGATAGGACGGACCCGTATGACTAATGGCCTGAGGCTTGTTTATAGGGACCCTAGAGACGCCCCGGCCCCCACAGTTGCCACTGTCTTCTTAGGTATTAAGGTCAGACAGCCAACTTGGAATTGACAGTCCTCCTGGTCTCTGGAGCAAGGTTAGAGACAGTTGCTCCCTCGGTGTTCCTGGCTACCGGCTTCTGCACCTCAGAAAGGAGCAGCTTGTTCCTGGCTGATCTCCCTCTGATATTCCTCTCCTATGCTCTGCTTTCCTGCACACTCTCTGCTGTATGTCCATCTTTTAGTGCCTTTTCCCAGGAGTTGCAGCACTTCAGGCCAGCAAAGCTCTTCTCGTCCTGGCTGCCTGCCAGGAACTGAACTCCTTTCCCTCCAGATCAGGATGTAAATAGGGGAATTCACCCTAAACAGGCTTAGAGATCCCCCTTCTGGTCTGGAGTGTGAACATGTTGCATGTGTGTAATACCTGAATGTGGTTGTCTTTCATTGCCTTCAGACATGACATCACTTCTCCCCTGAAAGGATAATGACATCACTGCGACAACCAGGACACTGGGGCGCCGCGCTCCCCCCTGTTAAATCCAGTACTCCAGGACTGGGAAAAGAAGAACCACAATACATATTAGCAAAAGACATACAATTTTGAAATGCTATGAAAAACTTATACAAAAGTAGTGCTTCCCTTTATGGGAGGTGAGGACACTTGAATGTTGCGAAAGTCTCGGTCATGCACAGTTCATGACTCCTAGTTCAGTGAGTGCAAACTTGAAACAGCAGGGATCCCGGGTAAACAAAGGGATCCCTTTTAAAAGTATAATGAAAGTTTTGGAGCAATTCACTGTCCATTACTCCATTGTCCATTTTAAATCTGTAACAAAGATATATATATATACAAACATTTTCAACCAAACAGCAGCAACCGTTAATATTTCCAAGTTTTGTAGCAAATTGGGGTCTGATTCTTAGTGCTACGTGTAGACCTCCGCAATGCAAGGGTTGTTAGGGACCTAACAGGATCCGCTGTGCTTGCTATCGCTGGTGTAGTGCACTGTCTTCTGGCTACACTTCTAGTGAGTCTAGGTAGCACTGGCATGCTGGAGCTCACAGGACTGCTGCTACTAATTGTGGGCATGGCAGATTCACCGACAGCAGAGGGAGGACTTGCCGATTCAACGGTTGGCATAGCATCCTCTGTTGGAGCCTGCTGTAGTTGAGTTACAGCCGGGATCGCGTCGGCTATGGGAATCTGTTGGTGCAGAGTCTCTTTTGGCTCCAGATGATCTGGCATCACATTTGGTTCCGGCGGCTTCGGCTGATGAAACATTAAAACAGGTACCACGATGGCCTGATTTATTTGAGTCCAAGACTGGGGAAAATCGCCAAGAACAGTGTGTATCATCTCCTCTTCTATGGGTGGAGATATTCCTGGATCTGTTTCTCTATCTCTCAACTTATCAGGGCATATTTTGAGGTGGTCTCTGGATATTGCTGTCAAAGTTTCTCCTCCATCTTTGCTGATGAGACAGACCTTTGTATTGTCAAAGTCGGATGGCAGGATGGTATATGGTTCCGCTTCCCATTGGTCATCAAGTTTGTGTAGTCTCCTCTTCCGTTTGAGTACTTGTTCACCTGGCGACAAGGGAATTGCAGGAGCATGCTGGTTGTAGTCCCTTTCTTGTTTTTGTCTGGCTTGGGCTAGACTTCTTTCCACGCACACCTGTACTTTGCGGTACCTTTGCTGCCTTTCTGTATCCCAATCTGCATCGGGCGAGGCATCTTCTGTGTTTAGGACCCCCATGTCTAGATCAACAGGTAACTTACTGGATCTTCCTCTCATCAGTTATGCTGGGGTACAGTTGGTGGAATTCACTGGGATGTGGTTGTACATGTCTACCAAGTCGGGCAACTTTGCTGGCCATAAGTTCCGTTCCTCCACAGGCAAAGTCTTCAGTAAGTCAATTACCACTTGGTTCATCTTTTCACACATCCCGTTGGTTTGGGGGTGATACGGTGTCGCTCTGATCTTTTTACACCCGTATAATTTGCAGAATTCCTGGAACACTTCTGGCTCAAAGGCTGGCCCTTGATCAGTCAGTACCTTTTCCGGGTACCTGTGTGGTCTGCAGAAGTACTGCTGGAAGGTTTTGGCTGCTGTCCTTGCTGTCCGATCTTTGACAGGCACAACTACCAGAAATCTAGTGTAGTGATCTACGATAGTGAGGGCGTAGACATAGCCTGATCGGCTGGGTGTTAGCTTCACATGATCTAGCGCGACCAGTTTGAGCTGTCGTCTGGTGATGATGGGCTGTAGTGGAGCCCTTTGGCTGTCACGGTCCTCCCTGCGTAAGCTACATGGGCCACACTCTTGACACCACTTTTCGATGGCTTTCTTCATGCCAATCCAGTAGAACCTTCCACGAAGCAGACTCTCCAACTTCCTCCATCCGAAGTGCCCTGCTCCATCATTGTACGCTTCCAGAACCATTGGCACATCTTGTTTTGGGACTACTATCTTCCATACCAACTCATGGGTGCGTGGGTCGATGCTTCTTTGGCACAGCTTACCATCGTAAATAAACAGCTTGCCTCTCCCCTTCCACAGCTGTTGTGTCTCCTGTGGATCCTCCAGGCCAGGGTGTGATCCTGCCTGCATCAGGAGCTCTTTCACCCAACGGACCGCAGGGTCACTGTCCTGAGTCTCTGCCCATCCATGTTGAGGCAGGGGATTCAGCATGGCGTCCTGCTTGTTCCTGCTCCCGTTCCTCACATGATGGGAATACTGAGTGGCCTTGGGGTGATGGAAAGCTGGCAAATCTATTTCCTCGAGCGCTTCGGGGTCCTCTTCCGTTTCTGGCAAGTTGGGCATCCTGGACAACGCATCGGCATTCGCATTCTTGTGTCCTGCCCGGTACTTGATGGTAAAATCATAATTGGACAACTGGGCCATCCACCGCTGCTCTAGGGCACCAAGTTTCGCGGTGTCCAAGCATGTCAGTGGATTGTTGTCCATGAAGATGGTGAATTTTGCTGAGGCCAGGTAGTGCTTGAACCTCTCTGTCACTGCCCAAACAATGGTGAGGAACTCCAGCTTGAAGGAACTGTAGTTGTCAGGGTTCCTTTCTGTGGGACGAAGTTTCCTGCTGGCGTAAGCAATTACCCTCTCTTTGCCTTTCTGGACCTGGGACAACACGGCTCCCAGTCCCATGTTGCTGGCATCCGCATACAGCACAAACGGTTGGTTATATTCAGGGTAGGTCAGTACCTCTTCCCCATCAGCGCCAACTTCAAACAGGTGAAGGATCCCTCCAGGCCGTCGTTCCAGTCAAATGGGGTATTCTTACCCTTGGTTTTCTTGGATTGGCCCACTAACAGGTCTTGCAATGGCTCGGCTTTCTTGGTGAAGTCCTTGATGAATCTTCTGTAGTAGCCTACCAACCCAAGGAACTGCCGGACTTCATGGAGGTTGCTGGGCTTCGGCCAGTCTCTGATCACAGTGACCTTGTCAGGGTCTGGGGCCACTCCTTCGGCACTCACCACATGGCCCAGATACTGCACTTTGGGCTTTAATAGATGACATTTGGACGGTTTTACCTTTAGGCCAAAGTTGGACAGAGCTTTGAACACCTCTGCCAGGTGCTTTAGGTGGTCCTCATAGGTTTTGGAGAAGACGATGACATCATCCAAGTACAGCAGGACGGTTTCAAAATTCTTGTGTCCAAGGCAGCACTCCATCATTCTCTGGAACGTTCCTGGGGCGTTGTACAGTCCGAATGGCATGTAGTTGAATTCACAGAGACCCATCGGTGTGGTGAAGGCTGTCTTTTCCTTGTCCGCTTCTGTTACGGGAACCTGCCAGTACCCACTGGTGAGATCCAAGGAAGAGAAGTAGTTAGCAGATTTTAAAGCAGCCAAGGACTCCTCTATTCTGGGCAGTGGGTATGCATCTTTATGTGTAATGCGGTTTATCTGCCTATAATCAACACACATCCTCATCGTGCCATCCTTTTTCCTGATGAGGGCTAATGGAGCTGCCAAGGGGCTATAACTGTCTCTAACTACCCCAGCCTCCTTCATATCTCGCAACATGTCTTTGGCACATTAATAATGAGGTGGGGGTACAGGACGGTATCTCTCTTTAATGGGTGGATGATTTCCCGTGGGGATATGACGTTGAATCCCTTTTACCTGCCCAAAATCTAGAGGGTGCTTGCTGAATACCCACTCATACTCATGAACCACTCTGTAAGCCCCTTGTTTCTGGTGTGATGGGGTAGAGTCGGTGCCCACGTGTAATATCTGACACCAATCTTCCATTTGCCCTGCAGAGCCACTGTCCTCCGCCTGGTTGGACGGGACCAAGGGTTCTGGTGCCTGTATCACATTATTATCAACAGCAAACAATTTGGCAAGTGTGGCATATTTGGTTAGGTGGACCTCTTCCTCTCCACAGTTAAGGACACGTACTGGCACTCTCCCCTTGCGGACTTCAACCACCCCTCTGGCTGTCAGGAGGGTGGGCCTACTATCTGAATACACAGGTTCTACCAGGGCTTGATAGTCCTTACCCCTGAGGCCTATTGCTGCCCGACACCATATTAACATTTCGCTCCTGGGGGGTATTGCAATAGGGATTGAATCACTCACAGTGATGTGGCCAATTTCTCCACCAGTCAGTTCTACCTGCTGTCTTTGCATCAGAGCTCGGGTTTCTTTCTGCAGGGCATGCTGTTCACTGTAACCAGCTGTTTCTGCCACCTGTTGTAACAAGACAATAACCTCTGCAAGACAATTTTCTATGACATTAGTACCAATGGTCATCATGGGGTTACATTCACGTCGGTCAATATCAACAATCACAATTCCTTGGGCCTTCAATTCTACCCACCCCACTTTAATGGTGACCTCTTTGTACCCCACCTGTGGCAATGGCTGACCAATACTGGCTACTATGGTTAAATCATCATCAGGGCCACAAGTAATGTTGGTGTCCTATCAATAATGTTTATAAAGGATGTAAGGCATAGTTGTCACCTGAGAACCGGTGTCCAACAGAGCGTTCATGGGGATACCATCGATCACAATGGGGAGAACAGGTCGCCCTCCAATGTACTTGGCTCTCCAGTTTTGTGGGCCTGGTCATCCTACTCCTGGGGGTTGGCCCTCTGCCCCAGGGGTTGCTAGTTTAAATGACAGTACCTTGCAATGTGGCCAGCCTGGTTGCAGCGGCGGCAGATGGGTCATCTGTCCTGATGAAAATGATCGTCATCTCTGCCTCTGGTTAGCGGAATCCTCCTCTGTCGTCGCCAGGGAACATCCTCTGGTCTGGAAGCCAGCTTGATCTTCTCCTTGGGGGCCTCCTGTAGGGACTGCAATGCTCTTGGTCAGCTCCTGCATCAGGAGGCATAGTCCTGCAGGGGAATCATCTTCCAGGATCTGGGCATCGGCCTCGGCAGAAACTTGTGGATCTGGTGCTACCTCCTGGTGGTATGTGAGGGCTTGACGCCTAGGAAGTACTGTACGGTTGGGCTGTCGTGTTGTTAATTCCGTTCTCGGGCTCCCTCCTGTGGTCATGAGTGGTACTGTGTGAGTTTGGTCTTGGGCTCCCTCTGGTGGCCTTTAGCGATATGGCTGGTCTTGGCTGGGCTCAGCTGTTTCATCTCCTGCTAGGCTGGGCCTATTTAACTCACCTGGACCTTCTCTTGTCGCCTGCTGTCGGTGTATTCAGTCCTGATCCTGTGCTCTCCTGAATATTCCTTGTGACCAGTCTCCTGCTATGAGAAGCTAAGTTTGCTTGTTCAGTTTCTCATTATTTCCTTGAAAACGTTTCTCATTATATCATGAGTTCAGCCCAGCTTGCTTTTATGTGATTTTTTGCTTCCTAGTTAGTTCTGGGGTGCAGAGTGCGCCCCTCACATCGTGAGTGTGGGGGTTCTTGTATTCTCTGCGTGGTTTACTTTTGATAGTTTTGTACTGACCGCACAGACACATATCTATTTTCTGCCTATCTAGTATTAGAGGGCCTCATTTGCTAAATCTGTTTCATCTCTACGTTTGTGTTTTCCCCTTGACTCACCATTATTATTTGTGGGGGGCTATCTAAAACTTTGGGGTACATTTCTCTGAGGCAAGTGAGGTCTTTGCTTTCTCTCTAGGGGTAGTCAGTTTCTCAGGCTGTGACGAGACGTCTAGGTTTTCAGGTAACGTTCCATAGCTGCCTTTAGTGTGTTTGGATAGGATCAGGATTGCGGTCAGTATAGCTTCCACATCCCCAGAACTTGTCCTATATACTCAGGGTATTATTTGTCAGGTCAGTTTGAGATCCTACCACCAGGATCATAACAGTACAGCAGGCCCGAAAGTGTTAATGCAGCTAAAGAGGGAGAAGAGAAATCTTAAGGTCATTTTTTTTTTTTCCTCTGCACTGTGTTTTGCCTCTCTCCTCCCCTTAATCTCTGGGTGGTTCTGTATGCAGCTACTAATATGGACATTCAGAGTCTGTCTTCTAGTGTGGATCATCTCACTGCAAGGGTACAGGGCATTCAGGATTATGTAGTCCGCAGTCCTATGTCTGAGCCTAAAATACCTATTCCTGAGCTGTTCTCCGGAGATAGATCTAGGTTTTTGAACTTTAAGAATAATTGTAAGTTATTTCTTTCTCTGAGACCTCGCTCATCAGGCGACTCTGTTCAGCAAGTCAAAATTGTTATTTCTTTGTTGCGGGGTGACCCTTAAGATTGGGCATTCTCTTTGGCGCCAGGAGATCCGGCACTGCTAAATGTTGATGCGTTTTTTCTGGCGCTTGGAGTGCTTTATGAGGAACCAAATCTGGTAGACCAAGCAGAGAAGGTTTTGCTGGCTCTCTCTCAGGGTCGGGATGAAGCAGAGGTTTATTGTCAGAAGTTTAGGAAGTGGTCAGTGCTCACTCAGTGGAATGAGTGCGCCCTGGCGGCGATTTTCAGAAAGGGTCTTTCTGAAGCCCTTAAAGATGTTATGGTGGGGTTCCCCACGCCGGCGGGTCTGAATGAGTCAATGTCTTTGGCCATTCAGATTGATCGGCGTTTGCGGGAGCGCAAACCTGTGCACCCTCTGGCGGTATTTTCTGAGCAGAAACCTGAGCCTTTGCAATGTGACAGGATTCTGACCAGAGTTGAACGGCAAAACCACAGACGTCAGAATGGGTTGTGCTTTTACTGTGGTGATTCTGCTCATGTTATCTCAGCATGCTCTAAGCGCACAAAAAGGGTTGCCAAGTTTGTCACCATTGGTACTGTACAACCTAAATTCATTTTGTCTGTTACTTTGATTTGCTCTCTGTCATCCTACCCAGTTATGGCTTTTGTGGATTCAGGTGCTGCCCTGAATTTGATGGATTTGTCATTTGCCAGGCGCTGTGGTTTTATCTTGGAGCCTTTACAATTCCCTATTCCGCTAAAGGGAATTGATGCTACACCATTGGCCAAGAATAAACCTCAGTACTGGACTCAATTGACCATGTGCATGGCTCCTGTACATCAGGAGGTAATTCGCTTTCTGGTGCTACATAATTTGTATGATGTTGTCGTGTTGGGTCTGCCATGGCTGCAGGCTCATAATCCAGTCCTGGATTGGAAAGAAATGTCTGTGTCAAGTTGGGGGTGCCAGGGGATTCATGGCGATGCTCCTTTGGTGTCAATTGCTTCTTCTACTCCTTCTGAAGTCCCTGAATTTTTGTCGGACTACCAGGATGTATTTGATGAGCCCAAATCCAGTGCCCTACCTCCTCATAGGGATTGTGATTGTGCCATAAATCTGATTCCTGGTAGTAAGTTCCCTAAGGGATGACTTTTTAATTTGTCTGTACCAGAACATACCGCTATGCGGAGTTATATAAAGGAGTCCTTGGAGAAGGGACATATTCGCCCGTCCTCGTCCCCTTTGGGTGCGGGGCTCTTTTTTGTGGCCAAGAAGGATGGTTCTCTGAGACCCTGTATAGATTATCGCCTTCTAAATAACATCACGGTCAAATTTCAGTATCCCTTGCCACTGTTGTCCGATCTGTTTGCCCGGATTAGGGGGGCCAGTTGGTTCACCAAGATAGATCTTCGTTGAGCGTATAATCTTGTGCGCATAAAGCAGGGCGATGAATGGAAAACAGCATTTAATACGCCCGAAGGCCATTTTGAGTACTTGGTGATGCCTTTTGGGCTTTCTAATGCCCCCTCTGTGTTTCAGTCCTTCATGCATGATATCTTCCGAGAGTACCTGGATAGATTTATGATTGTGTACCTGGATGATATTTTGGTCTTTTCTGATGATTGGGAGTCTCATGTGAAGCAGGTCAGGATGGTATTTCATGTCCTGCGTGCCAATGCCTTGTTTGTGAAGGGCTCTAAATGTCTCTTCGGAGTCCAGAAGGTGTCCTTTTTGGGCTTTATTTTTTCTCCTTCTACTATCGAGATGGATCCAGTCAAGGTCCAGGCTATTCATGACTGGACTCAACCTACATCTGTGAAGAGTCTTCAGAAGTTCTTGGGTTTTGCTAATTTTTACCGTCGCTTCATCACTAATTTTTCTAGTGTGGTGAAGCCTTTGACGGATTTGACCAAGAAGGGTTCTGATGTGACGAATTGGTCTCCTGCGGCCGTGGAGGCCTTTCAGGAGTTGAAACGTCGGTTTTCTTCGGCTCCTGTCTTGCGCCAGCCCGATGTCTCTCTTCCCTTTCAGGTCGAGGTTGATGCTTCAGAGATTGGAGCAGGGGCTGTTTTGTCGCAGAGAAGCTCTGATGGCTCTGTGATGAGACCATGTGCTTTCTTTTCAAGAATGTTTTCGCCTGCCGAGCGGAATTATGATGTTGGTAATCGAGAGTTGTTGGCAATGAAGTGGGCATTTGAGGAGTGGCGACATTGGCTTGAGGGAGCCAAGCATCGTGTGGTGGTCTTGACAGATCACAAGAATTTGACTTATCTCGAGTCTGCCAAACGGTTGAATCCGAGACAGGCTCGATGGTCGCTGTTTTTCTCTCGTTTCAATTTTGTGGTTTCATATCTTCCGGGTTCGAAAAACGTGAAGGCTGATGCCCTTTCTAGGAGTTTTGTACCTGACTCCCCGGAAGTTTCTGAACCGGCTGGTGTTCTCAAAGAGAGGGTGATTTTGTCTGCTATCTCTCCTGATCTGCGACGGGTGTTGCAGGAGTTTCAGGCCAATAGACCTGACCGTTGTCCACCGGAGAGACTGTTTGTCCCAGATAGATGGACCAGTAGAGTTATTTCCGAGGTTCATTCTTCGGTGTTGGCGGGTCATCCTGGGATTTTTGGTACCAGGGATTTGGTGGCGAGATCCTTTTGGTGGCCTTCCTTGTCGCGGGATGTGCGTTCCTTTGTGCAGTCCTGTAGGATTTGTGCTCGGGCCAAGCCTTCGTGTTCTCGTGCCAGTGGATTGCTTTTGCCTTTGCCTGTCCCGAAGAGGCCTTGGACGCATATTTCCATGGATTTTATTTCGGATCTTCCTGTCTCTCAGAAGATGTCTGTCATCTGGGTGGTTTGTGATCGTTTTTCCAAAATGGTCCATTTGGTACCCTTGCCTAAGTTGCCTTCCTCCTCCGATTTGGTGCCATTGTTTTTTCTGAATGTGGTTCGTTTACATGGTATTCCGGAGAACATTGTGTCCGACAGAGGATCCCAGTTTGTGTCCAGATTTTGGCGATCCTTTTGTGCTAAGATGGGCATTGAATTGTCTTTTTCGTCAGCCTTCCATCCTCAGACGAATGGTCAAACCGAACGAACTAATCAGACCTTGGAAACTTATTTGAGTTGTTTTGTTTCTGCTGACCAGGATGATTGGGTGACCTTTTTGCCATTGGCTGAGTTCGCCCTCAATAATCAGGCTAGTTCTGCTACTTTCTTTTGCAATTCTGGTTTTCATCCTCATTTCTCCTCGGGTCAGGTTGAGTCTTCTGACTGTCCTGGGGTGGATTCTGTGGTGGATAGGTTGCAGCAGATTTGGAACCATGTGGTGGACAATTTGACTTTGTCCCAAGAGAAGGCTCAGCGCTTTGCTAACCGCCGTCACTGTGTGGGTCCCCGACTTCGTGTGGGGGATTTGGTATGGTTGTCTTCTCGTTATGTCCCGATGAAGGTTTCCTCTCCTAAGTTCAAGCCTCGTTTCATCGGTCCTTATAAGATTTTGGAAATCCTCAACCCTGTGTCTTTTCGTTTGGACCTCCCAACATCGCTTGCCATTCATAATGTGTTCCATAGGTCATTGTTGCGGAGATATGTGGTGCCTGTGGTCCCTTCTGTTGATCCTCCTGCTCCGGTCTTGGTCGAGGGGGAGTTGGAATATGTGGTGGAGAAGATCTTGGATTCTCGTATTTCTAGACGGAGGCTTCAGTACTTAGTGAAATGGAAGGGTTATGGTCAGGAGGATAATTCCTGGGTTGTCGCCTCCGATGTCCATGCGGCCGATTTGGTTCGTGCCTTTCATTTGGCTCGTCCTGATCAGCCTGGGAGCTCTGTTGAGGGTTCGGTGACCCCTCCTCAAGGGGGGGGTACTGTTGTGAATTCCGTTCTCGGGCTCCCTCCTGTGGTCATGAGTGGTACTGTGTGAGTTTGGTCTTGGGCTCCCTCTGGTGGCCTTTAGCGATATGGCTGGTCTTGGCTGGGCTCAGCTGTTTCATCTCCTGCTAGGCTGGGCCTATTTAACTCACCTGGACCTTCTCTTGTCGCCTGCTGTCGGTGTATTCAGTCCTGATCCTGTGCTCTCCTGAATATTCCTTGTGACCAGTCTCCTGCTATGAGAAGCTAAGTTTGCTTGTTCAGTTTCTCATTATTTCCTTGAAAATGTTTCTCATTATATTATGAGTTCAGCCCAGCTTGCTTTTATGTGATTTTTTGCTTGCTGGTTAGTTCTGGAGTGCAGAGTGCGCCCCTCACATCGTGAGTCGGTGTGGGGGTTCTTGTATTCTCTGCTGTGGTTTACTTTTGATAGTTTTGTACTGACCGCACAGACACCTATCTATTTTCTGCCTATCTAGTATTAGCGGGCCTCATTTGCTAAATCTGTTTCATCTCTACGTTTGTGTTTTCCCCTTGACTCACCATTATTATTTGTGGGGGGCTATCTAAAACTTTGGGGTACATTTCTCTGAGGCAAGTGAGGTCTTTGCTTTCTCTCTAGGGGTAGTCAGTTTCTCAGGCTGTGACGAGACATCTAGGTTTTCAGGTAACGTTCCACAGCTGCCTTTAGTGTGTTTGGATAGGATCAGGATTGCGGTCAGTATAGCTTCCACATCCCCAGAACTTGTCCTATATACTCAGGGTATTATTTGTCAGGTCAGTTTGAGATCCTACCACCAGGATCATAACACTGTCACTCCTGTAGCACTTGAATGGCCTTGTCTTTAAATTGCGCAAAGGTCAGGTCAGGATTCTGCATGGCCAGGAGGTGCAGTTGGGCCCTTTGGTGACTGCACAGGAGCCCCTCGATGAACTGCTCCCTTAAGAGTCTATCCTCATCTTGCATGCTGTCTGGATCATCCTGCTTGATTGCCCGCAGTGCCTCCTGGAGATTAAGGGCATAGTCCCGTAAGCTATCCTGAGGCCTCTGCTTGCACCCATAGAGCGTCAATTTAATTTCTGTAGCGGTATGGGTGTCAAAGGTGGTTTTAAGCTTTGCAAAGACCTGCTGCGCAGTTCTCTTATCCGCAGCGGGCCAGGACTTCACTTCTCTCAGAGCCGCTCCAAACAGTTGGCCCGTCACCATGTGAACTTTCTGAGGCTCCGTCAGGGGATAAAACTCAAGCAGGCTGCAGATCCCTTCTTTAAAGTCAGTTAACATATGCGATTCTCCTCAGGCGCTTGGCAGCACGGCAGCAGGATTTACCCACCCTCTATAGATCGGCCATGGCTACAGGTATAGCAAACTAACATATTATGGTGTAATTTTTCTCTATCTTGCTATGCTAGTGGTGAAAACCGGTTAGTCACCTTTGTGAACCTTTAAGTCTATTATGACTCAATAGCCATGGAGGTCTAAATATTTGGTATCCCAGATTGGGGCCTTTTTATATAGGTATTTAAAGTGGTGTGGCTTCTCATCTTGTGTTTTGCCGCCTGGCAAAAACTCTTATCTTCTGTTTTTTTGTTTGCTATTGGTACTTTTCACGGATTTACTATGTATATGATGTTATCGTTTAATATGATATTTAATAAAGTCTGTTATGTTTATAAATTTTGGTAGTCTTGCCTCCATCATGGTATATAGTCCTCACAGAATATTATTCTGAGTATTTTGAGAATTTGGACTGTACTGCTATAGGTTTTAAAGCTCATTATACTTGGAGACTTTAATGCCAGAGTGGGAACAGACCATCAAAATTGGGAAGGGGTCACTGGGAGACACGGCAATGGCAAGTGTAACAGTAATGGCCTGCTGCTCCTCAAGATGTGTGCCACACATGACCTTGCCATCACCAACACTTTATTACCCACACGCAAGGAAACATCATGGATGCACCCACGCTCGAGGCACTGCATCTCATTGATTACATCATTGCCAGGAAAAGGGATGAGATGGACTTTAGAGTTACGAGAGCCATGTGCTGTGCAGACTGCTGGACTGACCATCCCCTCATTGTGTCTAAGTGCAGGCTCCGCATCCTGCCTGCGAGGAGACCCCAAGAGCAGAAAACGACAAAGAGGCTGAATATCTATAAGCTGCAAAATAAAGGAATTGCAAGGGAATTTGCCAATGACCTTGATGGCAGACTGTTTAAATATACTGCAGGCAGAGGAGATCAGCGTTGAGGAACAGTGGACAATTCTGAGAGATGCTGTTTATAATACTGCTCTGGAGCATCTTGGATCAGCAGCCAGAAATAATCAAGACTGGTTCGATGAAAACGACGAGGAAATAAAGACACTCCTAGAGAAACATCAGCGGTACAAGGTGTATCAAAATGACCCCACGTTGTTAGCTAAGAAAGGTGCCTTTACCAACATAACAAGAAAGGCACAGGTGAAGCTAAGCGAGATGCAGGATCACTGGTTTAACAAGAAGGCCGATGAAATTCAGGGCTATGCAGATACCAATGACCAGAAATGCTTCTACGATGCGTTCAAAACTGTATATGGACCCCAGTCATCAAGCTCTTCATCTCTGCTTAACGCAGATGGAACTAAGCTGCTGACAGAAAAGAAACAAATTCTGGAACGCTGGGCTGACCACTTTAATAATATTCTTAATCACCCTGCCAATATCAATGATGAGGTTATTGCTCGCCTGCCCCAGGTAGAAATCTACAAGTACCTTGATGTTCTTCCAAGTGGAGATGAAGTCAGGAAAGCAGTAAAACAACTTTCTTGTGGAAAAGCACCCGGAAATGATGCTATACCTGCTGAGGTATATAAAGCTGGGGGCCCTGCTCTGATGCGAACGGTGACCAAACTATTCCAGTATATGTGGAAAAAGGAACAGGTTCCTCAACAGATGAAAGATGCCAGCATAATATACATATACAAGAGAAAAGGTAATCACCAATTTTGTGACAACCATCGAGGCATCTCCCTTCTGTCCACTGTAGGAAAGATATTGGCTCATCTCTTTCTCAACCGCCTTTTACATCACCTTGAGCAAGGCCTATTACCGGAAAGCCAGTGTGGTTTCCGTGCTAAACATGGAACAGTGGATATGGTCTTTTCAGCTGTCAACTTCAGGAAAAGTGTCAGGAGCAACACCGTGACCTTTATGTACTTTTGTTGATTTGACCAAGGCTTTTGACACAGTCAGTAGAGACGGCCTGTGGAAGATCATGGCAAAATTCGGCTGCCCGAGCAAGTTCATCTCAATCGTCTGGCAGTTCCATGATGGCATGATGGTGAAGGTTCTGAACGACGGAGACAAATCTGAGCCTTTCCGGGTAACAAACGGTGTAAAACAAGGCTGTGTGCTTGCTCCAACCCTGTTCAGTATGCTATTCTCTGCAATGTTAAGTGATGCCTTTAACAACTGTGAAGATGGAATCCAGGTTAGGTACAAGACTGATGGCAAGCTATTCAACCCAAAATGCCTGAAGGCGGTTACGAAAGTGCATGAAACTGTTATCCGTGAATTATTATTTGCTGATGACTGTGCACTTAATGCTAGCACGGAACAGCAAATGCAGAATGAAATGGACTGTTTTCGCAAGCTTGGTCTCGAGATCAACATTAGAAAAACCGAAGTCATGTATCAACCTGTTCCAGGAAAACTATACAAGGAGCCACGTATCACGGGGAAGGGGCAAAACCTCAAAGCAGTCGATAACTTCACATACTTAGGCAGCACACTTTCCCGTGAAGTAACCATAGACGCTGAGGTTAATAACAGAATTGCCAAAGCCAGTGCCGCCTTCGGGAGACTGGGTAAGAATGTCTGGGAATGAAGGAGACTCAGCCTTACCACCAAGCTGAAGGTCTATTGCGCGGTGGTGCTCATCACACTTCTCTATGCTAGCGAGACCTGGACAGTCTACAGCCGGCATGCTAAACAGCTTAATCATTTTCAGATGAGTTGCCTCCGCAGACTCCTCCACATCAGGTGGCAAGACAATGTCCCGGACAAGGCAATTCTGGAACAAACTGGGCTCTGCAGCGTTTACACTCTCCTGCTGAAAGTCCAAGCCAGGTGGGCTGGACACATGGTCAGAATGCCTGACAGCCGACTACTGAAACAGCTGCTGTATGGAGAACTGTGCCAAGGAAAGCGAGCAGTTGGGGTGCAGAAGCGCTATAAAGACTGCCTTAAGGTGTCTCTCAAAAACCTGGAAGTCAACACCAATGAATGAGAAGAGCTTGCCCTGGATCGTCCTGGTTGGCGGGGCAAGATCACCTCAGAAGCACATGCAGCTGAAAATAGGAAAATCTTTGATGCAAAAAGAAAGCGCGCTGTCCGCAAGGCACAAGTAGAATCTGGTGTCCTGACCACATCTGCTTCCTTATGTGAAGTATGTGGGCGAACCTTCAGGGCCCGATTGGACTCATCAGCCACCTCCGGACCCATAACTACTAATTCTCTTCTAACCCTGAAGTCATGGTCATCTTCGACTATGAAGGACGAACATCATATAATAATACTTTTGTTATACATGTGCCGGATCTTGAAGCCCCAGGGACCTCCCCCAATTCTGTCATTGGTTATTGTTGTTTGTTAATAAATGGCCACTGTGACCAATTATATCCAAAAAAACAAAGTCTCCTGTGTATCATTATTATAAGTTAAGGGGTATGGGAGACTGAGGGGAGAAAAATAAATAAATTAATATAGGGGTTGGTTTCAGTGGAATGACTTGGGCCATACCCTGTCATGTATATTGGGAGGGAGATTAGGCTCACCACCAATTATGAGTTGGACATACAGGATGAAAACAAAAACAAAAACAGAGAAACAGGGTGTTGTGAGTGGCAATCTTTGGGCTCGTGCTGTCGACCATATAATTTGAAGGAGTGCTACCCTTGTTTAGACGAATAGCACTCGTACCCATGTTATTCTTTGGGAATGTGCACATGTCAGATATTTTCTTTGGACTGAGTGCTCCTTTAGAAAGAAATCGTAGCATGCACAATTTGCCTCTGAGAATTGGATGTCATTCGCCCACTAAAATCTAATTTCGTACCGCATTTAGATAACATCCAAGTGGTGTCCAATTTTCACAGACTAAAGGTATCTTCACACTAAACGATATCGCTAGCAATCCGTGACGTTGCAGCGTCCTGGCTAGCGATATCGTTGAGTTTGACAGGCAGCAGCGATCAGGATCCTGCTGTGATATCGCTGGTCGTTGGTTAAAGTTCTGAACTTTATTTCTGCTGCTGCTCTCTCCTATGGTGGACTACACTTTTCTCATACCCCAAGATCAGACAACAGAGCAGGTGGAGGCGTTGGTCTGCTCCTTTCACCCAAATGTACCTTCCAAGTTATCCCCCAAGTACCCTCACTTGTATTCCCTTCCTTTGAGGTCCATGCTGTCAGACTCTACGTCCCCTTCTCCATGTGAGTGGCGGTGGTGTATCATCCTCCTGGCCCCTCTCATCAGTTCCTGAATCACTTTGCCACCTGGCTTCCACACTTTCTCTCCTGTGACACCCCCACCCTTATCATGGGTGATTTCAACATCCCCATTGATTCTTCCCTTTCCCCGTCTGCTTCTCACCTTTTATCTCTAACCTCCTCTTTCGGCCTCTCGCAGCATACTAACTCTCCAACGCATGAAGATGGAATCTCCTTTGACTTGGTCTTCTCCCGACTTTGCTCAGTGGATGATTTCACAAACACCCCTCTCCCGCTCTCTGACCACAACCTTCTTTAATTCTCTATCAAGAACTGCCATCCCGCTCAGGTCACCCCCACTTTCCACACTTATAGAAACATACAGGCCATTAACACCCAGAAACTTATGAAGAACTTGCAGACCTTATTGGCCCCAATCTCCTCCATCTCATGTCCTGATTCTGCTCTGAACCATTACAATGAAACCCTGCAAAGTGCCCTGGATGAAGCTGCTCCTCCTATACATAGAGCAACTCGACACAGACGGCGACAACCATGGCACACGCTGCAAACACGCTTCCTGCAGCGATGCTCCAGGTGCGCCGAACGTCTGTGGAGAAAATCTAATCTACCCGAAGATTTCATCCATTATAAGTTCATGCTAAAAACATACAACTCTGCCCTTCACCTCTCCAAACAAACCTATTTCAACACCCTCATCACCTCACTGCCCAATAACCCTAAACGTCTCTTCGACACTTTCCAGTCCCTACTCAACCCAAGAGAGCAGGCCCCAACCACAGATCTCCGCGCTGACGATCTGGCCAATTACTTCAAAGAAAAAATTGACCACATTCGACAGGAGATCATCTCCCAATCTCTTCATACCAGGCACTGTCCTCCCTCCCCCACTGCATCTAGTTCACTCTCTGACTTTGAACCAGTTACTGAAGAAGTAAGCAGGCTCCTTGCATCTTCTCGCCCGACCACTTGCACCAGTGACCCCATTCCGTCACATCTCCTCCATTCCGTTTCCCCGGCTGTCACCTCTCACATAACAAAAATATTCAACCTTTCCCTCACTTCCGGTATTTTTCCCTCCTCATTTAAGCATGCCATCATACATCCAAAAAACCCTCCCTCGACCAAAACTGTGCCGCTAATTATAGACCTGTCTCTAATCTTCCCTTCATCTCTAAACTCCTGGAACGCATGGTCCACTCCCGTCTTACCCGCTATCTCTCAGATAACTCTCTTCTCGACCCTCTTCAATCTGGCTTCCGCTCTTTACACTCTACTGAAACTGCCCTCATTAAAGTCTCTAATGACCTACTAACAGCTAAATCTAATGGTCACTACTAGGGTTGAGCGACTTTCATTTTTTTAAGATCGAGTAGGGTTTTGGGAAACCCGATTTTGTCCAGAGTCGAGTCGAGTGCAGTCGGCCGATTATCGCTAAAAGTCGGGGATCGACCGAAACACGAAACCCAATGCAAGTCAATGGGGAAGCATAGTCGGCAGTGAGTGGAGGCCAGGAAAACACCTACAGTGCCCATTTTAATGCCAAAAACATCCATTCTTGTTTCTGAAGCTTGCCAATCTTAATTAACTGTATAATAATAGTTGGGCATAGGGAATTGGGGGAAAGTTGTGGGGGGAGTAGGGCTGGCTCAAGTTTTTCGTGGGCCCAGGAAATGCGGACTACGTCACGGCGGTGTTGCAGGGAAAGGTAAGTATTTAAACGTTGCAAGTGCTGTGATCCTGAGCAAGCAGGGGGGGGCCCACTCGTTCGCATTGCCACTGGCACAGGGCCCCTCAAAGTACGGCGGTGTGTTTGCATGGCGGGGGCGCCTCCCACCAGCAGCGACACTTTTGCGTACTCTGAGGGGCCCTGTGCCAGTGACGTCGCCAACGAGTATGCCCCCCCACCTGATGAAGGAACCTGCACTTTCATCTGCACCTTCCTCTTTGTCCCTGTGTAAGGTGGTATAACATGCGGGAAGGGGAACCTTACTTTCAGCAGGGTCAGATTCTGGCTGTGTAGAGTACAAGGGGAATGTAGTGGTCTAGGTCAATGTACCAGCAGACTCATTTAGCAGTGGCTGGGCAATGGGCAGGATGAGGAGGAAACAGATATAGGGCCAAAGAATAAAGTAGGCTACATGCAGTTCAAAATTGGTAACAGGACTAAACAGGCGGCATTGCTTTGTTCAGTGGAGTAGCAAACCCAAGAGCAGCAGACACTGTTTCAAGGGCCTAACCACACTAGTAGGCCAAATGCAGTTCAATATCTGATAGTATAGGGCGGAAGCCAGAATGTGGAAGCTCAGCTTTGTTCAGTTGAGGACAACACCAGGGAGGGGCAGACACCTTTAGTAGGCCGGAAAAGCCTATTGCATTTTTTAAAATGGTAATTTGGAGCAGAAGGTTGAAGCTCAGCTTTATTTAGTTGAGGGCAACACCAGGCAGGGGCACACAGACAGACACCTTTAGTAGGCCGGAAAAGCCTATTGCATTTTTTAAAATGGTAATTTGGAGCAGAAGGTTGAAGCTCAGCTTTATTTAGTTGAGGGCAACACCAGGGAGGGGCAGAAGCCGTTAGTAGGCCCTAACCACCATTTTTTTTTTTTAAAACCACTTAATGAGAGCCGGAAGGTTGAAGCTCAGCTTTATTTAGTTGAGAACAACACCAGGCAGGGGCACACAGACAGACACCTTTAGTAGGCCGGAAAAGCCTATTGCATTTTTTAAAATGGTAATTTGGAGCAGAAGGTTGAAGCTCAGCTTTATTTAGTTGAGGGCAACACCAGGCAGGGGCACACAGACAGACACCTTTAGTAGGCCGGAAAAGCCTATTGCATTTTTTAAAATGGTAATTTGGAGCAGAAGGTTGAAGCTCAGCTTTATTTAGTTGAGGGCAACACCAGGGAGGGGCAGAAGCCGTTAGTAGGCCCTAACCACCATTTTTTTTTTTTAAAACCACTTAATGAGAGCCGGAAGGTTGAAGCTCAGCTTTATTTAGTTGAGGACAACACCAGGCAGGGGCACACAGACAGACACCTTTAGTAGGCCGGAAAAGCCTATTGCATTTTTTAAAATGGTAATTTGGAGCAGAAGGTTGAAGCTCAGCTTTATTTAGTTGAGGACAACACCAGGCAGGGGCACACAGACAGACACCTTTAGTAGGCCGGAAAAGCCTATTGCATTTTTTAAAATGGTAATTTGGAGCAGAAGGTTGAAGCTCAGCTTTATTTAGTTGAGGACAACACCAGGCAGGGGCACACAGACAGACACCTTTAGTAGGCCGGAAAAGCCTATTGCATTTTTTAAAATGGTAATTTGGAGCAGAAGGTTGAAGCTCAGCTTTATTTAGTTGAGGGCAACACCAGGCAGGGGCACACAGACAGACACCTTTAGTAGGCCGGAAAAGCCTATTGCATTTTTTAAAATGGTAATTTGGAGCAGAAGGTTGAAGCTCAGCTTTATTTAGTTGAGGGCAACACCAGGGAGGGGCAGAAGCCGTTAGTAGGCCCTAACCACCATTTTTTTTTTTTAAAACCACTTAATGAGAGCCGGAAGGTTGAAGCTCAGCTTTATTTAGTTGAGGACAACACCAGGCAGGGGCACACAGACAGACACCTTTAGTAGGCCGGAAAAGCCTATTGCATTTTTTAAAATGGTAATTTGGAGCAGAAGGTTGAAGCTCAGCTTTATTTAGTTGAGGGCAACACCAGGCAGGGGCACACAGACAGACACCTTTAGTAGGCCGGAAAAGCCTATTGCATTTTTTAAAATGGTAATTTGGAGCAGAAGGTTGAAGCTCAGCTTTATTTAGTTGAGGGCAACACCAGGGAGGGGCAGAAGCCGTTAGTAGGCCCTAACCACCATTTTTTTTTTTTAAAACCACTTAATGAGAGCCGGAAGGTTGAAGCTCAGCTTTATTTAGTTGAGGACAACACCAGGCAGGGGCACACAGACAGACACCTTTAGTAGGCCGGAAAAGCCTATTGCATTTTTTAAAATGGTAATTTGGAGCAGAAGGTTGAAGCTCAGCTTTATTTAGTTGAGGACAACACCAGGCAGGGGCACACAGACAGACACCTTTAGTAGGCCGGAAAAGCCTATTGCATTTTTTAAAATGGTAATTTGGAGCAGAAGGTTGAAGCTCAGCTTTATTTAGTTGAGGACAACACCAGGCAGGGGCACACAGACAGACACCTTTAGTAGGCCGGAAAAGCCTATTGCATTTTTTAAAATGGTAATTTGGAGCAGAAGGTTGAAGCTCAGCTTTATTTAGTTGAGGGCAACACCAGGCAGAGGCACACAGACAGACACCTTTAGTAGGCCGGAAAAGCCTATTGCATGTTTTAAAATGGTAATTTGGAGCAGAAGGTTGAAGCTCAGCTTTATTTAGTTGAGGGCAACACCAGGGAGGGGCAGAAGCCGTTAGTAGGCCCTAACCACCATTTTTTTTTTTTTAAAACCACTTAATGAGAGCCGGAAGGTTGAAGCTCAGCTTTATTTAGTTGAGGACAACACCAGGCAGGGGCACACAGACAGACACCTTTAGTAGGCCGGAAAAGCCTATTGCATTTTTTAAAATGGTAATTTGGAGCAGAAGGTTGAAGCTCAGCTTTATTTAGTTGAGGACAACACCAGGCAGGGGCACACAGACAGACACCTTTAGTAGGCCGGAAAAGCCTATTGCATTTTTTAAAATGGTAATTTGGAGCAGAAGGTTGAAGCTCAGCTTTATTTAGTTGAGGACAACACCAGGCAGGGGCACACAGACAGACACCTTTAGTAGGCCGGAAAAGCCTATTGCATTTTTTAAAATGGTAATTTGGAGCAGAAGGTTGAAGCTCAGCTTTATTTAGTTGAGGGCAACACCAGGCAGGGGCACACAGACAGACACCTTTAGTAGGCCGGAAAAGCCTATTGCATTTTTTAAAATGGTAATTTGGAGCAGAAGGTTGAAGCTCAGCTTTATTTAGTTGAGGGCAACACCAGGGAGGGGCAGAAGCCGTTAGTAGGCCCTAACCACCATTTTTTTTTTTTAAAACCACTTAATGAGAGCCGGAAGGTTGAAGCTCAGCTTTATTTAGTTGAGGACAACACCAGGCAGGGGCACACAGACAGACACCTTTAGTAGGCCGGAAAAGCCTATTGCATTTTTTAAAATGGTAATTTGGAGCAGAAGGTTGAAGCTCAGCTTTATTTAGTTGAGGACAACACCAGGCAGGGGCACACAGACAGACACCTTTAGTAGGCTGGAAAAGCCTATTGCATTTTTTAAAATGGTAATTTGGAGCAGAAGGTTGAAGCTCAGCTTTATTTAGTTGAGGACAACACCAGGCAGGGGCACCTAGACAGAAACCTTTAGTAGGCCGGAAAAGCCTATTGCATTTTTTAAAATGGTAATTTGGAGCAGAAGGTTGAAGCTCAGCTTTATTTAGTTGAGGACAACACCAGGCAGGGGCAGAAGCCGTTAGTAGGCCCTAACCACCATTTTTTTTTTTTTAAACCACTTAATGAGAGCCGGAAGGTTGAAGCTGAGCTTTATTTAGTTGAGGACAACACCAGGCAGGGGCACACAGACAGACACCTTTAGTAGGCCGGAAAAGCCTATTGCATTTTTTAAAATGGTAATTTGGAGCAGAAGGTTGAAGCTCAGCTTTATTTAGTTGAGGACAACACCAGGCAGGGGCACACAGACAGACACCTTTAGTAGGCCGGAAAAGCCTATTGCATTTTTTAAAATGGTAATTTGGAGCAGAAGGTTGAAGCTCAGCTTTATTTAGTTGAGGGCAACACCAGGGAGGGGCAGAAGCCGTTAGTAGGCCCTAACCACCATTTTTTTTTTTTAAAACCACTTAATGAGAGCCGGAAGGTTGAAGCTCAGCTTTATTTAGTTGAGGACAACACCAGGCAGGGGCACACAGACAGACACCTTTAGTAGGCCGGAAAAGCCTATTGCATTTTTTAAAATGGTAATTTGGAGCAGAAGGTTGAAGCTCAGCTTTATTTAGTTGAGGACAACACCAGGCAGGGGCACACAGACAGACACCTTTAGTAGGCCGGAAAAGCCTATTGCATTTTTTAAAATGGTAATTTGGAGCAGAAGGTTGAAGCTCAGCTTTATTTAGTTGAGGACAACACCAGGCAGGGGCACACAGACAGACACCTTTAGTAGGCCGGAAAAGCCTATTGCATTTTTTAAAATGGTAATTTGGAGCAGAAGGTTGAAGCTCAGCTTTATTTAGTTGAGGACAACACCAGGCAGGGGCACACAGACAGACACCTTTAGTAGGCCGGAAAAGCCTATTGCATTTTTTAAAATGGTAATTTGGAGCAGAAGGTTGAAGCTCAGCTTTATTTAGTTGAGGACAACACCAGGCAGGGGCACACAGACAGACACCTTTAGTAGGCCGGAAAAGCCTATTGCATTTTTTAAAATGGTAATTTGGAGCAGAAGGTTGAAGCTCAGCTTTATTTAGTTGAGGGCAACACCAGGGAGGGGCAGAAGCCGTTAGTAGGCCCTAACCAAAGTTGAAGGCCAAATGCAGTTTAATTTCTGATACTATAGGCCGAAAGCCAGAAGGTGGAAGCTCCGATTTAGACAGTGGAGGACAATTTGAATTAGGGACTGCAGACAGACTTAGTAGGCTGTCCCCTGTGGACCATGCATCCACCACATTAACCCATTGCGCCGTAATGGACACGTAATCTTCCGTGGCCATGCCTACAGGTCCATGCGTCTGTTGTCAGGTGCACCTTTGTACTCACAGATTGCCAGAGTGCATGGACAATGCGGTCTTCTACATGCTGGTGGAGGGTTGGGATGGCTTTTCTCGCAAAAGAAGTGTCGACTGGTTAGCTTGTAGCGTGGTACAGCGTAGTCCATCATGGCCTTATTAATAGTAAATAAAATATATAACTAGGCTCTATGAACTTTTAAATAGGTTCCAGGGGTACACGGGCAGCATTGGTGTGGTCAGTGGAGGAGTATTGCAAGTAGGGGCTGCAGACAGGCTATCAAAGGCCTAAAATAACAAACAGTAGGCAGTCATGGCAGTTTTACATCGGTTACATGGATACACAGGCAGGCACTCCAGGCAGCATTGTGGTCAGTGGAGGAGTATTGCAAGTAGGGGCCGCAGACAGGCTATCAAAGGCCTAAAATAACAAACAGTAGGCAGTCATGGCAGTTTTACATCGGTTACATGGATACACAGGCAGGCACTCCAGGCAGCATTGTGGTCAGTGGAGGAGTATTGCAAGTAGGGGCCGCAGACAGGCTATCAAAGGCCTAAAATAACAAACAGTAGGCAGTCATGGCAGTTTTACATCGGTTACATGGATACACAGGCAGGCACTCCAGGCAGCATTGTGGTCAGTGGAGGAGTATTGCAAGTAGGAGCCGCAGACAGGCTATCAAAGGCCTAAAATAACAAACAGTAGGCAGTCATGGCAGTTTTACATCGGTTACATGGATACACAGGCAGGCACTCCAGGCAGCATTGTGGTCAGTGGAGGAGTATTGCAAGTAGGGGCCGCAGACAGGCTATCAAAGGCCTAAAATAACAAACAGTAGGCAGTCATGGCAGTTTTACATCGGTTACATGGATACACAGGCAGGCACTCCAGGCAGCATTGTGGTCAGTGGAGGAGTATTGCAAGTAGGGGCCGCAGACAGGCTATCAAAGGCCTAAAATAACAAACAGTAGGCAGTCATGGCAGTTTTACATCAGTTACATGGATACACAGGCAGGCACTCCAGGCAGCATTGTGGTCAGTGGAGGAGTATTGCAAGTAGGGGCCGCAGACAGGCTATCAAAGGCCTAAAATAACAAACAGTAGGCAGTCATGGCAGTTTTACATCGGTTACATGGATACACAGGCAGGCACTCCAGGCAGCATTGTGGTCAGTGGAGGAGTATTGCAAGTAGGGGCCGCAGACAGGCTATCAAAGGCCTAAAATAACAAACAGTAGGCAGTCATGGCAGTTTTACATCGGTTACATGGATACACAGGCAGGCACTCCAGGCAGCATTGTGGTCAGTGGAGGAGTATTGCAAGTAGGGGCCGCAGACAGGCTATCAAAGGCCTAAAATAACAAACAGTAGGCAGTCATGGCAGTTTTACATCGGTTACATGGATACACAGGCAGGCACTCCAGGCAGCATTGTGGTCAGTGGAGGAGTATTGCAAGTAGGGGCCGCAGACAGGCTATCAAAGGCCTAAAATAACAAACAGTAGGCAGTCATGGCAGTTTTACATCGGTTACATGGATACACAGGCAGGCACTCCAGGCAGCATTGTGGTCAGTGGAGGAGTATTGCAAGTAGGGGCCGCAGACAGGCTATCAAAGGCCTAAAATAACAAACAGTAGGCAGTCATGGCAGTTTTACATCGGTTACATGGATACACAGGCAGGCACTCCAGGCAGCATTGTGGTCAGTGGAGGAGTATTGCAAGTAGGGGCCGCAGACAGGCTATCAAAGGCCTAAAATAACAAACAGTAGGCAGTCATGGCAGTTTTACATCGGTTACATGGATACACAGGCAGGCACTCCAGGCAGCATTGTGGTCAGTGGAGGAGTATTGCAAGTAGGGGCTGCAGACAGGCTATCAAAGGCCTAAAATAACAAACAGTAGGCAGTCATGGCAGTTTTACATCGGTTACATGGATACACAGGCAGGCACTCCAGGCAGCATTGTGGTCAGTGGAGGAGTATTGCAAGTAGGGGCCGCAGACAGGCTATCAAAGGCCTAAAATAACAAACAGTAGGCAGTCATGGCAGTTTTACATCGGTTACATGGATACACAGGCAGGCACTCCAGGCAGCATTGTGGTCAGTGGAGGAGTATTGCAAGTAGGGGCCGCAGACAGGCTATCAAAGGCCTAAAATAACAAACAGTAGGCAGTCATGGCAGTTTTACATCGGTTACATGGATACACAGGCAGGCACTCCAGGCAGCATTGTGGTCAGTGGAGGAGTATTGCAAGTAGGGGCCGCAGACAGGCTATCAAAGGCCTAAAATAACAAACAGTAGGCAGTCATGGCAGTTTTACATCGGTTACATGGATACACAGGCAGGCACTCCAGGCAGCATTGTGGTCAGTGGAGGAGTATTGCAAGTAGGGGCCGCAGACAGGCTATCAAAGGCCTAAAATAACAAACAGTAGGCAGTCATGGCAGTTTTACATCGGTTACATGGATACACAGGCAGGCACTCCAGGCAGCATTGTGGTCAGTGGAGGAGTATTGCAAGTAGGGGCCGCAGACAGGCTATCAAAGGCCTAAAATAACAAACAGTAGGCAGTCATGGCAGTTTTACATTGGTTACATGGATACACAGGCAGGCACTCCAGGCAGCATTGTGGTCAGTGGAGGAGTATTGCAAGTAGGGGCCGCAGACAGGCTATCAAAGGCCTAAAATAACAAACAGTAGGCAGTCATGGCAGTTTTACATCGGTTACATGGATACACAGGCAGGCACTCCAGGCAGCATTGTGGTCAGTGGAGGAGTATTGCAAGTAGGGGCCGCAGACAGGCTATCAAAGGCCTAAAATAACAAACAGTAGGCAGTCATGGCAGTTTTACATCGGTTACATGGATACACAGGCAGGCACTCCAGGCAGCATTGTGGTCAGTGGAGGAGTATTGCAAGTAGGGGCCGCAGACAGGCTATCAAAGGCCTAAAATAACAAACAATAGGCTCATTGCAGTTTTACAGCGGTTACATGGATAGACGGGCAGGCAGCTTGGTGGTCAGTGGAGGAGTATTTAAAGTAGGGACGCAGACAGGCTTCAAAGGCCTAACATAAGAAAATGGGCTGGCTGTAGGCACTTTATAATTGGTTCCAGGGGTACACGGGCAGCAGTGGTCTGGCCAGTGGAGGACTAGTGGAAGGAGGGACCGCAGACAGGCTTCAAAGGCCTAACATAAAAAAATGGGCTGGCTGTAGGCACTTTATAATTGGTTCCAGGGGTACACGGGCAGCAGTGGTCTGGTCAGTGGAGGACTAGTGGAAGGAGGGACCGCAGACAGGCTTCAAAGGCCTAACATAAAAAAATGGGCTGGCTGTAGGCACTTTATAATTGGTTCCAGGGGTACACGGGCAGCAGTGGTCTGGCCAGTGGAGGACTAGTGGAAGGAGGGACTGCAGACAGGCTTCAAAGGCCTAACATAAAAAAATGGGCTGGCTGTAGGCACTTTATAATTGGTTCCAGGGGTACACGGGCAGCAGTGGTCTGGTCAGTGGAGGACTAGTGGAAGGAGGGACCGCAGACAGGCTTCAAAGGCCTAACATAAAAAAATGGGCTGGCTGTAGGCACTTTATAATTGGTTCCAGGGGTACACGGGCAGCAGTGGTCTGGTCAGTGGAGGACTAGTGGAAGGAGGGACCGCAGACAGGCTTCAAAGGCCTAACATAAAAAAATGGGCTGGCTGTAGGCACTTTATAATTGGTTCCAGGGGTACACGGGCAGCAGTGGTCTGGCCAGTGGAGGACTAGTGGAAGGAGGGACCGCAGACAGGCTTCAAAGGCCTAACATAAAAAAATGGGCTGGCTGTAGGCACTTTATAATTGGTTCCAGGGGTACACGGGCAGCAGTGGTCTGGTCAGTGGAGGACTAGTGGAAGGAGGGACCGCAGACAGGCTTCAAAGGCCTAACATAAAAAAATGGGCTGGCTGTAGGCACTTTATAATTGGTTCCAGGGGTACACGGGCAGCAGTGGTCTGGCCAGTGGAGGACTAGTGGAAGGAGGGACCGCAGACAGGCTTCAAAGGCCTAACATAAAAAAATGGGCTGGCTGTAGGCACTTTATAATTGGTTCCAGGGGTACACGGGCAGCAGTGGTCTGGTCAGTGGAGGACTAGTGGAAGGAGGGACCGCAGACAGGCTTCAAAGGCCTAACATAAAAAAATGGGCTGGCTGTAGGCACTTTATAATTGGTTCCAGGGGTACACGGGCAGCAGTGGTCTGGTCAGTGGAGGACTAGTGGAAGGAGGGACCGCAGACAGGCTTCAAAGGCCTAACATAAAAAAATGGGCTGGCTGTAGGCACTTTATAATTGGTTCCAGGGGTACACGGGCAGCAGTGGTCTGGTCAGTGGAGGACTAGTGGAAGGAGGGACCGCAGACAGGCTTCAAAGGCCTAAAATAACAAACAATAGGCTCATGGCAGTTTTACAGCGGTTACATGGATACACGGGCAGCTTGGTGGTGAGTGGAGGAGTAGTGCAAGGAGTGTCTGTCCCAGTACTCCCAAAATATAAATAGATGTTAATGTCTCGCAAAACAACCAAAACAAAAAAAAAGGTGGCATACTTAGGTACAGGGGTGGGCTCATCTGCTGAGTTTCTGACATAGTAATTTGGCAGTAACTATTTAATGGTGCCAATATAGGACACAGACACAGACTACTTTAAGTTGCATCATAGATGTCTACAAATTTGTATTGTCAGTGCCAGACATTGAATGATGTCAGCGAATAGACTAAAGATTGGTGGAGCTGTGCGACATAATTTTGCATGTGGTAGAGCACATTTTGAGCTGGGGTAGGGGGGAACTCTCTAGAGGCCGGCGGGACCGCCCCAGGGCCCCTCATGTTACAACGGTGTGTCTGACGTTGGGTGCGCACCACCACCTCCAGAGACACTACATTGTACTATGAGGGACCCAGTAGCAATGCCGTCAACCAAAAGCGAGCACACCCACCTCTTCAGACAAACAGCAGTCTCACGGGTGCTTGCGCCAAGTCGCGATACCACGGCCCCGTGTGGGGAGTTTGGCCATTTAGGGAGGTGTAAACATGTCGTATGCTGTACAATCAGCTGCAGCAAATTAGACATTAGAAAAGTAATTCACAGGCAAGAGCCTTTCATAGGAAAGCTAGGTGTCGGCCGGGCAAGGTGGGGCAAAAGATTTCGAAATCCAGTTGTGGTTCATTTTAATGAATGTTAGATCGTCAACATTTTGGGTAGCCAGACGAGTCCTTTTTTCGGTTAATATTGAACCTGCAGCACTGAATACTCTTTCTGATAGGACACTTGCTGCCGGGCAAGCAAGCTCCTGCAATGCATATTCTGCCAATTCTGGCCAGGTGTCTAATTTGGAGGCCCAGTAATCAAATGGGAATGACGGTTGAGGGAGAACATCGATAAGGGATGAAAAATAGTTAGTAACCATACTGGACAAATGTTGTCTCCTGTCACTTTCAATTGATGCAGCAGTACCTGTCCTGTCTGCGGTCATAGCAAAATCACTCCACAACCTGGTCAGAAAACCCCTCTGTCCAACGCCACTTCTGATGTGTGCACCCCTAACACTCCTAGTCTGCTGCCCCCTGGAGCTCGTGTGAGAACGATCACGTGCGCTGTGTGCTGGGAATGCCTGAAGCAAACGGTCAACAAGAGTTGATTGTTTGGTTGCTAATATTAGTTCCAAGTTCTCATGTGGCATAATATTTTGCAATTTGCCTTTATAGCGTGGATCAAGGAGGCAGGCCAACCAGTAATCGTCATCGTTCATCATTTTCGTAATGCGTGTGTCCCTTTTTAGGATACGTAAGGCATAATCCGCCATGTGGGCCAAAGTTCCAGTTGTCAAATCTCCGGTTGTGATTGGCTGAGGGGCAGTTGCAGGCAAATCTACGTCACTTGTGTCCCTCAAAAAACCAGAACCCGGCCGTGACACGCAACCAATTTCCTGTGCCCCCGGGAAAGGTTCGGCATTAAAAATATACTCATCCCCATCATCCTCCTCGTCCTCCACCTCCTCTTCGCCCGCTACCTCGTCCTGTACACTGCCCTGACCAGACAATGGCTGACTGTCATCAAGGCTTTCCTCTTCCTCTGGTGCAGACGCCTGCTCCTTTATGTGCGTCAAACTTTGCATCAGCAGACGCATTAGGGGGATGCTCATGCTTATTACGGCGTTGTCTGCACTAACCAGCCGTGTGCATTCCTCAAAACACTGAAGGACTTGACACATGTCTTGTATCTTAGACCACTGCACACCTGACAACTCCATGTCTGCCATCCTACTGCCTGCCCGTGTATCCTCCCACAAATAAATAACAGCACGCCTCTGTTCGCACAGTCTCTGAAGCATGTGCAGTGTTGAGTTCCACCTTGTTGCAACGTCTATGATTAGGCGATGCTGGGGAAGGTTCAAAGACCGCTGATAGGTCTGCATACGGCTGGCGTGTACAGGCGAACGTCGGATATGTGAGCAAAGTGCACGCACTTTGAGGAGCAGGTCGGAGAACCCAGGATAAGTTTTCAATAAGCACTGCACCACCAGGTTTAAGGTGTGAGCCAGGCAAGGAATGTGTTTCAGTTGGGAAAGGGAGATGGCAGCCATGAAATTCCTTCCGTTATCACTCACTACCTTGCCTGCCTCAAGATCTACTGTGCCCAGCCACGACTGCGTTTCTTGTTGCAAGAACTCGGACAGAACTTCCGCGGTGTGTCTGTTGTCGCCCAAGCACTTCATAGCCAATACAGCCTACTGACGCTTGGCAGTAGCTGGCCCATAATGGGACAACTGGTGTGCAACAGTGTCATCTGCCGATGGAGTGGTTGGCAGACTGCGTTCTGTGGAAGAGCTGTAGCTTCTGCAGGAGGACGAGGAGGAGGAGGAGGAGGGGGTGCGAACGCCTACAGCCAACTGTTTCCTAGACCGTGGGCTAGGCACAACTGTCCCTAAATTGATGTCGCCTGTGGACCCTGCATCCACCACATTCACCCAGTGTGCCGTGATGGACACATAACGTCCCTGGCCATGCCTACTGGTCCATGCATCTGTAGTCAGGTGCACCTTTGTACTCACAGATTGCCTGAGTGCATGGACGATGCGCTGTTTAACATGCTGGTGCAGGGCTGGGATGGCTTTTCTGGAAAAAAAGTGTCGACTGGGTAGCTCGTATCGTGGTTCAGCGTACTCCATCAGGGCTTTGAAAGCTTCGCTTTCAACTAACCGGTAGGGCATCATCTCTAACGAGATTAGTCTAGCTATGTGGGCGTTAAAACCCTGTGTACGCGGATGCGAGGATAAGTACTTCCTTTTTCTAACCAGAGTCTCATGTAGGGTGAGCTGGACTGGAGAGCTGGAGATCGTGGAACTTTCGGGTGTGCCGGTGTACATGGCAGACTGAGAGACGGTTGGAGACGGTATTGTTTCCGCCGGTGCCCTAGATGCAATATTTCCTCCTACAAAACTGGTGATTCCCTGACCCTGACTGCTTTTGGCTGGCAAAGAAACCTGCACAGATACTGCCGGTGGTGCGGAAAATGGTGGCCTTACAGTGACGGAAGGGATGTTGCGTTGCTGACTAGCTTCATTGGCCGAGGGTGCTACAACCTTGAGGGACGTTTGGTAGTTAGTCCAGGCTTGAAAATGCATGGTGGTTAAGTGTCTATGCATGCAACTAGTATTTAGACTTTTCAGATTCTGACCTCTGCTTAAGCTAGTTGAACACTTTTGACAGATGACTTTGCGCTGATCAGTTGGATGTTGTTTAAAAAAATGCCAGACTGCACTCTTCCTAGACTCGGATCCCTTTTCAGGGATTGCAGACTGAGCTTTAACCGGATGGCAACGCTGTGCTCCAACAGGTTTTGGCTTTGACACGCGTTTTGGGCCAGATACGGGCCCGGCAGATGGAACCTGTTGCGATGTTGATGCCTGCTGCGGCCCCTCCTCCACCTCCGCTTCTGAACTACTGCCGCCTGCACCCTGTTCCCCCAATGGCTGCCAATCGGGGTCAATAACTGGGTCATCTATTACCTCCTCTTCGAGCTCGTGTGCAACTTCGTCTGTGTCACTGTGTCGGTCGGTGGTATAGCGTTCGTGGCGGGGCAACATAGTCTCATCAGGGTCTGATTGTGGATCTGTACCCTGAGAGGGCAATGTGGTGGTCTGAGTCAAAGGAGCAGCATAGTACTCTGGCTGTGGCTGTGCATCAGTGCACTCCATGTCAGAATATACTTGTAATGGGCATGGCCTGTTAAATGTTTCACTTTCTAAGCCAGGGACGGTATGTGTAAAGAGCTCCATGGAGTGACCCGTTGTGTCGCCTGCTGCATCCTTCTCTCTTGTTGTAGTTTTTGCTGAGGAGGACAAGGAAGCGACTTGTCCCTGACCGTGAACATCCACAAGCGACGCGCTGCTTTTACATTTACCAGTTTCGGAAGAGGAGGCAAAAGAGCTAGAGGCTGAGTCTGCAATGTAAGCCAAAACTTGCTGTTGCTGCTCCGCCTTTAAAAGCGGTTTTCCTACTCCCAGAAAAGAGAGCGTTCGAGGCCTTGTGTAGCCTGACGACGAAACTGGCTCCACAGCTCCAGACTTAGGTGGAATATTTTTATCCCCACGACCACCTGATGCTCCACTACCACTACCATCATTACCAGCTGACAATGAACGCCCACGACGACCTCTTGCACCAGACTTCCTCATTGTTTTAAAATCTTAACCAAAGTAACTTTATTTGTTGCTGTCAAACAACTTACACGGTGAGCTATAACTTCAGTATGATTTCAATATCCCTTAACAGGTTGGTGAGACCACAAGGAAAATCAGGCACAATGTTACACACTCTGTTTTCTGTGGCACAAAATCACAGAGATGACACACACGCAGGACTGTCACTCAAGCACTAATGTCAATATTAATCTCCCACCTAATTTATTTATTTTTTTTTCTCAGGGAGACTTTAGAAACCAAATAATATTAAAAAAAAAAAAAAAAAAAAAGGCTTTCTATGGCCCACAATTAGAGAGAGAGAGGTGGCACACCCAGGAGTCAAGACTGGCACACAAGCTGAAAGGGCAATATTACTCTCCCACTGTTTTTTTATTTATTTATTTTTTTTTTTCAGGGAGACTTTAGAAACCAAATAATAAGAAAAAAAATAAATAAATAAATAGGCTTTCTATAGCCCACTGAATGAGAGATAGCACACACAGCAGTGGCACACAAGCCCTGACTGAGGCCAATATTTTTCTCCCACTGATTGATGTAGTGTTTTTGTGTTGAGGTAGATTTTAGAACACAAATCAAGGAAAAAAAAAAAAAATGCTTTCTATGGCCCACTGAATGAGAGAGAGGTGGCACACCCAGGAGTCAAGACTGGCACACAAGCTGAAAGGGCAATATTACTCTCCCACTGTTTTTTTATGTATTTTTTGTTTTTTAAGGGAGACTTTAGAAACCCAATAATATTTAAAAAAATAAATAAATAGGCTTTCTATGGCCCACTGAATGAGAGGGAGAGAGGTGGCACACCCAGGAGTCAAGCCTGGCACACAAGCTGAAAGGGCAATATTACTCTCCCACTGTTTTTTTATGTATTTTTTGTTTTTTAAGGGAGACTTTAGAAACCCAATAATATTTAAAAAAAAAAATAAATAGGCTTTCTATGGCCCACTGAATGAGAGGGAGAGAGGTGGCACACCCAGGAGTCAAGACTGGCACACAAGCTGAAAGGGCAATATTACTCTCCCACTGTTTTTTATGTTTTTTTTTTTTTTTCAGGGAGACTTTAGAAACCAAATAATAAGAAAAAAAATAAATAAATAAATAGGCTTTCTATAGCCCACTGAATGAGAGATAGCACACACAGCAGTGGCACACAAGCCCTGACTGAGGCCAATATTTTTCTCCCACTGATTGATGTAGTGTTTTTGTGTTGAGGTAGATTTTAGAACACAAATCAAGGAAAAAAAAAAATGCTTTCTATGGCCCACTGAATGAGAGAGAGGTGGCACACCCAGGAGTCCAGACTGGCACACAAGCTGAAAGGGCAATATTACTCTCCCACTGTTTTTTTATGTATTTTTTGTTTTTTAAGGGAGACTTTAGAAACCCAATAATATTTTTTAAAAAAAATAAATAGGCTTTCTATGGCCCACTGAATGAGAGGGAGAGAGGTGGCACACCCAGGAGTCAAGCCTGGCACACAAGCTGAAAGGGCAATATTACTCTCCCACTGTTTTTTTATGTATTTTTTGTTTTTTAAGGGAGACTTTAGAAACCCAATAATATTTAAAAAAAAAAATAAATAGGCTTTCTATGGCCCACTGAATGAGAGGGAGAGAGGTGGCACACCCAGGAGTCAAGACTGGCACACAAGCTGAAAGGGCAATATTACTCTCCCACTGTTTTTTTATGTTTTTTTTTTTTTTCAGGGAGACTTTAGAAACCAAATAATATTAAAAAAAACAAAAAAAAAAATAGCCTTTCTATGGCCCACTGAATGAGAGAGAGAGGTGGCACACCCAGGAGTCAAGACTGGCACACAGGCTGAAAGGGCAATATTACTCTCCCACTGTTTTTTTATGTATTTTTTGTTTTTTAAGGGAGACTTTAGAAACCCAATAATATTTAAAAAAATAAATAAATAGGCTTTCTATGGCCCACTGAATGAGAGGGAGAGAGGTGGCACACCCAGGAGTCAAGCCTGGCACACAAGCTGAAAGGGCAATATTACTCTCCCACTGTTTTTTTATGTATTTTTTGTTTTTTAAGGGAGACTTTAGAAACCCAATAATATTTAAAAAAATAAATAAATAGGCTTTCTATGGCCCACTGAATGAGAGGGAGAGAGGTGGCACACCCAGGAGTCAAGACTGGCACACAAGCTGAAAGGGCAATATTACTCTCCCACTGTTTTTTTATGTTTTTTTTTTTTTTTTCAGGGAGACTTTAGAAACCAAATAATATTAAAAAAAACAAAAAAAAAATAGCCTTTCTATGGCCCACTGAATGAGAGAGAGAGGTGGCACACCCAGGAGTCAAGACTGGCACACAAGCTGAAAGGGCAATATTACTCTCCCACTGTTTTTTTAGGTTTTTTTTTTTTTTCAGGGAGACTTTAGAAACCAAATAATATTAAAAAAAAAAAAAAAAAAATAGGCTTTCTATAGCCCACTGAATGAGAGATAGCACACACAGCAGTGGCACACAAGCCCTGACTGAGGCCAATATTTTTCTCCCACTGATTGATGTAGTGTTTTTGTGTTGAGGTAGAATTTAGTCAAATAAGCGAGAAAACAGCCGCACTCTCTCGGGTTATAGCTTGCAAAGTGGTGTATTTATTCACATGTGTTTGACATTCAAATATATGTACACATACAGCAGGATAAGAAAAAAAGTGACGTTTCGACCCAGTTCCGGGTCTTTCTCAAACTGAGTAGCTGATGCTGTTTGAAAATTTGAAATTAGGTCCCAAAAGGGGCTCCTCTTGGTGTGGCGCTGGGGTATCCTGCTTCCTGGAAGTGTGTAGAATTTAGAACACAAATCACGGAAAAAATAAATAGGCTTTCTATGGCCCACTCAGTGAGAGATGGCACACACAGGGATGGCACTGTAGCAGAAATGCCAATCTTAATCTCCCACAAAAAAAAAAAAAAACAGGGACTGTCCTACAATTACTATCTCCCTGCAGTAATCTAAGCCAGGTATGGCAGGCAGCAATAGGAGTGGACTGATGCACAAATTAAATAAAAAGTGTGGACAAACAAAAAAGATAGCTGTGCAGAAAGGAAGGAACAAGAGGATATGTGCTTTGAAAAAAGCAGTTGGTTTCCACAGTGGCGTACACACAGCAATACAGCTATCACGGAGCCTTCTAGGGCAGCCCAATGAGCTACAGCGCTGAGGGGAAAAAAAAAAAAAATAGCTTCCACAGTCCCTGCACACCGAAGGTGATGTTGGACAGTGGAAATCGCTGCAGCACAAGCGGTTTGGTGGTTAGTGGACCCTGCCTAACGCTCTCCCTGCTTCTGACGAAGCGGCAGCAACCTGTCCCTAAGCTCAGATCAGCAGCAGTAAGATGGCGGTCGGCGGGAACGCCCCTTTATAGCCCCTGTGACGCCGCAGACAGCAAGCCAATCACTGCAATGCCCTTCTCTAAGATGGTGGGGACCAGGATCTATGTCATCACGCTGCCCACACTCTGCATTCACCTTCATTGGCTGAGAAATGGCGCTTTTCGCGTCATTGAAACGCGACTTTGGCGCGAAAGTCGCGTACCGCATGGCCGACAAGCACAGGGGTCGGATCGGGTTTCATGAGACGCCGACTTAGCCAAAAGTCGGCGACTTTTGAAAATGATCGACCCGTTTCGCTCAACCCTAGTCACTACTCCATGCTAATTCTATTGGATCTTTTCGCAGCATTCGACACTGTGGATCATCAGCTCCTCCTCACTATGCTCCGCTCCATCGGCATCAAGGACACCGTTCTCTCTTGGTTCTCCTCCTATCTCTCTGACCGATCCTTCACTGTATGTTTTGCTGGTTCCTCCTCCTCTCACCTTCCCCTTACTGTTGGGGTTCCTCAAGGATCAGTCCTAGGCCCCCTCCTCTTCTCTTTGTATACTGCCCCTATTGGACAAACAATCAGTAGATTTGGGTTCCAGTACCATCTCTATGCTGATGACACCCAATTATACACCTCTTCTCCTGCTTTCACTCCGACCTTCTTAGAAAACACCAGTGATTGTCTTACCGCTGTCTCTAACATCATGTCCTCCCTCTATCTGAAACTGAACCTGTCAAAAACTGAACTCCTCGTGTTCTCTCCCTCTACTAACCTACCTTTGCCTGACATTGCCATCTCCGTGTGCGGTTCAATCATTACTCCAAAGCAACATGCCCGCTGCCTTGGGGTCATCCTTAATTCCAAGCTTTCATTCACCCCCCACATCCGATCACAGGCTCGCTCTTCTTATCTGCATCTCAAAAACATTTCTAGAATTCACCCTTTTCTTACTTTCGACTCTGCAAAAACACTTACTGGTTCTCTTATTCATTCCCGTCTGGACTATTGTAACTCTCTACTAATCGGCCTCCCTCTTACCAAACTCTCCCTGCTCCAATCTGTCCTGAATGCTGCTGCCAGGATCATATTCCTCACCAACCGTTACACCGATGCCTCTACCTTGTGCCAGTCATTACACTGGCTACCCATCCACTCCAGAATCCAGTACAAAACTACTACCCTCATCCACAAAGCACTCCATGGCTCAGCACCACCCTACATCTCCTCTCTGGTCTCAGTCTACCACCCTACCCGTGCCCTCCGCTCCGCTAATGACCTCAGGTTAGCATCCTCAATAATCAGAACCTCCCACTCCTGTCACCAAGACTTTACACGTGCTGCGCCGATTCTTTGGAATGCACTACCTAGGTTAATACGATTAATCCCCAATCCCCACAGTTTTAAGCGTGCCCTAAAAACGCATTTGTTCAGACTGGCCTACCGCCTCAACGCATTAACCTAACTATCCCTTTGTGGCCTATTAAAAATAGAAAGAAAACAAAACATATAATCAGGTTCCTTGCATCGTGTTCTCATACACTTTATGCAGTTAATAGCCCTCTGTGTCTGTACTGCTACATACTTAGGCTGTTAACTGGTTCATGCAGCTTTACATGAACACCCGAGCCTTACACTATGGCTGGTCCAAATAACTAAAGCAATTGTTACCATCCACCTCTCGTGTCTCCCCTTTTCCTCATAGTTTGTAAGCTTGCGAGCAGGGCCCTCATTCCTCCTGGTATCTGTTTTGAACTGTGATTTCTGTTATGCTGTAATGACTATTGTCTGTACAAGTCCCCTCTATAAGTTGTAAAGTGCTGCGGAATATGTTGGCGCTATATAAATAAAAATTATTATTATTATTATTATTTGGTCGTCAGATCGCCGTGTATAGTTGTGTTTGACAGCAAAAGCAACGATACCAGCGATGTTTTACAATGGTAACCAGGGTAAATATCGGGTTACTAAGCGCAGGGCCGCACTTAGTAAACCGATGTTTACCCTGGTTACCAGTGTAAAATGTAAAAAAGCAAACAGTACATACTCACCTTCACGTCCCCCGGCGTCCGCTTCCTGCACTGACTGAGCTCTGGCCGTAAAGTGAAAGCACAGCACAGCGGTGACGTCACCGCTCTGCTGTTAGGGCCGGCACTCACAGTCAGTGCAGGAAGCGGACGCCGGGGGACGCGAAGGTGAGTATGTACTGTTTGTTTTTTTACATTTTACACTGGTAACCAGGGTAAACATCGGGTTACTAAGCGCGGCCCTGCGCTTAGCAACCCGATGTTTACCCTGGTTACCCGGGGACCTCGGCATCGTTGGTCGCTGGAGAGCTGTCTGTGTGACAGCTCTCCAGCGACCAAACAGCGACGCTGCAGCGATCGGCATCGTTGTCTGTATCGCTGCAGCGTCGCTTAGTGTGAAGGTACCTTAAGGCCATGTGCACACGTTCAGTATTTTTCGCTTTTTTTTCGCGTTTTTTTGCTATAAAAACGTGATAAAAACGCAAAAAAAAAGCTAACATATGCCTCCTATTATTTACAGTGTATTCCGCATTTTTTGTGCAAATGTAGCCTTTTTTTCCACGAAAAAATCGCATTGCGGAAAAAAAAGCAACATGTTCATTAAGGTATGTGCACACGTCCGGATTTCTTGCAGAAATTTACTGAAGAAAAACGGAAATTTTCTGCAAGAAATCCGCATTTTTTTTTTGCGTTTTTTTTCCCGTTTTTTTCGCGGTTTTTTTAGCATTCTGCAAGCGTAATTAGCTTGCAGAATGCTAAAGTTTTCCAAGCGATCTGTAGCATCGCTTGGAAAACTGACTGACAGGTTGGTCACACTTGTCAAATATAGTGTTTGACAAGTGTGACCAACTTTTTACTATAGATGCTGCCTATGCAGCATCTATAGTAAAAGATAGAATGTTTAAAAATAATAAAGAAAATAAAAAAATGGTTATACTCACCCTCTGCAGACAGCCAATCTCCTCTGCGGCATCCTTTCCTATAGATGCCGGTGTGGTTCAGGACCTTCGATGACGTCGTGGCTTGTGATTGGTCGCGTGAGCGGTCACGTGACCAATCACAAGACAGTGACATCATCACAGGTCCTGAACCACACCATCTATAGGAACGGAAGAGAGAGCATGCACCGGAGAGGTGGGAAAACTTTAGCATTCTGCAAGCTAATTACGCTTGCAGAATGCTAAAAAAAACGCAAAAAAAAACGCAAAAAAAACGCAAAAAAAAAAAAATGCGGATTTCTTGCAGAAAATTTCCGGTTTTCTTCAGGAAATTTCTGCAAGAAATCCGGACGTGTGCACATACCCTAACAATATAGAGAAAATGGAGAAACTTTTTTTTCTCTCCACCTCTGAGAAAAACATATCCCACTCTGATTACACTCTGTAATTACACTCTGATGTCTGATCAGAGTCTGACTAGCATAATCAAACCAATTTTCTCTTCTGCACCATTGGAAAAATTATTCTTGAAAATCTTCCTATTAAAATGCAAAAAGGTATGGTTATACTCATTCTATAAATACATCAAACACATATCCAACTCATGGTGGAGCCTGTAAAATGTAAACATAATTGTAGTGAAATACAACATATAGAAAAGACTCATATACAAATAATAATTAGGCAAACCTAGATAATTAAAGTGTATCATTTCTAAGTAATAAAGTAATTTTGTACCTCAAGTAGTATGCTCTCATTAGTTGCAATGTCATTTTTTATCTATATAGGTCTCACTTTCGACACCCCAACTTCTTTATTGGCCCCTTTTAGCTCTGCTGTTCAGGCTCTTCGGAGGGAAAGGGGTCACAACATATACTTATTCGCACATGCCAAAGACTCTTTTACAGCCAGCAGATGGCTACTTTAGAGTTCTTTATATTGACTGCCATCTTAGTGTTATATATGCATTGGTAAACTGAAATGTTGCAGGACTTTGCTTGTAATGGAATTCATTTATTGGAACAGATGGTGAGCACATGCAGCACAGGGCCGTCACCAGTCTGTAACAATGCTTTTTAACGATACGTGTCCCCATTGACATAAATGTGTCACTATGGTTCATTCACTCTGTCTGTTCCATTCTATGACAAACTGTTACGGTATATTATCATTCTCTCAGAAGTATCGTCAGTCAATCAGCATCAGTGTAAAACAAGGCAGATGTATCAATGGAGGCATGAGCGCTGTCAGTTTAAGTGCTGTTGGTAATTTATACAGCTATGCCCAATTTATGTACTGTACTATATAATGTATTTCAAATGTTGTCTTCATTGAACAGATCAGCGAATGATCATGAACAGCGCAATATTGCCATTTCTTCCAAAACTGTCACACAAAACAAAATAACAGAATATGTAGCATAAATATCATAGTAAGTTCGGAGCACGGAATTACAAAAAACAATGATCAATATAACTAAACAAAAAAATAAACTTTCCAAAAAAAATGCACATCAGATGGTGAATAAATACTGTAGAAATAAGGGCTCATCCAGAAGAGCATATCAAACTTTCGTGTGCTGACCGAAAGCAAAATGGGTAGTAAACAGACAGCAAAAGGACCAATGCATGTCATTGTGGTAGTTCACATGAACCGATGGTTTGTGTGTAAAAAAAAATCACATAATTTACTACTTTTATTCGTATTCTGGATCAGTCTCACATATTACAAGTCAATGGGTGGCCAAAAAAAATCATACATGTAAAGTAGCATTGGTAGGCAAACACAATGAAACTAAAAATAATAATAATAAAGATAAAATTACCAGCAATGCAAGAGACCAGTCACCCATCACACCACACCCATGGGTGTGGTGGGTCCCTGGTCTCTTGCATTGCTGGTAATATCTTTATTATTATTATTTTTTGTTTCATTGTGTTTGCCTATCAATGCTACTTTACATGTATGTGTTATCTTGGCTCTTACTGTGACGTACGGATGTTGGATGTCACTATAAGAGTTTATTAAGACTCTTATTATATTGATTAATTTTGTTGTCACATAAGCCTGGTGCTATCCAGGTCTGTAATAATTTTAAGAGTGTCAATTTCTGGTATCACGAACCTACTATAATGTGAATTACAAGGCAGTCTGTTTGTACTGAGTTTTGTATAATTTTTGTAGCTCTATAATAGACATAGCAGTGCATTATATGCTATTTTACTATCCAGATATATCCATTTTTTCCTGTATTTGTACTCCCCATTCTTTTATATACATATAAATAAATATATTTATCCATATTATAATTTCTATTGACATAAAAATATGTTTTAGCCTTTTCCAATAGCTTTGTTTTCCCATGTTTGTTCATTGTTATCAAAGTGAGCCTTTAGCACTTTCTGTTAACAATGGGAAGCATTTGTTATGAACCCCCTTGGTGGCACTAAAAACCTGCTCAAACAAGATGCTAGTGGCAAGGCAGCACAACACCTCCAAGCCATAGAGGGAAAGCTCATGCCAGGTGTCCAGCTTTGAGAACCAAGAGTTCAAAGTCACAGTGGAATTAGGGCGTATGCTGGTTTGGTCAGCCAGGTATTGCTTGACCATCTTTGCAAACTTTTCCCTCCTTGGCAAAAATTCCTAGGCATCAGGTCCTGGGCGCTGGGCTGGTGTCATGAAATTGGCCCACGGCTTCGACAGTATATCCCTGCTTCTGCTTTGTGTTTCCCTGTCCTCTCCTGCTTGGTTGAACAAGGAAGCTTGCCCCCTGCTGCTAGCGTTGTCTGATGGAAATTTTTTCAACATATTTCACTCAATGGCCTTCTGGTATAGCACCATTTTAGAAGACCTCTCTACATCAGGAAGTAGAGATGCAAAGTTCTCCTTGTAAACTTTTGACTTTGTAGTAAGTGATATAAATGCCTTTAAACATTCTCTCTCACTCATTATTCTGGCATTTGGAAAATACTAATAATTATGGCAATCCTAATTGCCCTAAAACGGGAAAGGTATATTCTGATTTCATGTCAGATATTGAGAAAAACATACATATGTGTCTTTTTATATAGCGTATGTAAACTTCTGGTTTCAACTGTATATTGGGAATGACTCAATCTCTGTAGGTATTGGAATAAGGTGACTGAACAGAATTTCACAAATTGGAATAAGGTGACTGAACAGAATGTTTCAATAAAATTTATCACATAACTGTGTGAAGTGTTTGTTCAATGTTTTAGGACTTTCTCTTACTGTCTCTATTGCTGAGCTGTGAGATCTGACAAACTAACTATTCCAAATCACCTACTGCATTACCTACTCACACTTTTTTATAGGCTATAATATTTCCTCCGAATTGGCTGCGCTATGAAAGCAGGTTAAGGGATGCAATGACAGACAGAGGCAGAGCAAGAGTTAACACAAAATTTAATTTCTTATAATAACTACTCCTCTCAGGGAGAAAACACAACAGAGATAACAGGTCAGCAGAACACAGATTCGGGAGCAAGGAAAAAATGGAAGTGGAGGAAAAAAAAGAGAAAAGAGAAAAATAAAAAAAAATAGTTCCATGGGAGAAAACAAAGGAAAACAAAAATATTTTCTTCAACTACCGTCGACTTCAGGAAACTGGTTTGTTACAGAGAGTTTGTTGGCACTAAAACTGTGATGCATAGATGTCCATTATGATCCTCAGAATAATGATGTCTCTGATCCTGGCGGTGGTGTTAATCCCTTGGGATCTGGAGTATTAACATTGACGTATATCCTCCTGACGGTGGAGGGGATTCCCCGGAATACGGTTGGTGTGCAAAAGATAGGGACGTGATGAGCCAGGTATCACACAATTTCTCTTCCCCTCAGCGTACTGAGATCTTGTGTCACCTGTCTCCGTTGTCCCAGAAGAAATCTCCTCAAAGCCGATATCTAATTTCCCCTGTCTAAGCGTGTCGGCACTTATGTCTTGTCTCAGGAATCTTTTCCTCATGGTACACGATGTCGGCAGAAATCCAGCATGTTGTGGTTGGTAGTCTCTATCTAAAGGCACGCGCACAGCCCCCACTATCTCTGTCACTTTGGCACCTTGATGTAACGGGAGCCACCTCAGTCCAGCGAGCTTTTCATCCCCGTCTTATACAACAAGGGTAGGCAGGCACCACTGCCAGGGATCACCTATCGCATGCTACAAATGAGTACAACAGTCATAACAAAAGACAAAAGGGTAGCATGCATTTCAGAAGGGATCACCACTCAGAAGTATCAAAAAGAGAATAATTTTATTGTTAAGTCACACCTTAAACACTGCACAAAAAGTTAAAAACATTTAAAATTGCAAACCAAAGCAAATATAGAAACAAAGACCCATAATAAGGTCATACCACAGTCCCACCCTAAACACAAATAAATATAGCAGATGCTATCATTAATTCACAAGTAACCATATACAGCTACAACATGTCAGTATAATACAGCAGGGATCTATACATAGGAGTCAAATGTCAGGGATTACCGGTGCAATATTTACCAGTTCAAAAATCCCTTAAGGCTTAAAGTGCCAAACAATAGCAACCTATACAACCTGAACCTGTTCACAAGACTTCCCAAGCAGTGTCCCTGTAAGATGCATCAATGCAATGAAGGAATAGTGTCAAAGGGTGGGTCTGGGCACTGAACGCCCAACGTGTGTCGCCAGTTGCACTGGCTTCTTCAGGGGCTATGCATACAGTGAGCGTGTGATCTTCTTAAATACCTTGGTAATAAACGTTAGACCAGGCGCAGCTGGAGTCCAAGGAAATAACAGGAGATTGCAATGGCACCGGTATGTGGGAGTAGACCGGAGGTAACTAAGATGCCAGCGCCTGCGCAGTGTGATAAGTGAAGACCGGGCTCCTGCTCCAAGATTTCCGTCCAAGACCAAACGCGCACGCGGCGTTCAACGCATGCGTGGTGGATCCAAGATGGACACGGAGCAAACAGGAGATACCCCGGCCAAAAGTCAAAAGTCAAAAACGCCAGTGCCTGCGTGGTGTGGTGAATGAAGTTCGGGCTCCTGTTCCAACATGTCCGCCCAAGACCAAACGCGCACGCGCGGCCGATCCAAAGGCGGACACAGAGCAACAAGGAACCACCCCGGCCAGAGGATTCTTAACACTAAGTAGTGGTGCTAAAAAGCGCATGCGTAAAAGAGGTTTACCCCATCCAAGACCATTTAAATGTAGGAAATATGGCGCAAAAGGGCACCAACCATAAAACCCAATATAGTCTGCACAGAAGAGGTGCAGGTCTCTACACTTTAGAACTCTAGATGAAAAAATCTGGTATACTTAGAGGGGATGGCATAAGCATATACAGTTACATAAACAATTGCATATAAGGTATTTAGAAAGCCATGGTTTTCAACGGATAGAAACTAGTTCATCCATACATAGGAGTATGTTTATTCAATAATAACAAAACACCTTCATTATTCAAAACTCTCCGGGCTAAATAGATGAAAAATGTGCGGAAGAAGTTGATTATAACTTCCTCCCACACATAAACATATCATAGCTCATTTGGCAACACTGGTCACAAGGATTTGCACAAAAAAAAACCCCACACCATGCCCTTAAAGTTGTTTATAGTAGCCGGTAAAAAGCAGATCTTCATTGAGTCCATGTGAGGTGAGGCTGTTCAATTTATGAATCCACTTAGATTCACATCTAAGTAGTTTCTTGACTACATCACCATCTCTGACATTTTGTGGGATCTCCTCAAGCCCCATGACCTTTAGTCCTGTAGTGCGTCCATTGTGGAAATCCAAAAAATGTGTAGCGACAGATGAGATGCCCTTGCCCCTTTCACGATCCCTTGAAGCCGTAGAGATGTTTGACAGGTGTTGCTGAACTCTTCTTCGCAATTCTTAGGTAGTTTGTCCTACGTAGACTTTTGGGCAATCACAGATCAAAGTGTAGACGAGTGAATGGGTCTTGCAGTTAAAGAAAGACTTTTTAGGCGAGATCTGAAAAGGAGAGACAGTGAGCGACAAGCTATCCTGGGCTACCGTATACTGACAAATATTACAATTGCCACATGCAAAAATGCCGAAGACTCTCATTCCCCTATTTAGTCTAGTAGTTGGGTGCAAAAAATGGCTGTGGCAAAGCAGATCTTTCAGATTTTTTGCCCTCCTGGCAATCAGTTTAGGGGTAGCTGAAATATGGGGTGTTAGTCTAGGTTCGCTCAATAAAATGCCCCAACTCTGATCCAGAATCCTATAAACGTCCCTCCACTGGTTGTTGAAGGTAGTAACAATGCCCAAAGGTATGGTTGACTCACATGTCTGTTTTTGAAGTAGCTCCAAATGTGAACTGGTCCTGGCCCTCTGGTAAGCGGAAGAATTGATTGCTTTGGGGTATCCCCGATGTCTAAAGCGGTCCGTCAATTTTTTCGCTTCACACTGGAAGTCCGACGTCAAACTGCAGTTCCTCTTCAATCGCAGAAATTGGCCTGTTGGGATATCATTTTTTAGGTGCCTATGGTGGAAGCTTGAATAGTGCAATAAGCTGTTCATCGCCGTTGGTTTCCGATACAGTGTGGTGACTGTTGTGAATTCCGTTCTTGGGCTCCCTCCTGTGGTTGTGAATGATACTTTTGGGAGTTCTGCCCTTGGGCTCCCTCTGGTGGGTTTGAGTGGAACTGCTGCTCCTGGAGTTTGGCCTGGCAGCTGACTTCACTAATCGGCTCCCTTGGCCTTGGTATTTAACAGGGCTCTGGCCTGTAATTCATGCCAGCTGTCAATGTTCTTCTAGGTTAGACTCAGTCTTCTCCTTGGATTTCTCTGATGGCCTGTCCATGTCAGCATAAGATAAGTTCTTGCTAGTTCTTGTACTTACTGTTCAGTTCAAAGTTATGTCTCTTTTTGTCCAGCTTGTCATTATGAAACATTCAGGCTAGCTGGAAGCTCTGGGGAAGCAGAGTTGCCCCTCCACACCGTGAGTTGGTGTGGAGGTTATTTTTGTAATCTCTGCGTGGATTTTTAGGTTCTATATACTGACCGCACAGTTCCCTTTCCTATTTCTGTCTATCTAAGTCAGAGTTGGCCTCCTTTGCTAAAATCTGTTTTCGTCCCTGCATTTGTCATTTCCCTCTCCACTCACAGTCAATATATGTGGGGGGGCTATCTTTCCTTTTTTTTGGGGAATTTCTCTGAGGCGAGAGAGTTTTCTATTTCCATCTTTAGGGGTAGTTAGTTGTTAGGCTGTGAAGAGGCGTCTAGGGAGTGACAGGAATGTCCCACGGCTATTTCTAGTGTTTGTGTTAGGATTAGGGATTGCGGTCAGTAAAGCTACCACCTCCTCAGAGCTTGTTCATGATCTATTTTACCCACCAGGTAATATCAGTGCTGCTCCGTACCCACCAGGTCATATCAGTGCTGCTCCGTACCCACCAGGTCATTTCAGTGCTGCTCCGTACCCACCAGGTCATATCAGTGCTGCTTCGTTCCCACCAGGTCATATCAGTGCTGCTCCGTTACCACCAGGTCATAACAGGTGACAACATATGAACCTTCCAGGCTTAACTTAAGATCCAAGAATTCCACTGAGGTCTGTGATATATTTGATGTGAGATTGATGTTAAAGGGATTGTTGTTTAAATCCGCAATAAATTGGTTTCAGTCCTCCTTCGGTACCTTTCCAAAACATTACAATATCATCAACAAACCGGAGCCATTTTTGGCTTCTTTCCCTAAAGGCCGTATGCTTGTAAACCACTGACTCCTCCCACCAACCTAAAAACAGGTTTGCGTAAGAAGGTGCGCACCGTGCCCCCATGGCGGTACCCTTGATCTGTCTATAAAAACTCCTATCAAAAATTAAGTAGTTTTTATCAAGGACGAAAAACAAAAGATCCAGGAGAAATTGATCATGCTCTCTGTCCCCCGTGGTGTTCAAGTCCTGAAAAAAAGAGACCGCTTTTAATCCTATGTCATGATTAATGCTGGTATAAAGGGACTCGACATCCAATGTAATTAAAATTGTACCTGGTGGTAAACAAAAATTTTGGAGAAGTTGGATCAAGTGTGTCGAGTCCCTGAGAAACGATTTGAGTGTCATGGCCATAGGTTGTAGAAAAAAGTCTAGATATGGACAAGGTTTCTCAAAGAGGCCATTAATACCAGAAACTATAGGCCTACCTGGGGGATTGACCAAGGACTTGTGCACCTTCAGAAGAAGGTAAAAAGTCGGCACCACGGGATAATCTGTTGTAAGAAAGTCCACTTCCTTTTTACTCAATGTGCCACACTGTAATGCTCGTCCCATGAGCTGATCCAATTTTCCTTTAAAGATGTCAGTGGGGTCTGCTGGAAGACGTAAGTAGCAAGAGGAATCTCCCAGTTGACGTCCAACTTCCTGTAAGTAAAGGGAATTAGGCCACAGACAATATTACCCCCCTTGTCCGCTTCACGAAACAAAAATTCCTTATTTTTCTGCAGACCCCAAGGTGCCCTACTTTCAATCAAATTCAGATTTTTATTTTCATTACCATCAAGATGGAGGGCCTGTATATCTCATGTTTGGTTGAAGAAAATCTGACCTGCTGGGAAAAGAGAAAATGAAGGGGGGCTTGCGAGGGTAGTCTTCCACCAAAACGTCTTCTGGTGGGTGCTACTTCATTCTCATGGAGTAAATCCATGAGATCCCTGAGGACTTGCCTCTCATCATTCGGGAGTTGGTCTACTGAGGAAGGATGATGGTATAAAAGTTTGAACATTAGTTGGTGACAAAATAGATAAACGTCTTTCACAAGAGTAAACTTGTCTAAGGTGTTCATTGGGGCAAATATAAGTCCCTTCCCTAAAACCATTTTCTCTGCTGTCAATTCGTGTGTAGTCAAATTGATAATTTGTAAATTACCTGAGTCCTGTGGATTCTGTTGCTCAAGAAAAGGTTGGGAAGTCATAGCTATCGTTTCCTGTAATTGTATCTCGTCTCCCGCTTGTACAATGGGGACCAGTTCCTGTAACCCTGATACATTTCTTTGTCCCTCCTAATCTTACGTCTACCCTGCCTGCAGCGCCTTCGAGATCGCTGGGGTCCGACGATAAAAAATCGCTGGAGGAAGCTTCGAGTCTGGTATTGATGCCAGTATTAGTTTTGACTCAAATGAGACCGCTCTCCTATTGCCTCGATGAACCCATCTATAGGCTCGCCCACCAGTGAAGTCTATCTTGTCCCTATGGAAGTTGCATCGTTTACCTTCAGTAATCTCTTTTTCATATTTATCGATAACAATTTTTAGTTGATGTTTGAAAGTAGCCACTAAGGACACCTCAAAAGTGGCAAGTTGAGTTTCCCTAATCGTAATATCTTCCTTAAGCTTAATCAGAAGTGCCTGGTCATGTGCTATCATATCCATTAATATGGATGAGCATTTCATTAAACCTGCTTCCCAGGTATTTTGAAAAGATGTATCTACCTCCCAGGGGGGAAAAATCTGGACCCTAAGTCCACGAGGGACAAAACCTGTAACCTTGTATTCCTCCAAACTCCTTATATTCCACCACACCTTGGTGAGTGATTTGTGCAAATTAGTCAATTCATTAGTTACTTTAGAAAAGCCACCATCATTGTTAACCGGTTCATTGATACAACCACTACCAATTTAAAAGATTCCCTGAGCCCTCTGGCTCCAGGCTGTTTCTCTAGTCTGCAGATCCATATTGCTTAGAAAGAAAGTATATCTCTGAATCTATTGCAGTGTGCCACACACCAAGAAAAGAGGAAACCACTAGGTTCTCTAAAAGACTGTCTTATACAACAAGGGTAGACAGGCACCACTGCCAGGGATCACCTATCGCATGCTACAAATGAGTACAACAGTCATAACAAAAGACAAAAGGTAGCATGCATTTCAGAAGGGATCACCACTCAGAAGTTTCAAAAAGAGAATAATTTTATTGTTAAGTCACACCTTAAACACTGCACAAAAAGTTAAAAACATTTAAAATTGCAAACCAAAGCAAATATAGAAACAAAAACCCATAATAAGGTCATACCACAGTCCCACCCTAAACACAAATAAATATAGCAGATGCTATCATTAATTCACAAGTAACCATATACATCTACAACATGTCAGTATAATACAGCAGGGATCTTTATATAGGAGTCAAATGTCAAGGATTACCGGTGCACTATTTACCCGTTCAAAAATCCCTTAAGGCTTAAAGTGCCAAACAATAGCAACCTATACAACCTGAACCTGTTCACAAGACTTCCCAAGCAGTGTCCCTGTAAGACGCACCAATGCAATGAAGGATAATAGTGTCAAAGGGTGGGTCTGGGCACTGAACGCCCAACGCGTGTTGCCAGTTGCACTGGCTTCTTCAGGGGCTATGCATACAGTGAGCGTGTGACCTTCTTAAATACCTTGGTAATAAACATTAGACCAGGCGCAGCTGGAGTCCAAGGAAACAACAGGAAATTGCAATGGCACTGGTATGTGGGAGTGGACCAGAGGTAACTAAGACGCCAGCGCCTGCGCAGTGTTATAAGTGAAGACCGGGCTCCTGCTCCAAGATGTCCGTCCAAGACCAAACGTGCACGCGCCGTTTGGCGCACGCGCGGTGGATCCAAGATGGACACAGAGCAAACAGGAGATACCCCGGCCAAAAGTCAAAAGTCAAAAACGCCAGTGCCTGCGTGGTGTGGTGAATGAAGTTCGGGCTCCTGTTCCAACATGTCTGCCCAAGACCAAACGCGCACGCGCGGCAGATCCAAAGGCGGACACAGAGCAACAAGGAACCACCCCGGCCAGAGGATTCTTAACACTAAGTAGTGGCGCTAAAAAGCACATGCGTAAAAGAGGTTTACCCCATCCAAGACCATTTAAATCTAGGAAATATGGCGCAAAAGGGCACCAACCATAAAACCCAATATAGTCTGCACAGAACAGGTGCAGATCTCTACACTTTAGAACTCTGGATGAAAAAATCTGGTATACTTAGAGGGGATGGCATAAGCATATACAGTTACATAAACAATTGCATATAACGTATTTAGAAAACCATGGTTTTCAACGGATAGAAACTAGTTCATCCGTACATAGGAGTATTTTTATTCAATAATAACAAAACACCTTCACTATTCAAAACTCTCCGGGCTAAATAGATGAAAAATGTACAGAAGAAGTTAATTATAACTTCATCCCACACATAAACATATCATAGCTCATCTGGCAACAGGGTTCACAAGGAGTTGCAAAAAAAACCAAAACCCTACACCATGCCCTTAAAGTTGTTTATAGTAGCCGGTAAAAAGCAGATCTTCATTGAGTCCATGTGGGGTGAGGCTGTTCAAATTATGAATCCACTTAGATTCACATCTAAGTAGTTTCCTGACTACATCACCACCTCTGACGTTTTGTGGGATCTACTCAAGCCCCATGAACTTTAGTCCTTTAGTGCATCCATTGTGGAAATCCAAAAAATGTGTAGCGACGGATGAGATGCCCTTGCCCCTTTCACGATCCCTTGAAGCCGTAGAGATGTTTGACAGGTGTTGCTGAACTCTTCTTCGCAATTCTTGGGTGGTCTGTCCTACGTAGACTTTTGGGCAATCACAGATCACAGCGTAGACGAGTGAACGGGTCTTGCCATTAAAGAAGGACTTTTTAGGCGAGATCTGAAAAGGAGAGACAGTGAGCGACAAGCCATCCTGGGCTACCGTATACTGACAAATATTACAATTGCCACACGGAAAAGTGCCGAAGACTCTCATTCCCCTATTTAGTCTAGTAGTTGGGCGCAAAAAATGGCTGTGGCAAAGCAGATCTTTCAGATTGTTTGCCCTCCTGGCAATCAGTTTAGGGGTAGCTGAAATATGGGGTATTAGTCTAGGTTCGCTCAATAAAATGCCCCAACTCCGATCCAAAATCCTATAAACGTCTCTCCACTGGTTGTTGAAGGTAGTAACAATGCCCAAAGGTGTGGTTGACTCACGTGTCCATCTTGGAAGAAGCTCCGAACGTGAACTGGTCCTGGCCCTCTGGTAAGCGGAGGAAATTATTCTTTTGGGGTATCCCCGATGTCTAAAGCGGTTCATCAATTTTTTTGCTTCACACTGGAAGTCCGACGTCAAACTGCAGTTCCTCTTCAATTGCAGAAATTGGCCTGTTGGGATACCGGTTTCTAGGTGCCTAGGGTGGAAGCTTGAACAGTGTAATAAGCTACTCGTCGCCGTTGGTTTCCGATACATTGTGGTAACAAAATACGAACCTTCCAGACTTAACTTAAGATCCAAGAATTCCACTGAGGTCCGTGATATATTTGATGTGAGCTTGATGTTAAAGGGATTGTTGTTTAAATCTGCAATAAATTGGTTGCAGTCCTCCTCGGTACCTGTCCAAAACATTACAATGTGATCGATAAACCGGAGCCATTTTTGGCATCTTTCCCTAAAGGCCGTATGCTTGTAAACCACTGACTCCTCCCACCTACCTAAAACCAGGTTCGCATAAGAAGGTGCGCACCGTGCGCCCATGGCTGTACCCTTGATCTGTCTATAAAAACTCCTATCAAAAATGAAGTAGTTTTTATCAAGGATGAAAAACAAAAGATCCAGGAGAAATTGATCATGTTCTCTGTCCCCCATGGTGTTCAAATCCAGAAAAAAAGAGACCGCTTTTAATCCTATGTCATGATTAATGCTGGTATAGATGTCCATTATGATCCTCAGAATAATGATGTCTCTGATCCTGGCGGTGGTGTTAATCCCTTGGGATCTGGAGTATTAACATTGAAATATATCCTCCTGACGGCGGAGGGGATTCCCCGGAGTACGGTTGGTGCGCAATAGATAGGGACTTGATGAGCCGGGTATCACACAATTTCTCTTCCCCTCAGCGTACTGAGATCTCGTGTCACCTGTCTCCGTTGTCCCAGAAGAAATCTCCTCAAAGCCGATATCTAATTTCCCCTGTCTAAGTGTGTGGGCACTTATGTCCTGTCTCAGGAATCTTTTCCTCATGGTACACGATGTCGGCAGAAATCCAGAATGTTGTGGTTTGTAGTCTCTATCTAAAGGCACGCGCACAGCCCCCACTATCTCTGTCACTTTGGCACCTTGATGTAACGGGAGCCACCTCAGACTAGCGAGCTTTTCATCCCCGTCATGTCGGCACAACCTTCTCTCTGCCTGGCACGCGTCGTTCTTCTCTACCGTTAACCAAGCTCTGACCCTTTTTCTCCCCAAACACATGTTCTGCCTTCCTGCCAAATCTTCCTGGTCTCTCGCGCACTTCAGCCCTATTAGCTTGCCCGTTCTCCCTTCTTCCCTGTATAATCTGGGTGACAGTCCCGTTGGTTCAGAACCCTTCATGGAAAAGATCCACCTGGTTCGGGTGTTCTCCTTACAGCTATACCATGTGAAGTGGTAGCTGCAACAAATTATGGTGAAGCCTGCTTAGTTGTTTTTGGAGTTTATGTCAATCTTCTGTTTCTGATGTAATGTTCTGCAATGTGGAAAATGGAAGTGGACATTTTTTTGCTATTTCACCCAAATCGATTAGTAAATTGTTCAAATTCACCCAGATCAGCGAATTTTATGAAATTCGACTTGAGTTGATTAGCCTCAAATTAATTTGATCATCTCTGATATTAACCCATTATGGTTTTTTGCAGCAATTTTTAAGGAATGGCAGAATCCATAAAGAAACTGACTGCACTACAACTACATGAAATATAAAATCATGTAATGGTGACATAGAGTTTGACACACCTCTTTATGTTGCCTATAAAACGTGTTCAAAGTGTGGTTATGTTAGACAATGAATTCAGCTTCTCATAAGCGAATACTCCTAAACATGATGAACGTGAGCTTGTCTCTGTAATACAGCTCTGTTACCTGCACAATGTTTCACAAAGTTCCAGTTGCTGAGGATACAACTTTATTGCACAAGGTCTTTTTAATGAAAGTATACTAAAAATAAATTCATGCAAAATGAATTAGGTAGGCCCAAAACTCCACTACAGAGTACGTAGGACCCCTGCCAGTCATGACATGTGGTTTTATATGCCGGCTGGATCTTGTGAGGTGTCACTTCCCAGATTTTGTCACTCTTTTCTGAACTGTCAATGTTAAATGAGGGATGGCTATTAAAAGAAGCTCTTGTTACCTGAGAGGAAGTGGAGAACTAATGAGCAGCTCCAGCTCTTATAGAGATGTAAAGACCAGTTCAAGTCGACCTTGTGTACCTTTCCTGTCGAGATCAGAAAGACTCCTAGGTGACATCGGTATTGTATCTTCAGTTGCTTGCCCTTCATTTATACTATAATAGATTTCAAACCAAATGGGAAATACAGGAAGCTCAAAAACCAGAAAAATCTTACTGAGAGACTGAATCAAAGTAGAGCAGCTGCCACATATCTATTTAATTCTGAGGGGAAATACTGAAATATGAAAAGGAGAACATTTTGTTTTGAAGAAAAGGAAGGCTAAAGAAATATATTGGCTTATGTAAGTTAAGCCTACTTGTTATAAAATATAGGATTTTCTGAATTGCATGATAATATAAAGAGTCTTCTAGAAAATCTAGAGCCCAGAGGTGACCTATCATTTCAAATTCACTTGTCATAAAAATTAAAAAAAATAATGACGTGATTCTGCTTGCATGGCCATCAAGACCTGCACCCCAGCTAATCACACCACTGTGATAATGATTATATGATGTTTTTTGCAACATCCTCTCTCTTTTATGCCTTTTGAACTCCAAATTAATATTATTTGTTTTACTGTTGGATGGGAAACCAATACACCACAGCCATATATTATGTACTCAGGATTTCTGGTTTATTAAAACAGAGCACAAGGTTAAGTAGTGTCACAGACAAATTAAAGCTCTCTCTGAAATATGTATCTAGTAGGAAAGGAACTTTAAGGGTGTTAATAAAAATGTGAAACTTCCCAGTCCAGCAGTGTTATTTGATTACTATGACACATAGACAAGACAAGATGGATACCACAAAATGTAGTCTGTTCTCCCACAATGTCATAAAATTTTACTTCATGATAAAAGAATGGGAAGCTTGACAAAGCATGTTGGAAGGTCTATGTCATTCAAAAAAACTGAAGATTTCAGATTGCTGAAAGAGTCTGTTTTAGGGTTTTCACAACTTTAAAAGTTATGGGCACATTTGTGAGCATTTCCATTTAATTAAATACATAAATTGTTGTGTAATAATATTTGAATTTGGTTATTAATAAAAGGTTAGTTACTTTTGCATTCTAAAGCCTCTGTATTGCCTCTCTACTGCACTGTTTATCTGGCAAATGAAGAATTCATAACTTTTGTCTTTATTCTTCTAAAATACTCTCTGCTGATTTATGATCCCAAAGTTCAAATCAACTTCTGTGTTATAAATCAGCTGAGAACAGTTCACAAGAAAAATGATAAGTGTTTTAAAATCTCCTGTCAGAATGAGCTTACTGACAGATTCTCAGTCAATTAATTCTGCAGCCAGCAATATACAGGCTATAAAAGTAAAACAGTGCAATTTATTGAGTGTGAGTGTAATGTACCTCACACCTAATAGCACACCAGGACTGGAACACGATTTACCTGTAGTTTGTCAGAGTATGCATAAGCAGCAGCTCCTCAACAATGACCTCATTCAGTGACCTTACCGAACTGCAGGCTTTTTTTCTGTCACCATAATCGACAAAGTTCTGGGTCAAATTGCCTGTTGCCCACGGGTAGTTTTGATGGTCTAGATTCTAGTAACTTCCATAACTTCCTGAAGGTTCTGCTCTTCTTCTGAATTTTAGTCCAATCATGGTTCATAGTGGGTCTAAGACTAGGTTTTGAACCGGGAGGTCTGTGGACTCTGTGCACATTTGGTTTGGTGACATAAGAGTATAAGGCAGGCATTTATTTTTCTATTTGGGCACTACGGTTGCATCTGCTGCAAATCGTCTGACCTGAGGAATCAAATCTGTCAGCAAGTCTCTTACCTGTTCTGTACTAGCTGTTCCTATAGACTTTACAGTGGCAAGTCCCGAAATAAGCAAGGATGCTGTCAGGACTCTGAACATTTTTTATTACCTTTTTGTGCATTACTGCCCTTTTCCAAGATGGCGTCTTTGGTCTCATGTGCACTGTGTCTTCTTGCTATAAAACTCCACCCCAGCCTTCAGTCTGTGCTAGAGTATTCTGCCTTGCATCCAGCTCCTGACCTCTGGTGACTCCCTGGCTATATACCTGCTCCTGTGAACCTGTGGGGTTATCCTGCTACTCTGCTCTGAGTTCCTGCTGCATTCACCAGTTCCAGTAATCCTCCTTCATCTGCTGCTCATGTTTACTTCCATCTGCATTTGCTGGACATGTAATCTGTTGCTGCTCTGCAAGAACCTGAGACTATTACCCAGACCTCCCTGGTTGAGCTAAGATATTATTTGAACTGCCTTATAAGCATATCTATCTGAGTTTTGGACTAAGCAAGGACTTATTCGTGTCAAGTATCCTCAAGAATAATTGTGCTTTATAGACTTTCTGCGTGATTGCATTTTCCTCTGAAGTTTCCTATAGACTGCTGAGCTGCATTTGACATTTGCACCAAGTGTTGTGGACTTGAGTTTCTCTCTGCACCTGTTTGAATCACAGTGTGATAATATAGACTTTACCACTTATAAAACTGTGTCCTGTAGTTGTCTTGTTCCACGCAAAGAGTCTCCTGAGTTATCCCCTATAATTATTACAGATGGTCTTCTTAATTGGATTGGTGCTTCAACTTCTTTAATTCTTTACATAGGATTACAAGGATTTTTGCAAGCTGTGCAACTTGACCACGGAACTTTTCAGTAGGGTCTTATACCTGCTGTGGAATGCACTGAACAATAGGTTTGACATGGGCAGACACAGCACTCTCTTGGTCATTCAACCCTATATATACAGCCTTTGGACTTAGATATAAATCAGCAAGTTCTGTATGGACTGACACAGATCTGGATGGTATGCCCGGGTGTAATACTTTAATGGCAGACTCTTTAAAGTACAAAAAATCACTATCAGGATGTTGTAGAGCCAGTATTTTCAACTGTAACTTGGTAATATTACTTCCTCAATAAATTGTTCCTTTAAAATTTGATCAGCATTAATAGATTCAGGGGGATCAGCTTGGATAAGGGCATGCCAGGCTTCCTGTAAACTGAGGGCAAAATCACTTAAAGATTCATGGGACTGATAACTTTTGCAAAGAATCCCGTCTTCAACTCTGACTCAATGGACTCAAACCTGTTATGATCTGGTGGCCTAGGAGCAGCATGAGACATACTCTGGAGAAGGTGGTATCTGTACTGACCGCAGACCCTGAACTTAACACCGCAACTAGAAGTAGCCGTGGGATGTACCTACCAATCCTAGACACCTCAACACAGCCGGAGGACTAATTAACCCTATAGATAGAAAAGGAAAAACTATCTTGCCTCAGAGAAAATCCCCCAAAGGATAGACAGCCCCCCCACAAATATTGACTGTGAGAGGAGAGGAAAAAACATACACAGACTGAAAACAGGATTTAGCAAAGGAGGCCAATCTAGCTAAATAGGAAGGATAGGACAGAGAACTATGCGGTCAGTGTTAAAATACTAGAAAATATCCACCACAGAAAATACAAAGACTACACATCTAACTAAAGACATGGAGGGTATATCTGCCTCTCCAGAGATTCCAGCTTGGCTGCATAAATCATTACACAGATTAAGCTGGACAAGAAAAATCATGAAATGCACTGAACAATAAGGCCCACAAAATGTGGGCTGCAAAAACAAGCAGAACTTATCTTTGTGGAAATGAACAGCAAGCAGGAGAGACCAGGAAGGGATGTGAATCCTTCAGAAACAATGGACAACTGGCACTGACTAAAGGGTGAAGCCAGACTAAATAGCCCAGTCCGAAGTGGACACACCTGATGATTGCTGTGAAAGACAGATAGCAGCGCTACCACTTATAACCACCGGAGGGAGCCCAAGAGCAGAATTCACAACACAAACCCTCATAGGTGGAAGGTGATGGAATTCAGATGCACTGCTAGTGGTGAAAAAGAATTCCCAGAGAAAAGTTAGCAAGAGGGATGCTCTACCCATACCGAGAATTAGGGTTGGTTAAGTCAGATACTTGTGGGAAAGACTGTAATCCGTTGGGCCTTATCCTATATGCCTGATTTTAATGACTGTAAGCTGCCATGTAAAAGTTCAACTCTTTTATCAAATTCAGTGTCCCTGGGATTGCTTGCTATACAGATTCTGGAAAGTGAAAACCTGGAGCCAGTGAAGGAATATGGGGAACAAGTATGCGTGGTGCACTCCACACACAGCAGGACACCGGTACTGGGACAGGTTTTGTCTGTAGTGTGCCATAGCATGCAGAAGCAGTAGCTCATCTATGACTTCTTCACTCAGGCACCTTGGAAAGGCACAGAGGTAATATCCTATTGTGAAACCACTTTTACAGTAACCTCATGTGGTGTACGGCAGAGGGTTGTGCTCCTGGCAGTTAATAATGTGCTTTACAATGACGAAGCTTTCAGTTGCAATGAGCCTCTTTCCCTCCCCAATTACAGAACTCTGCAAAGGAATACGTGGATTTCGTCCACACTGCCCAAATGATGAGCATGGTAGCTCAGTGGATAGCACTGCAGCCTTGCAGCGCTGGATTCCTTGTTGTGAATTAGACTGTTTGGCACCCACCTGGGTCGTTAGTCCAGGGGTGTAGCTATATAAACTTCCTGGATCCTTAGTCCAGTGCCTGGCATCGTTGTAATCAGATCCTTTCTGTTTGCTCCTGTCTGCTGGTCCGGGTTCGTGCAAAATTAAGCTAAGTCCTGCTTCTTTGTTTTTTGGTTATTTGCTTTGCTCTTATTTTTGTCAAGTTTGTACTATATGTGATTCCTGACTTTGCTGGAAGCTCTAGGGGGCTGGTGTTCTCCCCCTAGACGGTTCGGGGGTTCTTGAATATCCAGCGTGGATATTTTGATAGGGTTTTTGCTGACCATATAAGTCATCTTACTTTATTCTGCTATTAGCTAGTGGGCCTCTCTTTGCTAAATACCTAGCTCATTCTTACGTTTGTCTTTTCCTCTTACCTCACCGTTATTATTTGTTGGGGGCTTGTATCCAACTTTTGGGGTCTTTCCTCTGGAGGCAAGAAAGGTCTTTCTTTTTCCTTCTAGGGTTAGTTAGTTCTCCGGCTGGCGCGAGACGTCTACAACCAACGTAGGCACGTTCCCCGGCTGCTGCTATTTGTGGTGCTAGGATTAGATATATGGTCAGCTCAGTTACCACTGCCCTAGAAGCTGGTTTTTTGTGCTTGCAGACTTAGTAATTATTTCTGAGACCCTCTGCCATTGGGGTCATAACAGTATGCCAGGCCAACATTGAATGTTTAATGCATTGCAGAAGTGGGATAATAAGAAAGGAAATTCTGAGTTTTTTTTTTTTTTCCTCTCTTCCTCCCCTTTACCTCTGAGTGGCTTGTGCTTGCTGCAGACATGAATGTCCAGACCTTGATTACAAGTGTAGACCAGCTTGCTGCTCGTGTGCAGGGCATACAAGATTTTGTTACCAGGAGTCCAATGTCTGAACCTAAAATACCTATTCCTGAACTGTTTTCTGGAGACCGATTTAAGTTTAGGAATTTCAGGAATAATTGTAAATTGTTTCTATCTCTGAGACCCCGTTCATCTGGAGATTCAGCTCAGCAAGTTAAAATTGTTATCTCTTTTTTACGGGGCGACCCTCAGGATTGGGCTTTCTCGCTAGCGCCAGGAGATCCGGCATTGGCAAATATTGATGCGTTTTTTCTGGCGCTCGGATTGCTTTACGAGGAACCCAATCTTGAAGTTCAGGCAGAAAAAGCCTTGCTGGATATTTCTCAGGGCCAGGATGAAGCTGAAGTGTATTGCCAACAATTTCGGAAATGGTCCGTGCTTACTCAGTGGAATGAGTGTGCTCTGGCCGCAAATTTCAGAAATGGCCTTTCTGAAGCCATTAAGAATGTGATGGTGGGTTTCCCCATTCCTACAAGTCTGAATGATTCCATGGCGCTGGCTATTCAAATTGACCGGTGTTTGCGGGAGCACAAAACCGCTAATCCTCTGGTGGTGTTGTCTGAACAAACACCTGATTTAATGCAATGTGATAGAATTCAGACTAGAAATGAGCGGAAAAATCATAGACGTCAGAATGGGTTGTGTTTTTACTGTGGTGATTCTACACATGTTATATCAGCATGCTCTAAACGCCTAACAAGGGTTGTTAGTCCTGTCGCCATTGGTAATTTGCAACCTAAATTTATTTTGTCTGTGACTTTAATTTGCTCATTGTCTTCTTACCCTGTTATGGCGTTTGTGGATTCAGGTGCTGCCCTGAGTCTTATGGAGCTGTCATTTGCCAAGCGCTGTGGTTTTGTTCTTGAACCGTTGGTAAATCCTATTCCTCTTAGAGGTATTGATGCTACGCCATTGGCGGAAAATAAACCGCAGTTTTGGACGCAGGTAACCATGTGCATGACTCCTGAACATCGGGAGGTGATTCGTTTTCTTGTTCTGCATAAAATGCATGATTTGGTTGTTTTGGGTCTGCCATGGTTACAGACCCACAATCCAGTCTTGGATTGGAAGGCTATGTCTGTGTCAAGTTGGGGCTGTCAGGGAATTCATGCTGATTCCCCGCCGGTGTCTATTGCTTCCTCTACTCCTTCTGTTGAGCCTCCTGCTCCGGTGTTAGTTGAGGGCGAGTTGGAGTACGTGATGGAGAAGATCTTGGATTCTCGTCTCTCCAGACGGAGGCTTCAGTATCTGGTCAAGTGGAAGGGCTATGGTCAGGAGGATAATTCCTGGGTGGTTGCTTCTGATGTGCATGCGGCCGATTTAGTTCGTGCCTTTCACGCTGCTCATCCTGATCGCCCTGGTGGTCTTGGTGAGGGTTCGGTGACCCCTCCTTAAGGGGGGGGGTACTGTTGTGAATTAGACTGTTTGGCACCCACCTGGGTCGTTAGTCCAGGGGTGTAGCTATATAAACTTCCTGGATCCTTAGTCCAGTGCCTGGCATCGTTGTAATCAGATCCTTTCTGTTTGCTCCTGTCTGCTGGTCCGGGTTCGTGCAAAATTAAGCTAAGTCCTGCTTCTTTGTTTTTTGGTTATTTGCTTTGCTCTTATTTTTGTCAAGTTTGTACTATATGTGATTCCTGACTTTGCTGGAAGCTCTAGGGGGCTGGTGTTCTCCCCCCGGGCCGTTAGACGGTTCGGGGGTTCTTGAATATCCAGCGTGGATATTTTGATAGGGTTTTTGCTGACCATATAAGTCATCTTACTTTATTCTGCTATTAGCTAGTGGGCCTCTCTTTGCTAAATACCTAGCTCATTCTTACGTTTGTCTTTTCCTCTTACCTCACCGTTATTATTTGTTGGGGGCTTGTATCCAACTTTTGGGGTCTTTCCTCTGGAGGCAAGAAAGGTCTTTCTTTTCCCTTCTAGGGTTAGTTAGTTCTCCGGCTGGCGCGAGACGTCTAGAACCAACGTAGGCACGTTCCCCGGCTGCTGCTATTTGTGGTGCTAGGATTAGATATATGGTCAGCTCAGTTACCACTGCCCTAGGAGCTGGTTTTTTGTGCTTGCAGACTTAGTAATTATTTCTGAGACCCTCTGCCATTGGGGTCATAACATTCCTGGGTTCAAATCCCACCAAGGAAAACATCTGCAAGGAGTTTGTATGTTCTCGTGTTTGCGTGGGTTTCCTACGGGTACTCCGGTTTCCTCCCACATGCCAAAGACATACTGATAGGGAATTCAGATTGTGGGCCCCATCGGGGACAGGGATGATAATGTGTGCAAACTATAAAGCGCTGTGGAATATGTTAGTGCTATATAAAAATAAAGATTATTATTATGAGATTCCAGAAAGTTATTAAAGTTTGTCAGTGGTTTATTCTACGTGTTTCAAGGTTTTTTGCACCCTCTTCTTCAGGAAATACCACCTGGTATTTACTGTAATAACGTTTTGGAATCTCATCATTTGGGCAGCGTGGACGAAATCCACGTATTCCTTTGCAGAGTTCTGTTTTATGCAGTCTGTAAACACCTTGTGGATCTGCGACAGCCATTACCTACACATGCTTTGAATACCTAATACCAGGTGAGCAGTTTTCTGTCAAATTGCTTACTCTATCTCTGGGATAAGACCCAATTTTACACTTGTGCCTCCCTTCTTCCTCACAATACCTCCCCAATTACACACACTAAGTTCCACAAAAGGATAAGTAATATAAGAGTTCGAGATAGTTTGCTGCTGCATCAAATGTGTATCAGACTGTTTGAGGTGGGCTCCTGGACTTAGGGCTAAGGGTGAATCCCAAATCTGCTCACATCAGAATGAGTAATGTGGAGAATAATGATTTGCGCAGTTGCTGCTTCTTTAAGTAGAGGATGATGGTGGTGATGATGGTTTGTGCAACTAATCCCAATCATGAAACAGTGTTAGCTTGAAAAGAACAGTCTCTTTACTTATGATAACAGGGTAAACCTGTAATATAAGGCCATGTTCACACTTCGCGGCGTCCCTCTGCGGGTTCCCCCGCAGCGGATTTGATACATCTGCAGGGCAAAACCGCTGCAGTTATCCCTGTAGATTTATCGCGGTTTGTTCTGCGGTTTCCGCTGCGGGTTTCCGCCTATACTATTGATGCTGCATATGCAGCAATATGCAGCATCAATAGTAATGTTAAAAATAATAAAATTTGGTTATACTCACCCTCTGATGTCCGGATCTCCTCGGTGCTGCACCCGGCGGTCCGGTTCCAAAGATGCTGAGTTAGAAGGACCCTTCGTGACGTCACGGTAATGGGACTGCGACGTCACGGTCATGTGACCGCGATGTCACCGCAGGTCCTGTTCGCACAGCAACTCTGAGTGGCCAGCCACGTGCAGCGCTGAGAGGTGAGTATAACATGATTTTTTATTCTTATTCTTTTTTTTTACCCCAAATATGGTTCCGAGGGCCTGGAGGAGAGTCTCCTCTCCTCCACCCCGGGTACCACCCTCACATTAGCCGCTTACTTACCGCAACGTGGGCACAGCCCCATGCGGGAAGTAAGCGGTTCAATGCATTCCTATGGGTGCAGAATCGCAGCGATTCTGCACAAAGAAGTGACATGCTGCGGGTTTTAAACCGCTGCGTTTCTGCGCGGTTTTTCCCGCAGCATGTGCACAGCGGTTTGCGGTTTCCATAGGGTTTACATGTAAATGGAAACGCTATGGAAACTGCTGCGGACCCGCAGCATCAAAATTGCCGCGGTTCCACAGTAAAAACCGCAAAGTGTGAACATGGCCTAACAGTGAATGCGTCCTTCTGTCTGAAGCTAGTATAGACTGTGTCTGTGCACTGCACCTGCACAGTGTGGCAGGAGTCAGAAGGATGCATCCAGCATTAACCCACCGATGGTCTAGTGCGGCGAAGAGGGAGGAGGAGAGGGAAGAGGAGGAGTGTGGCGCCGGAGTCAGTGCCTATCTCCTGCACCATGAGGACGAGGCTGGAGGATGAGTAAGACAGCGGAGTCAGAGATCTCTGGCACACGAGGAGGGAGGAGGAGCAGGAGTGTGATGCCAGAGTCAACACCTGCACATATCGCAATCTCCTGCTCCATTTTATTGAAGACAATTTCTCACACAGTGTATTCAACAAAATGGCACCTGATAGTGTGGTATGCATACGCACTGACACTGGTGCAATTTTCTTTAAATATTTAATGCAGATGACGAACTGCAGAGGAGCTGTGGAAAAGATGAGTAGGAGTGGGTTTTTTTATGTATGTTTTGAACAACAGCAGTGCAGGCAGGGTGGGGGGAGCATATAATAGGATGGGGGATGGGACTGGGGGAGTATAGAAAAGGCAAGGGAAGCATATAATAAGACGGGGACCAAGCTGGGGGAGCATGTAATAGGACAGGGGATAAGGCTGGGGGAGCATATAACAGGCTGGGAGAGCATATAATAGGATGATGACCATGCTGGGGGAGCATATTATAGGATGGGGGACCAGGCTGGGGGAGCATATACTAGGATGTGGGAGCATATAATAAAATGGGGGACTAGGCTGGAGGATCATATACTAGGATGGGGGACGAGGCTGGTGGAGCATATACCAGGCTGGGAGAGCATAAAATAGGTTGGGGGACCAAGCTGAGGGATCATATAATAGGATGGGGGACCAGGCAGGAGGAGCATACACCAGGATGGGTGGAGCATATAATAAGATGGGGGACCAGGCTCAGGTACCATGTACCAGGCTGGGGGAGCATATAATAGGATATGGTGCCAGGCTTGGGGATCATATACCAGAATTGGGGACAAGGATTGGAGAGCATATAAAATTATGGAGGATCAGGCTGGGGGAGCATATACTAGGATGGAGGAACATATAATAAAATGGGGGACCAGGCTGGTGGATCATATAATAGGATGGGGGCACTAGGCTTGGAGCGCATATACCAGGATGGGGGGATCAGGCTGGGGGAGCACATAATAGGATGGGGAACTAGAATGAAGGAGTACATACCAGGATGGGGGTTCATATATCTGGCTAGTGTAGCATATGTCAAGATGGCTAAGCATATACCAGGATGCAGGATGGGGAACCAGGCTGGGTGAGCATATACCAGGCTAGGGGAGCATATACCATGCTGTGGGAGAAAATTCAAGGATGGGGGACCACTTACCAGGATGGAGGAATATATATCAGGCTGGGGAAGCATATAATATGATGGGGAACATGCTGGATAAGCATACAATAAGATGGGGGACCAAGAAGGTGGGAGCATATACTTGGCTGGAAGAGCATATACAAGACTGGGGGAGCATATAGTAGGATAGGGTACCATTTACAAGGATGGGGAACCATATACAAGGATGGGGAATCATATACCAGTACTAGCTATTGAACCTATTGTATGCCCGTGTGGAGAGCATTTTCATTGGTACATTTTTGTGAAATGTTAAAGGAAACATCTTCCCAAAAATAACTCTGTTAACCTGCAGATATGCTGTTAATTTATAGGTTAACAGTGCTCTCATGCTGCCCAGCACCTACACGCAGCCGAATGCAACTGGGAGAAAATTAACTTTATTCTCCCAGACAGCATTCGGCTTCGGACATGGAGACAGGCATGTGTTGTGACTGTCCCACAGCCGCGACACATGCAGCTGCTGCGCCAGACACCTCTGATTATCCGGAGCCATCCAGGTATCCGGGTTCCCGCAGCAGCTATTCGATAAGCTCTATTAGCGAGCCGAATAAGGAGTGAGCCGACAATATTCGCTCATGTCTATTTAGGATCATTATCCATTTGTAGAAGCCATTTTCTTTTCAACTTCAACTTTTTTTTATATATGGTATTATACAGTGGGGCAAAAAAGTATTTAGTCAGTCAGCAATAGTGCAAGTTCCACCTCTTAAAAAGATGAGAGGCGTCTGTAATTTACATCATAGGTAGACCTCAACTATGGGAGACAAACTGAGAAAAAAAAATCCAGAAAATCACATTGTCTGTTTTTTTTATCATTTTATTTGCATATTATGGTGGAAAATAAGTATTTGGTCAGAAACAAAATTTCATCTCAATACTTTGTAATATATCCTTTGTTGGCAATGACAGAGGTCAAACGTTTTCTGTAAGTCTTCACAAGGTTGCCACACACTGTTGTTGGTATGTTGGCCCATTCCTCCATGCAGATCTCCTCTAGAGCAGTGATGTTTTTGGCTTTTCGCTTGTCAACACGGACTTTCAACTCCCTCCAAAGGTTTTCTATAGGGTTGAGATCTGGAGACTGGCTAGGCCACTCCAGGACCTTGAAATGCTTCTTACGAAGCCACTCCTTCATTGCCCTGGCGGTGTGCTTTGGATCATTGTCATGTTGAAAGACCCAGCCACGTTTCATCTTCAATGCCCTTGCTGATGGAAGGAGGTTTGCACTCAAAATCTCACGATACATGGCCCCATTCATTCTTTCATGTACCCGGATCAGTCGTCCTGGCCCCTTTGCAGAGAAACAGCCCCAAAGCATGATGTTTCCACCACCATGCTTTACAGTAGGTATGGTGTTTGATGGATGCAACTCAGTATTCTTTTTCCTCCAAACACGACAAGTTGTGTTTCTACCAAACAGTTCCAGTTTGGTTTCATCAGACCATAGCACATTCTCCCAAAACTCCTCTGGATCATCCAAATGCTCTCTAGCAAACTTCAGACGGGCCCGGACATGTACTGGCTTAAGCAGTGGGACACGTCTGGCACTGCAGGATCTGAGTCCATGGTGGCGTAGTGTGTTACTTATGGTAGGCCTTGTTACATTGGTCCCAGCTCTCTGCAGTTCATTCACTAGGTCCCCCCGCGTGGTTCTGGGATTTTTGCTCACCGTTCTTGTGATCATTCTGACCCCACGGGGTGGGATTTTGCGTGGAGCCCCAGATCGAGGGAGATTATCAGTGGTCTTGAATGTCTTCCATTTTCTAATTATTGCTCCCACTGTTGATTTCTTCACTCCAAGCTGGTTGGCTATTGCAGATTCAGTCTTCCCAGCCTGGTGCAGGGCTACAATTTTGTTTCTGGTGTCCTTTGACAGCTCTTTGGTCTTCACCATAGTGGAGTTTGGAGTCAGACTGTTTGAGGGTGTGCACAGGTGTCTTTTCATACTGATAACAAGTTTAAACAGGTGCCATTACTACAGCTAATGAGTGGAGGAAAGAGGAGACTCTTAAAGAAGAAGTTACAGGTCTGTGAGAGCCAGAAATCTTGATTGTTTGTTTCTGACCAAATACTTATTTTCCACCATAATATGCAAATAAAATGATAAAAAAACAGACAATGTGATTTTCTGGATTTTTTTTTCTCAGTTTGTCTCCCATAGTTGAGGTCTACCTATGATGTAAATTACAGACGCCTCTCATCTTTTTAAGTGGTGGAACTTGCACTATTGCTGACTGACTAAATACTTTTTTGCCGCACTGTATTTGCATCAAGAATCTATTGAAATTTCATTGAATCCATTCTTTCCTGCACCAGAAAAATGTTCCCTGTGCCTTTTGTTGCAACACAACCTCAAAGCATGATTGATCCACCCCAATGCTTGATGGTTGGCGAGATGTTCTTTTCTTGAAATTCTGTGCCATTTTTTCTCCACACATACCTTTGATCATTGTGGCCGAAGAGTTCTATTTTAACAACATTTTTCCACAGAACTTGTTTCCAAAATGCATCAGGCTTGCTTAGATGTTCTTTTAAAACGTCTGACTCTGAATGTTATGGTGAGGATGCAGGAGAGGTTTTCTTCTGAAGACTCTTCTTTGAAGGCCATATGTGTGCAGTTGTCCAGAGTCTGTTACGTCTTTCTGAAGGTCTTTTACTGTCAAGCAGGGGTTCTAACTTGCCTCTCTAGCAATCCTGCATGCAGATCTCACTGAAATTTTGCTTGGTCTTCCAGACGTTATCTTGACCTCCATTGTTCCTGTTAACTGTCATTTACTTTTTACATTTCAAATTGAGGAAAAGAGCAATTTGAAAATGCTTTGATACTTTCTTATAGCACTCTCCAGCATTTTTGGGCCTCTACAATTTTCATTTTCAGAGTACTAGGCAGCTGCTTAGAAGAACCCATGGCTGCTGTTTTTTGGCAGAAGGTTAGAGGGGGCTAGGTTTTAATAAAGCTGGGAAATTTGCACCACCTTGTCTTTCCTAATGATGATAGATAACAAGCCATAACTCTTACAAGCTAATTACCATATTTTTTGGACTATAAGACACACTTTTTCCTCCATAGGAGGTGCATCTTATAGTCCAGATATACCTGCTCTGGCTGTTTTGGGGAGGTGGGGGAGCGTCAGCTGCGGAGAAGCGGGTCACAGAAAGCAGGAGCTGGTGGGTTCGGCCAACTCCAGTTCCCGCTGCTGAAGAGAAATTAATATTCACTGCATTCCGCGCTCATGGGCATGGAGAGCAACAAGTGCAGGTTGCTCGCTTGTGCCCGCTACTTAAGGCAATTAATATTCACTCCCCTCCACTCCTATAGGTGTGGAATGCTGTGAATATTCATTCCCTTTAGTAACATGCACATGTGAATGCCCGAAAGCTGCAGGAAGCTGGTGGCTGCCACTGTACCCGCTGATAAAGAGCAATGAATATTCACTGCTCTCCATGCATATAGTCCCAATGGGGAGAGCAGTGAGAATTCTGGAAGCTGTCCTAAGCTTGTAAGAAGCGCATGATGTCCCTGCCATGCGCTGCTTACAAGCATAAATGAGCTGCTGGCATCGGAACAAGACATTGCGAGGGAGCGCTGGACGGTAAGTATAATGGTTTATGTTTTCTTGTGTTTTTCTGATGGGGCCAGGCATACCAGGATGGGGATGGGGGCCAATCATACCAGGATAAGGTTGGGGTTATGCATATGTAACAAGGTGGCACGGGGTGGTAGTCGTGGTGAGTTTAGTAAAAAAAAGGATCCCACATTGGGGAATTGACATTACATTAAATTGGGCCTACTTCTGCCAATGTCTCCTGCAATGTGTCCTTTAACTGCCACTAGATCACCAGGGTGAACATGCTCTGTATGGTGAATTTTGAGCAAGAGGGCTGTGATGGCGCTATTTTATTGAGTAGAAAAAAGGACCCCAAATTGGAGAATTGGGCATTACATTACATTGGGCCTACTTCTTAACTCTGTCTTCTGCAATGTGTCCTTTAACTGCTACTAGATGACCAGGGTGAACGTGCTCTGTATGGTGAATTATGGGCAATGGGGCTGTGATGGCACTATTTTATTTAGTAAAAAAATAACCCCACATTGGGGAATTTGGCATTACATTACATTCGGCCTACTTCTTAACTCTGTCTCCTGCAATGTGTCCTTTAACTGCCACTAGATCACCAGGGTGAATGTGCTCTGTATGGTGAATATTTGGCAAGGGGGCTTTGATGGCACTATTTTAGTTAGTAAAAAAAGAACCCCACATTGGGAAATTGTTTGTCAGCTCATGCCCTCCATTACAAATCTCAGAGACCCACACCCGTACATTGGGCCTACTTCTTAACTCTGTTTCCTGCAATGTCTCTTCCTTATCACCGACAACATGACCTGGGTGAATGTGTTCTGTACTTTTATAGGCCACAGAATTTTGAGCAAGGGGGGCTGTGATGGCAATAATATATTTTTAGAAAAGGTACCCCCCATTGGTGAAACCACATCCATGTTGGCAAAGACTTCATAACATTTGTGTAACTTAAAGAGCTCACTTGAAAGCTCCTTTATGTGCTGCCTGGTTGCTCACATTGGACACAATACACTTCATATAAATTTGTTAAAGCAATGCTGTTTGGCTCAGTAGTTCATTACAAATATTTCTTTGTCGACTATATAAGTTTCTCTCTTTGAGATCCATAACTTTGGCTGCCTCAAATGTACAAATAGGGAATACACAAATGGCGATTTGGAATCCAGATTAAAATACTTTATACCGAATGCATTCAGACAATTACATAGCTGCATTTCTTGTAAAACATTTACAGATGTGACAGACAATGCTCATAGTGACACAATCTTGAGAAATGTTTGTTTATTCACTTCACAAACAGCCTCTATATGTTTGCTGTTTGTCATTGTAAAACATTAAGGTTTACTGAAACTCTGCCTGCCGTGGTTTGAACTAAATCCGTGTGGCTTTTATTTTCTAGGGGTTTATGGCCCCTTGTCTGATGACTCCTTGATATCTCAGTTTTATACAACCTTGAAAGCTGGCCACTTGAAGTGCTGGGTGAAACTAGAGTTACTACATAGTGTAAATCACTATATAAGACCAGAGAAACATGACTAAGACAGATGCCAAAACTGGGGTACCTGTACATGTACAGTGTGCTGATACCTGCATAATTGGGGATGCCCATGCAGTGTAGGTAATCTCCCAGGGTTTCTCTGTCTTGGTGTTGCTTCTCTGATATTCCAGACGGATGATGTTTATAAGCCTCTTGTGGATGATGTAAGTATACTGTATATAGTTAATCTTTATATACTGTATATGTAATCACTATATGTTTTTAATCCTTATATGTGCTTATTAACCTTTGTATGTTAACATATACAAAAGTGCACATACTTACACTATTCAATCATACTATTCCTTGAAATTTGTAGTTTGCAATAAAATTGTGTTGTATTGCAAGTATTAGCCTTATTTAAAGCTGTAGCTGACCCTTAGTTTTAAAAACATGGCAAATAAAATTGCCAAATTCTCCCATAAATAATTCTGCACAGAGGGAACCATCATACCATTAAAAAATACAAGTAGATTTGCATGGGCCCATCCAGTATGTGGGTTCCAAGGCGTAATGGGGTGCATATGACTATGCAGCAGGGCTGGCCTTGCTGCCAACATGTAAAACAAAGGAGTAAGAGAGTACAAAATGCATAATGTTAAGTGGATTTACATGGGCCCATCCAGTATGTGGGTTCAAAGGCTTATTGGGGTGCATATGAACTGGTAGCAGGGCAGGCCTTGCATTCAATGCATAAATTTTTCAGGAGGCCCTCCTGGACATCTTGTGAAAGGGGTATTGTGGTGCATCGTAATTATTGGCAGCCCATCCACTCACAGCATAGGCTACAACAGTTTAGGAGACCCACTGTTTAATAATGGCCCTTTAAGAAGATTAATTCCTCCTGATGCACGAGTAAAAATAGGCTCTGTGACTTTAAGAATCCCTCCTTCATATTGAAACAAGATGGGTCTGCTTATGTGCTACACACCACATGGCCAGCTTGGGTTCTTAATTGTTACAATGACATTTCCCAGTGAATGCATTTGTATCTGTTGAAAGCAATGTTAAAGTTGAAAAACGCTTCAAAAACGCTGCATCTGAACTAAGTGGGGAAGGAAATTTTCGGTCTGGGGTTAAATATTTGGCCTTACAGGCAAGTCAATAACCTTCAAAGGAAGTACCTTAACATATTTCCCAGCAAAATCCGTTTTGGTTTCGTTTTAGTGTGTTTTTTGTTGCACTAGGAAAAATGGCATGAATCTCAGAAACAAATGTTTACAGCTGTGAACTAGGAGTCAGCAATGCTTCCAGGGGCGATCCCCATGATGTCCCTGTGTTATTTGAGCAGTGTTTTCATCACTTTCAGATGTTTTGAGACCTTAAAATGACCACGGGGGATTGCAGTAAAAATACTCGGGTCTACCATAGACTTACATTGGGCTCGTTGTTCTGGCCAAGTACCCGAGTATACCAAGCTGCTCGACCCGAGCAACGAGCACCTGAGCATTTTAGTGCTCGCTCACTAGTAGAGGGTATTTGTTTTTTATGGTAATCGCATTCAATCCCCTGTAATCAATACATGGATGCAGTTCTCCGTTCTTCTTCTGAACAAAGAAGAAGCCAGCCCCTGCAGGAGACACTGACTACCCAATAAACCCTCTCTCCAGATTCTCCTTGATATATTGAGACATAGCCTCATTCTCCAGGAGAGATAAAGGATAAACACATCCCCAGTGAGGCTTAGCACCTGGCATGAGATCTATAGGACAGTCACAGGGATGGTGAAGTGGAAGAGTCTCCACTGCCTTTTTGGAGAACACATCTGTGTACTGCCAATAATGTTTAGGGAGAGAGGACAGGTATATGGTGACCTATGATGTGGCAACCTGATCCTGAGCCCTCAAACATCTTCCCTTACATGACCCACTCCAAGTTAATATGCTCCCAGTAGACCAGTCTATATGAGGGGAGTGATGACACAACCAGGGTATCCCTAATAACACCTCGTCGATACCCTCGGGAATGACTAGCAACAAAATTATCTCCTGATGTGCTGGAGACATGACCAGAGTGAGTGGGATGGCCTGATGTGTAATTTGAGAGGGCAAGGCAGACCCATTTGCCACCCGGACAGTAAGTGGCTTGGAGAGCATTACCAGGGGAATTTGCGTGCCGCTGGGTGAAGGCAGAAGACATAAAATTGCCCTCAGTCCTGGAGTCCAGACAGGCCTCCGCTAAAAACTTGTTGGCAAAGTGACCAGGCTGCCTAAAAACATGGCAGATCGGAGGTGTACGAGCTGTCCGAAACTTAAGTCCCTCTCGAGAAACTTCCATGGCCTCCTGAGGTTCAGAAACCTGGGCTGGAGTTTCCAAAGGCTTGGCAAAATTTGGAGCCAGATGAAACCTCTGCCGCCACTGGTCTTGCTTCAACCCACGCTCAGCATGCCAAAGGTCGATGAGAGTGGAAACCGATATTAATTCCTCCAGTGTGGCCAGAATTTCCCTAGTGGCAAGAGCATCCTTTACATGATCAGCCAGTTCCCTTCAAAAGACTGGGATGAGGACTTTATCCGGCCACTCTAGCTCTAAAGCTAGAGTCTGGAAATGGATGGCAAAATGGCTGACCATGGAGGAGCCTTAGGTTAAAACCATAAGTTGGAGCATGATATCGTGGGTGATGCGAGGTCCCAAAAAGACCTGCTTCAAAGTGCTCAAAAAACGCAAGATGCTCTGCACCACCAGATCATTGCGCTCCCACAGCGGCGTAGCCCACTCCAGCACTCTGTCCGTCAACAGAGAGATGATGAATCCCACCTTAGCCCATTCAGATGGGAAACATGATGCCAGCAGCTCCATATGTACGGTATAGCACACTGGTTCACGAGCCCCCTACAGGTCTTACAGTCACGTGCGAACTTATGGGACAGAGGGAGACAGGAGAGAGATGGAACAGAGGTGGCAGCAGACATATGAGTCACAGCTTCAGAGGCTGCCTGAGCTGCTACCGCGGTGACATCCACATCTGTGGTTGTGCGCTCCAGAGCAGACAAGCTGCCCTCCAGCTGCTGGATGTGCCACTGTAAACGCTGCTCTTCCACCATTGCTAGCCAGACAATGGCGCTAATACACTGTGTTCCAAATTATTCTGCAAATTGGATTTAAGTGTCATAAAGATTTAATTGTTTTGCTTTTCAAATAAACTCGTGGATGGTATTGTGTCTCAGGGCTCAATGGATCACTGAAATCAATCTTAAACACATGTGATAATTGGTTCTCCAGGTGATTCTAATTAAAGGAAAACTACTTAAAAATGATGTTCCACATTATTAAGCAGGTCACAGTTTTCAAGTAACATGGGAAGGAAAAAGGATCTCTCTGCTACTGAAAAGCATCAAATAGTGCAACGCCTTGGTGATGGGATGAAAACATTAGAAATTTTCCAAAAACATAAGCGTGATCATCGTACTGTTAAGAGATTTGTGGCTGTATCTGAGCACAAATGTGTTTGTGCTGATAAAGGCATAATGAGGACGATTTCTGCCAGGCAAGTTCATCGGATTAAGAGAGAAGCTGCTAAAAAGCCATTTCAAAGCAGCAAACAGATATTTGAAGCTGCTGGTGCCTCTGGAGTCCCTCGAACCTCAAGGTGTAGGCTCCTTCAAAGGCTTGCTGTGGTGCCTAAACCTACTATTCGTCCACCCTTAAACAGTGTTCACAAGCAGAAATGGTTGTATTGGGCCCACACATACATGAAGACTAATTTCCAAACAGTCTTGTTTACTGATAAGTGTTGAGCAACCCTGGATGGTCCAGATGGATGGAGTAGTGGATGGTTGGTGGATGGCCACCATGTCCCAACAAGGCTGCGACGTCAGCAAGGAGGTAGAGGAGTCATGTTTTGGGCCAGAATCATGGGAAACAGCTGGTAAGGCCCTTTAAGGTTCTTGAAGGTGTGAAAATGACCTCTGCAAAGTATATAGAGTTTCTGACTGACAACTTTCTTCTATGGTCTAAAAAGCAGAAACATGCCTTCAGGAGCAAAATCATCTTCATGCTGACAATGCCCCATCTCATGCTGCAAAGAATACCTCTGAGTCATTGACTGCTATGGGCATAAAAGGAGATAAACTCATGGTGTGGCCACCATCTTCCCCTGACCTCAACCCTATAGAGAACCTTTAGAGGATCATCAAGAAATAAAAACTATGAGGGTGGGAGGCAGTTCACATCCAAACAGCAGCTCTGGGAGGCTATTCCAACTTCATGCAAAGAAATACAAGCAGAAACTCTCCAAAACCTCACAAGTTCAATGGATGCAAGAATTGTGAAGGTGACATCAAAGAAGGGTCCTATGTTAACATGTAACTTGGCCTGTTGGGATGTTTTGGCGTTAAATAGCTTTTTTGTTCAGTGAATGTGACCTCCTAATGCTGCAAATTCCACAAATGAGCATTTTCAGTTCTTTAAAACATATCAAATGTATAAAAATTCTACTGTGCATAATAATTTGGAACAGTGCATTTTGAGTTTTTATTCATTTTGGAGATTATACTGTTATCATTGGGAGGTTTCTTCAATAAAATTAGATGTATAATCTAATGGGTGATGACTTTTATTAGACTGACTGTCATTTGCACCGACCATTTAGGAAAATCCGATAAAAATGTAATTTGCATAATAATTTGGAACATAGTGTATACTGTTACGGTGGGTGGAACGCACTAAATAAATTATAATAACGAAGTGTGTTCGCCACCCAGGGTCCACCGTGCAGAGATGGTACACTGCAGCAAAAAGGACAATGGTGAGACTTGCAGTGATTTAAACAGACTCACACTGAGTTAACGTCACTCAGTGGAGTAGCACGTGGCTATGTGAATCGCACACAGTGATGGAAAATAAACTCTGCTATGAGACTGTGTTTATCGGCACATGGCGGCAGAGTGGATATGGCGCTAAACGCGTACCCTGTTAGCGTCACCGAAGTACGCAAGCCTCACTGGGGCACGGGAACTGGTAGTGGACTCCAAGCACTCAAAGAACTACTCTCCAGAGGGGCCAGAATTCTAAAGGCACTATCGCCTGCCCTGAATTCAACCACACAAACACCCCTCCAGGGAAGCCGGAATTCTAAAGGCTCTGAGCCTGCCCTGAGCACACACAGCTGAGTTCACACTACCGTCAGGTTCCTCTCACACACCAAGCACAAATGATATTAGCGCCCCAGTGGGTGCGCCAAAGATCATTTTATAGTTTCTTTCAATCTGACAGGACCTTGCTCACTGGCCAATCTGGAATCAGACCAGGACCTGAGCATGTGACGGGTGACCGCAAATGAGAAGTCGAGCCATGAGCATTCTCAGTAGAGTGAAACCTGGACTTAGTCTCAGGAGTAACTGCACGCTGTTGAGCATAGCCAGTTACTATAGCTGAACTTGGAGAGGCAGCAGTAACTAAGCGTACCGCCCAGATCTGAGCAAGATGCTGAGACCGACATCTTTGCTCAGCAGCATTCACTGCAGTCGAGACTGAATGAGGGACCGCAGGAGAAGACAAAGCTTGGGATCCATCCTTAGCAGTGGAAGAATCCCGGTGCCTAACACATTTTCTGTCACATTTGCAAAGAAGATTCAGTAGAGGCAAATATTGCAATAATTTGATACATTCATGAACCTGCTTATGTGTGATCAACATGCCTTAGTGTGGGAATCTCACTGTACTAAAATGTAGAATAGCAGCTCTTGCCAATCACCGGCCGTCCCATCAACCCCATATGCTGCTCCTTTCTCCTCCGTCACCATTCCAGGTGTTTACACTCAGGTCTCCAGCCACAGAAAATGCAATTGTTTACCCACACAGTCGGTGTGAGCGAGAACCAGTCAGTTATGGAAGTAGACATGACTGTTGCTTTTGTGTCACCTAGCACAACACATCTTTCTCAATCCGCCATAACATCTCAGCTCACAGTCTAGCAGTTTGTCCTGTTCTCCGTTCTCCGCCCTCTCTCAGCACAGTAGCCAGCTCCCGATCCCATAGTTGTGGTCACATAAAATAATGTTTTCTCCTACACATGGCAAAGCTAAGAGCTTGAACTCCACCATCTCCAATCTGTTGGCCATAGAAATGCTGCCTTTTCACCTGGTGGATACAGATGGTTTTCAAAAGTTAATTGCTGTTGAAGTCCCACAGTACCAGTTTCCCATTACTTCTCAAGCTGTGATTGTGCTACACGAGCATGTTGCCGACAACACTACCTGTTCCCTGAAAAAATCTATGTTTGCCTGGGTGCATTTCACCACTGACACCTGGATGAGCAAATTTGGGTAGGATCGTTAAATCTCACTGACTGAGCACTGGATGACTCTAGTGGCTGTGGGGGCAGGCAGTCAATGGGCTGCTACACAAGTCTTTGAATCCCCAAGACTTGTGGGATAAACCTCTGTATCTAACAGTTCCTCCACTACTTCAGCCTCTTCCACCTCCTCTAGGGCCTCCACCTGAGCCCTTAACCTCTCGCTTAATCAGACACGCATTCTAGCGGTGCAGATAGTATCCTCCTCACCTTCATATCGCACAGCCATGGCTCACCACAATCATGCAGTGTTTAAACTAATATGCCTTGGAGATCACAGTCACACAGCTCAAGAGTTGTGGACAGATATCCAGGCCGAGTTAGAGCAATGGCTGTCTCCTCTAAACCTGGAGCCAGGGAAGGCCGTGTGTGATTACAGTGACAACGTGGTGGTGGCCCTATGTCATGGCAACCTCACACACATGCCTTGCATGGCTCATGTTCTCAACCTAGTGGTACAGCAATTTCTCCAACACTATCCAAGCCTGGATGCGCTGCTGCATAAAGCACATTTGCTGTGTGCTCAATTCCACTGATAGGTCATCAACTAGCATCACGACAGAGCTCTTTTGACCTACCAGTTAACCATTTGATTAGCGATGTATCGACATGGTGTAATTCCACTCTGCACATGTTGTAGTGGTTGTGGCAGCAGCGCTGAGCCCTGGTGCAGTATGTCCTTTTACATAGCCTGGGCCAACTCAGTCCGGACGTGGAGCAAATCATGCTTGCGGAGTGGGCACAGGTGAGGGATCTCTGTACCCTTCTGCACTGTTCTGAAATGGCAACTAAGATGATTAGTGCTGACGATGCCATCATCAGCATCACTATTCCTGTCATATACATGCAAAAGTCAAAAATACTCTCTTTTTTATGACTAAAGAATAAAAAAAACTAATTTTACAATTAAAAACTAATTTTGCTATGGAAGAAAAAGAAGTAGTTTATTTAGGAATTATCTTCACAAATAATTTACACACAATAATTTCATCCAACCTAGAAAATATTACTAAAACTGTTTCTAAAGATTTCAATAATTTTGGATATGCTGATCTTTCCTGGCTAGGAAAAATTTTAGTAGTAAAATCCTTTATATTACCAAAAATCTTATATACATTTAGAACCTTACCACTAGCTATTCCTTCTTTATAGATTTTTACAATTCAAAAGTTAACAAAATCCTTTGTTTGGAATGGGAAAAAAGCTGGCATCTGATATTCTATATAAACGTAAGTGTAATTGTGAAATAGGCTTACCCAACATGTTAGCATACTATTTAGCATCCTTAATTAAACAGAGTTTATGTTGGATTAGTAATACCCCTACTCCTGCCTGGATCCATTTAGAGTCTGCCCAAAATAAATATAATTCTTTGCAAGAAATAATTTTTAATCATTTATTTAAATCGCCTTCTTGGGAGTCATCACACCGAATATTTCAGCCTATAAAGCACACCTGGAAAACACTTACAAAACCAAATAAAAACCATAACAGATCAGATCAAATTAAAAAATTTTCCGTATCTATGATTGCAACTATGTACAAGCTTTCAATACCGATACATGGACCAATTTAGGGATAAAAAAGATTGAAAATATATGCAATGGTGATAACTTTCTTTCAGTAATATTAAAACCAAATATAATCTTCCTTCTTCAGAATTTATATTTTACAAAATTCTAAAAGATCAAATTTGGAAATTTCTTCATTCCAGAGCTTTGAATATAGAAATATCTTTGTCATTACTTTGTAATATTAATCATAAAATAATATGGAGTCTAAAAAATCTTTAGAATCATTCTAACAAAGACAACAATATAACAAAAAGCATCTACATGACTCGTTGGGAGTCAGATTTAGATGTTACATTGCAAGTTGAATAGTGGGAGAGTGCTATTAAAATACTTATGCTTCCAACATTTCCATGTTTCTTCATGAGTCTTTTTATAAGCTACTAATAAGGTGGTACTACACCCCAACTAGATTATCCCATATAAACCATGATAATTCTCCTCTTTGTTGGAAGAATTATGGATATCCAGATAACATACTCCATATATTCTGGTGCTGTCCAAAAATTAAAAAATTATGGAAGCAAGTAATGCAGTACATAAACATTCTCTCCAACAATAGTTTTTGATATCCGCCCAGATGGCACTTCTTTCTACTGATATGGAGAACATTGATCCCTCAATTAAATATGTCATTATCCACATTTTTTAAGCAGTCAAAAACTTTTTGGTCTACTGGTGGAAAAAGGAAGAGGCATCAAAATTTTCAGATATCCTAGACAAGCTTCAATTACACGGCTCCTTGGAGTTGAGGTTTGCAATAAATAACGATTTTCTAAATAATTATTCCAGAAAATGGTAGCTGTGGAATTTAAAATTTAAAATTTAAGATTCTATTTATCATAAAACAATAATACTTTCTATTGGTTTAGATTTACGTGATTAGACATATGGTTTTATGTTTGGTCGAAACTTATCTTGCGATATTGAATTTCATTGTATAATATAATTTATTTAAAAATTTGTACTTAATACTTTATGCTAGCCATGTAATAATTGTTACTGTTATTATATTGTGTAAACCATTCTGATTTTACTTGATTTGTAAAATTCTGGGTTCTCTAAATTTTATCATTATACCTTTCCCTTTTCCCCTTCTCTAGTGTTGTTGCCTACCCTTCCTCCCTATACCTACCCTTAAAAAATATTTTACAATAAACATATTTGAAAAGAAAGTATAGTTATTTTTTAAATATATATTCTTTGCAATAGTTTATGTATCATCTACATGCTACCAGGAATATTCGTATTTTAAACATTGACTTATAAACTGCAAATGCTATGTCATCTTAATTAAACTTCAATTGACTTATGTGAAGAAATCATACAGTAATTCCCAAGGATGTTGTTAACACAACAATAATTGCTGTCGGCAGCGCACCAATTTTAGTATATGTTTCTGCTATCAAGTGTAAACATTAGTTCAATACAGAATAACCTATACTTTGAGCATTTATTGCATTGATTAATATATCAAATACACAGCATAACAAATCCCTGGAAATGTTCTGAATAGTAGTTACATGAGATGTAAGGTTGGCAAAGATCAGTTTCATCAAGATTGAGAAACTGGGTAAATATGTCATAAACTGACATTTCAGTGCTGTTTCTCAAGAAGAAGTGTATGTATAAAAAATAAGCAAGACATTATACTCTAGGCCTTGATTAACCAAAGGAAAATTCCTTTTTGCTCAGATCAGTATTAGTTGTCATACTAAGAATGCTATTAAAATTGTCTTCTGTGAAGAACAAATCCCGGTTCATGGCCAAAATACATTGTCTCGAATCCACAAGATCCCCTCCCCAGCGCTGGTAGTCCCACTGCCCCCATACCAGGCAAAACTAACTGTCTCACAACTTTTGGTTGGCCCACAAATTTCTTATCCCCTGCCAGTATAGTCTGTAGTCATAGTCCACATTCCTCCAGATGGTCAATTAGCACAACCGAAGCCCATGTATCCAGTAGCAACAGTCCTTAAGAAAGTTCCTGAAATCCGGAGAACAGATCCCTCAACTATAGCAGGAGGATCCAGCCCAGACTGCAACTGATCTCCAATACTCCATAGGCCATTCATCCATGGATCCAGGACCTCAGCCTAGGTCTTCTCCCTTCAATGTCACTCTCCCAACCCCAAGACTAAACATGTGGCTTCTTTTCCTCTCTCCCTGAGATCAGCTCCCTGAAAGGGATGAAGTGTTCACACCCTCCCCTTAAACATGTGCTTTTAGCTCAAAGAATGAAGAATATTCCAGAAGCCCATCACCTGGGACTGCATGTGAGACCCCCTGTCGTGACAGCTCCACTGGATTTACAATCCCCATCCACACAATGGGACTAGTGGCTGTAAGAACAATACAATTATTGAGTTCCTTTATTAGCAATCTTGTGCCAGCTCTAAAGGTACCGTCACATTAAGCGCCGCTGCAGCGATATAGACAACGATGCCGATCGCTGCAGCGTCGCTGTTTCGTCATTGTGTGGTCGCTGGAGAGCTATCACACAGACAGCTCTCCAGTGACCAATGATGCCGAAGTCCTCGGGTAACCAGGGTAAACATCGGTTACTAAGCGCAGGGCCGCGCTTAGTAACCCGATGTTTACCCTGGTTACCAGTGTAAATGTAAAAAAAAAAAAACACTACATACTTACATTCCGGTGTCTGTCGCGTCCCCGGCGTCCGCTTCCCTGCACTGTGTAAGCTGTGATGTCACCGCCGTGCTCTGCGTTACGGCTGGCCGGCGCTGACACAGTGCAGGGAAGCGGACGCCGGGGGATGCGACAGACACCGGAATGTAAGTATGTAGTGTTTGGTTTTTTTTACATTTATAATGGTAACCAGGGTAAATATCGGGTTACTAAGCGCGGCCCTGCACTTAGTAACCCGATGTTTACCCTGGTTACCAGTGAAGACATCGCTGAATCAGCATCACACACACCGACTCAGTGATGTCTGTGGGAGATCCAGCGACGAAATAAGGTGCTGGCCTTCTAGCTCCGACCAACGATGTCACAGAAGGATCCTGATCGCTGCTGCGTGTCAAACACAACAATATCGCTATCCAGGATGCTGCAACGTCACGGATCGCTATCGTTATCGTTGTTAAGTTGTTCAGTGTGAAGGTACCTTAAGATATAGCATACACTTCTTCCTCTGCTTACCGTCATTGAATGGAAACATTGATTCCTGAGGCTGAAAGGATGAGCAAGCAAATCACTAATAAAACACAACAATAATATTGACGCAACTGGTGCTCCGTGCTGGAAAAAGTTAGCATCCTTTAGAGCCATGGACTCTGTTCTATGTCTATATCCATTGTTCCAGTAGTCTTTAGAACAAGGCCAGCTCCTCACATTTCCTAGCTGAAATTCTAGAATAATCTTAGAAACTAATTTAATGCCTCTTATTCACAGGAATTAATTTATGAATGACATTTATTACATGCCCTGTGGATAGGTGATAAATGTGTAATATAGCTTTGACCCGGCCCAACTGCTGACGATATCCAGCATCCATGAGAGCGGGCGTCTTGATTCTCTGTTCTTCCTCAAGACAGCCAGAATAAATAGGAGCATAAGGGTCAATTTATTCTTTACGGTACAGAACCCAGCTATATTCATCTGTCCTATAGACAAAGAATCTAGTAGCCTGGGACATTTTGACTATTCCACTCTGTTTGAGGCCATGTTCACACATTCAGTATTCGGTCAGTAATTTACATCAGTATTTGTAAGCCAAAATCAGGAGTGGAACTATCAGAGGAAAAGTATAATAGAAACATATGCACCACTTCTGTATTTATCACCCACTCCTGGTTTTGGCTTACAAATACCGATGTAAAATACTGACCAAATACAGAACATGTGATCATGGCCTTATCCTGGATAATCCTGTCCACACTGAAAAAAGTGTTGTATTGGGAGCCTGTTATAGTGATTAATGGCGTACAAGTATGCAGGTGTTTTTTTTTTAACTCCTGTAATATTTTTATGAAAGTGTACCAGATATACACTGTTCAGCCACTTCATTTCAATCACCGCCCAAAAGCACCTCTTAGGTCTGAATTTTGAAGTCTGTTCTTAGATCTTGTTCATTCTGAAATCTGATGCCTTATTAACTTTGGTTTATTTTTCTGGTCTGGTTTTGGGGTTTGGAATAATTTTGAAGTTTGGACTAAGGTCTATGTTTTCCGTGTGTGTTGCGTGAGTCCTATACATGTGCTGTTTGCATGTGAATAAAGCTAAAGTTAAACATTTAAAAACATGTGTACCAGATGTCGGTATTACTTTTTACTCTCTGGCATTATTATTTTTTAAAAAATATCGGTGTTATGTACATCACTTAAGTAATGTGTATGGCCCAGAGGAAGGAGTGAGGGACAACGTAAATACATTGAAGGTCAGAAATTGAATTTTGCTCTGTTCAGTTAGATACTATTAATCCTATTTTTCAGTTTATTCAGCAAAACAGTTAATAGATATCTCCCACAAAACATTCCTCCCTCTCAATAGAAACTGCACTTGCCAACAAAACAACTCAATTAAGTAAAAAAAAACCACTTCACCTACAATCCATTTATTATTTTATATTTTTGGTAGGTACAGAATGTAACTGTGACGACTTCCTAACAGCTCCAAAACGTGGTGCTGCCAGAGATACTGCTATTTTAATATAGCTTGTACCTTATTTTATATTTTATTCATGGAAACTGCGGGTCAAGAAATCATGCACAAAATAATAGGTGAGGGAGGCAGCGCTGTTATAAGCAATGCCTATACACTGTACTTTACCCATAACTCTGTGCTTGACAGATTTCTACTTTCAATAACATATACAGCAGCTGCCACAGAATTTCAATCATCTGCTCTGTTACCAAGAATCCTAAGTCGACAAAATGACTTGGAGGAATAAAATAAAACATGTTTTTTTTTCATGTTTCCCAAATGAGCAGTACAATGTCATGGAAATTAGGTTACAGAAAACATTAAGCATCTGCATGAAATTCAGTGTCCTCGGTGATGGTAAGGTCACATATATTACCTTTGGAATGCACTATGTTATGTTTCACCTCCCCATTCCCATGAAGAGTCAACTGTAAAAACAATGAAGGTAGATGCAAACATAATTAAGTAATCGGTTATCTAAACAACACGTTTCACCTTCTTTGGAAGAAAGGAGGATGCAGAGTTCCTAAATTAAATTATGAATTATTATAAATGGATATCCAATGGAATGAGAGACGGATAGTCAGAAAATCATTTGGCCAGTCATGCACAGATTTTCTAACTATACCGGTTTTATTTTCGCACCACACAGTATTTCCCATAGGATTTCTTAAAAGTGTTGAATATGTACGGTACATATATTGTATACATATATACGGTAAGTATGTATATCGAAAAGCATAGGCATGCTAGTTTATGAACATTGAAATTATTAATGGAAAATTATTTTGGTCTAATAGACACGTGATTGGATTTGGAATGGAAATGGAAACCAATTATAGAGATCATGCTCAAGGCCAGTTTCTGCACGTTGAAGAGTCTTGTGCAGTCTCTAAAGCCACCTAAAATAAATTAAGGCTTTATTTGTGCCATGTCGATAATATTGACTTAAACAGCAGTTAAAGATATCCCTTTCTTTGTGTTTCTACTATTTGACATTATGGAGAGATGGACTTCACTGCGCTGTCGAAGATACCAGTAGATGAAACCAAGACACGCAGTTGGTCTTGTATTTGTGGCTTGTCCTTATGAAACACATTGACAATAAACCACACAGAAATATCCTTAGTCACCTTGTTTCATCTACTGGTATCTTCAGCAGCACAGTGGACCCCATCTCTCCATTGTTTCTTCTCCTCGTATCTACTTGCGGATCTGCAACAGATGACATTTTCAAGCTGTTTGAGTTCTTGTGTTTCACACAACTTCATCAGGTGAAAAATTCCCAGAACCCTGATCCCCTTTATTCACTGGATAAGACCCTATTGTGCTATTGATTTTATAGCTTTTCTTCACTTTATTTGAAGTTCAGATTGGTAGCAAAGTAGCAGCTTTTGTACACCACATATAAGTTTGTGTACTTTGCTCCCAGCAAAACATAACCAAGAGAACTTTTATTTGGTCTCTTAATTACCAGGCAGTGCTCTGTAATGAGGTCCTAGTTGGAAGAGGGGAGTTTCTAAAAAGGGTGAAAGGATTATTTCTTCAAAATGAGAGGGTTACACAAATGTTTCTATGGGCTAAATACATAATCTAAAAACCAGGGATTAGTAATATGTACAATGGAAGGTATTGAGGGAGCACAAGCTGAAAATGATCCAATGTATAAGTAAGCAAGCATGGGTATTTAAACAAGCAGATGCAATGTATTATTTGGAAAGTACAATACATAGGGAAAAGTGGATCTTTTGAAATTTGAATTTGCCAGCGTTGCTGTATCTTCCCAAAACTTTGATTTCTGGCCAATAAATTTGCCTCAAATCTAAAGGCTGTAATGCTTTTTATAACCTCTTATAACTCACCTTTGACTTTATTAAACTACTTTTAAACAATTTAATGCAAATACAGCCTTATAAATGTTCAAGTGATCTCAACCTTGGGGTTAGGAGAAAGCAAATGATAACCAGTGGCAATCAGTATATTTAACAGCACAATGCAATAAAGGAATTTCTAAGCTACATAAACTGTAAAAACAATCTAAAAATTATCACGTTATAGGAGGCAGATAGCTGCCTTGCTGGAGTTTATACAAAGCTGGTGCAAACGTAAAAAGCCGTGGATTTTAAACACAAAAATTGTACCTGCGGAGTATGAAAAGCTTTTTTTGCAAAATGAAGAAGAAATTGCTATTCCACAAGCTGTCTAAAATTATCCCTTTTTTACGAGAGCTGAAATAGGCTAGGTGTTTTCAAAGCAAAGAAGTAATGGTTTGTTAATAAGCTGTGAAAATAAATGGCTATTTGTGAAACTTCTTCATGTTTGTGTAGAATACAAGTGTATGCTTCCTAACAGCAGTACTATATAGCTATAAAACACACTGCACAAGGGCAGAAGATAAAATAAAACATGGCAGACAGCAGCAGTACTACATTACTCATGACATGATGGACAATGAATAGATTCCTGACTGAGCATGAGCTATTGCACTAGCAGCAATGGTGTAAAAACAGGCAACAGACAGTCAGGCAGGGAGATGCTCTGCAAGAAGCATTTCAAGATTCTGGAGTGGCCTAGCTGGTCTTCAAACCTGAACCCAATAAAACATCTTTGGAGGACGCTAAACTCAATGTTGACCAGCAACAGCCCTGAAACCTGAAAGATCTGGAAAAGATCTGTATGGTGCAGTGAATCAAAATTCCTGCTGCAGTGTGTAAGAACTACAGGAGACTTCTGACGTCTGTAATTGCAAACAAAGGTTTCTGTACAAAATATTAAGTCATGCTTTTCTATTGTATCAAATAGTTATTTCATGCAATAAAATGCAAAGTAATTATGTACAAATCATACAATGTGATTTTCTGGATGTTTTTAACATTCTGTCTCTTACAGTCAGGGCCACCATCAGGGCATTACTGCCCTGACTAGTTTATGGGGTCCAATGACCAGAGGGGGCCAGCATCAGGCCCCGTCTCTTCTGGTCATTGGGCCCCAGCGGCAGAATTCTGCCGGTGCACAAACTGAACCTGTGTCCGAGACACAGGTTCAGTTAAACTCCATTGCTGTGTGGGCAATAGTTAAATGCCACCAGCCAATCGGAGTCTGACAGCTGAAATCAGCGCGCACGTCATCGTCATTCGCCGGCGAGTGCGCGCTTCAACTGCATAGAGAGAACTTCATTGCAGGAGCGCGGCAAGGTGAGGTGAAAGTTTTTTTTATTTTTATTGAAAGCAACAGGGGGGCAGGATGGGAGACACAGGGACTGGGTGGGATACACAGGGGGAATAGAGAAACAGGGGGCAAGAATGGAGACACAGGGGGCAAGAAAGGAGACAGAGAGGGCAAGAATATAGATACAGGAAAGAATGGAAACACAGGGGGCAAGAATAAAGACACAGGGGGCAGGAGACACAGGGGGAAGAATGGAGACACGGTAAAAATTGGTGAAACAGGGGGGAAGAATGGAGGCATAGGGGGCAAGAATGGTGACACAGGAGCAAGAATGGAGACACAGGGTGCAAGAATGGAGACACAGGGTGCAAGAAAGGAGACAGAGGGGGAATAATAGAGAAACAGGGGGCAAGAATGGAGACACAGGGGGCAAGAATAGAGACAGAGAGGGCAAGAATATAGATACAGGAAAGAATGGAAACACAGGGGGCAAGAAAGGAGACACAGGGGCAAGAATAAAGACACAGGGGGCAGGAGACACAGGGGGAAGAATGGAGACACAGGGTAAAGATTGGTGAAACGGGGAAGAATGGAGGCATAGGGGGCAAGAATGGACAAACAGGGGCAAGAATGGAGACACAGGGTGCAAGAATGGAGGCACAGGGGGCAAGAATGGAGACACAGGCAAGAATGGAGACACAGGGAGCAAGAATAAAGACATAGGGGCCAGGAGACAGAGGGGGAAGAATGGAGACACAGGGTGAATATTGGTGACACAGGGGAAAGAATGGCAGCATAGGAGGCAAGAATGGAGACACAGGGGCAAGAATGGAGAAACAGGGTGCAAGAATGGAGGCATAGGGAGCAAGAATGGAGACACAGGGTGAAGATTGGTGACACGGGGAAGAACGGAGACACAGGGGCAAGAATGGACACACAGGGTGCAAGAATAGAGACATAGAGAAGAATAGACTGTGAAGGAACAGATGATTGGCCTCGGGGAGACCAAAACATCCAACACCGCGGAGACACCATCACGTGTTTCTCAACGCAGTGATCCAGAACACTGCCCCCATCCCTTATGGGAAATATGCAAATGCATGTAGGATAGCTGGGGAGACACCATCACATGTTTCTCGACGCAAGCAGTGAATAGCCAGAACTTTCCCCGGGAAGGAACAACCACGGGAAGGGCAGCATCCCGGGGAAAGGTCTGGCTATTCACTGCTTGCGTTGAGAAACATGTGATGGTGTCTCCGCAGCTATCCTACATGCATTTGCATATTTCCCATAAGGGATGGGGGCAGTGTTCTGGATCACTGCGTTGAGAAACACGTGATGGTGTCTCCGCGGTGTTGGATGTTTTGGTCTCCCCGAGGCCAATCATCTGTTCCTTCACAGCCTTTTACTAGGCACTGCTCCTAATAGCCAGATTCCTACTCCACACTGATGAGGGGCAAACACCCCGAAACAGCTGTCTGTGGATGGATACCATGCTTGGCATAGGTGGTTTTCCTCTATTGGATGTTTTCCTTTATTGGATGCTGCCCTTCCCGTGGTTGTTCCTTCCCGGGGAAAGGTCTGGCTATTCACTGCTTGCGTCGAGAAACATGTGATGGTGTCTCCGCAGCTATCCTACATGCATTTGCATATTTCCCATAAGGGATGGGGGCAGTGTTCTGGATCACTGCGTTGAGAAACACGTGATGGTGTCTCCGCGGTGTTGGATGTTTTGGTCTCCCCGAGGCCAATCATCTGTTCCTTCACAGCCTTTTACTAGGCACTGCTCCTAATAGCCAGATTCCTACTCCACACTGATGAGGGGCAAACACCCCGAAACAGCTGTCTGTGGATGGATACCATGCTTGGCATAGGTGGTTTTCCTCTATTGGATGTTTTCCTTTATTGGATGCTGCCCTTCCCGTGGTTGTTCCTTCCCGGGGAAAGGTCTGGCTATTCACTGCTTGCGTCGAGAAACATGTGATGGTGTCTCCGCAGCTATCCTACATGCATTTGCATATTTCCCATAAGGGATGGGGGCAGTGTTCTGGATCACTGCGTTGAGAAACACGTGATGGTGTCTCCGCGGTGTTGGATGTTTTGGTCTCCCCGAGGCCAATCATCTGTTCCTTCACAGCCTTTTACTAGGCACTGCTCCTAATAGCCAGATTCCTACTTCACACTGATGAGGGGCAAACACCCCGAAACAGCTGTCTGTGGATGGATACCATGCTTGGCATAGGTGGTTTTCCTCTATTGGATGTTTTCCTTTATTGGATGCTGCCCTTCCCGTGGTTGTTCCTTCCCGGGGAAAGGTCTGGCTATTCACTGCTTGCGTCGAGAAACATGTGATGGTGTCTCCGCAGCTATCCTACATGCATTTGCATATTTCCCATAAGGGATGGGGGCAGTGTTCTGGATCACTGCGTTGAGAAACACGTGATGGTGTCTCCGCGGTGTTGGATGTTTTGGTCTCCCCGAGGCCAATCATCTGTTCCTTCACAGCCTTTTACTAGGCACTGCTCCTAATAGCCAGATTCCTACTCCACACTGATGAGGGGCAAACACTCCGAAACAGCTGTCTGTGGATGGATACCATGCTTGGCATAGGTGGTTTTCCTCTATTGGATGTTTTCCTTTATTGGATGCTGCCCTTCCCGTGGTTGTTCCTTCCCGGGGAAAGGTCTGGCTATTCACTGCTTGCGTCGAGAAACATGTGATGGTGTCTCCGCAGCTATCCTACATGCATTTGCATATTTCCCATAAGGGATGGGGGCAGTGTTCTGGATCACTGCGTTGAGAAACACGTGATGGTGTCTCCGCGGTGTTGGATGTTTTGGTCTCCCCGAGACCAATCATCTGTTCCTTCACAGCCTTTTACTAGGCACTGCTCCTAATAGCCAGATTCCTACTCCACACTGATGAGGGGCAAACACCCCGAAACAGCTGTCTGTGGATGGATACCATGCTTGGCATAGGTGGTTTTCCTCTATTGGATGTTTTCCTTTATTGGATGCTGCCCTTCCCGTGGTTGTTCCTTCCTGGGGAAAGGTCTGGCTATTCACTGCTTGCATCGAGAAACATGTGATGGTGTCTCCGCAGCTATCCTACATGCATTTGCATATTTCCCATAAGGGATGGGGGCAGTGTTCTGGATCACTGCATTGAGAAACACGTGATGGTGTCTCCGCGGTGTTGGATGTTTTGGTCTCCCCGAGGCCAATCATCTGTTCCTTCACAGCCTTTTACTAGGCACTGCTCCTAATAGCCAGATTCCTACTCCACACTGATGAGGGGCAAACACCCCGAAACAGCTGTCTGTGGATGGATACCATGCTTGGCATAGGTGGTTTTCCTCTATTGGATGTTTTCATTTATTGGATGCTGCCCTTCCCGTGGTTGTTCCTTCCCGGGGAAAGGTCTGGCTATTCACTGCTTGCGTCGAGAAACATGTGATGGTGTCTCCGCAGCTATCCTACATGCATTTGCATATTTCCCATAAGGGATGGGGGCAGTGTTCTGGATCACTGCGTTGAGAAACACGTGATGGTGTCTCCGCGGTGTTGGATGTTTTGGTCTCCCCGAGGCCAATCATCTGTTCCTTCACAGCCTTTTACTAGGCACTGCTCCTAATAGCCAGATTCCTACTCCACACTGATGAGGGGCAAACACCCCGAATCAGCTGTCTGTGGGTAGGAGTGCCTCTCGGCCTTTTGGCTGCGATCTTGTGTCGCAGTCAGAGGGTGCGAGTGTTTCTTTGCAGCGTGCTGCTAATTTTCGTCTGCGATATTCGTATCGGCAGTGAAGACTGAAGATGTTTGTCAAGAATACGATTCGTTTGGTCGTGGAGGATGGTGCCGAAAACAACGTGGTATATGTGGTTCGTGACCTGCTGGAGGGAAAGGCTGGAGCTCATCGGACTGACATTTTCAGTGTGAATGAATTTCACAACCAAGGTATATATGACGTAACCTTTGTGAGTGAGCCTTGCTGTCTAACTGTCTTCGAGTGGTTAAGAAGCCATGATGGTGACCCCTGCCTGGGGGGAGTGCGGGTGGAGCCTTTGTTTGGGCTCATGGAGAAAGTAGTGACTGTAACCGTGTACAATCCTTACACAGAAGTAAGGCTGCTGGAGCAGTTCCTGGCTCGGTACTGCGAATATGTAAAAAGTGGAGAGAAACAGAGAAATTGTTTGGGCATTTTTAATTGTAAATATGTGTTTCGTGTGAAACTGAGGAAAGACCCAAGCTGTTTGGGAGGCTTTACCCATCCCCCGGCGAACTTTTCAGTGGCGGGTCATAGGGGCTTTCTGTCGTATGCAGGGCAGCCTCTATACTGCAGGAAGTGTTTTCAATTTGGGCACTTACAGAACACATGTGAGAAGAGCATGGTTTGTCGTAACTGCAAGCAAGAAGGCCATACAGCGGCTCAGTGTCCGATGCCACGTGAATGTGACCAGTGTGGTAATACAGGGCACCTGTATAAGGACTGTCCATATGGTGTGCCAAGGAGGCCAACTAGAGAGGAGGAGAGGCGGGAGGAGGAAGAAAAGAAACGTAGGGAGGAGCGGAGGCAGGAGGAGGAAAAAAAGAGAGAGGAGGAGGTTAAGAAACGGGAGGAGGAGAGGAAGCGGGAGGAAAGCGAGGCATCTGCGCAGCAAAGCGCTGAGGTAATTCCGCCCTCCATGGTTGAGAGACGGCGGGATAGACGGCAGGAGGACAAGGAGGCTGAAAGGAGGAAGGAGGAGCTAGAGGACAAGTTATTCTGGAGAGCTGCAAAGCAAGAAGAGCGTGCTATGGTTAAAAATAAAAAGAAAAAAAAGGAGGCCCCAGTTACCAAAAATGAGGAGTTGGGTGGTTTGATGGATTTTGACACTTCTGGGGCGGAGGAGATGGCTGCGTCATTGATTGTTGATTCTGATCCAGAAAGCATTGGCGTTTTTTCCTCAGAAGAGGAGCCTGGAGGTCGAAAGTGTCCCAGGGAGGGTGGTGGGGAAATCTGTGATGAAGGTGGAAGGCCCCAGAGGAAGGCTGGGCAGAAGAAGGCGCGTGTGGAGGAGTGTATGGAGGTCAGCGGCTCTGAAAGCTGCTCAGCGCAGATGGTGGAGGAGGACAGTGGCGGTGCTGTGTAGATATGTGCTATTATTTCAGTAGCTAGGTGATTTTGTATATAGCATTTGCCTTTAAATTTTTTTTTTTTTCTTTTTTAAATTTTATTTTCCTTTTGGTTTGTTTTTCATGTAAGTTGAGTAATGTCATGTTCGTAGGTTGTTTTTTTTAGTATTTTTTTGTGTATGTGATGGGTTTTGTACTCATATCACAAAATGTGAGGGTCTTTAAAAGCAGGTGGCGGCGGGCAGCCATTTTGGATTTTTTTGCAACCCAGAATGCAGGAATTTTTTGTCTGCAGGAGTGTGGGATTGTGGATGGTGTGAAGGGGAGTGAATGGCCTCATGGTGCGTCTGTGTGGTCAGGGAGTGCCTGTAATAAAAATGATGGTGTGGGTTTTTTGGTGAAGGGAAATGATGTGAGTTTGTGTGACTATATGGTGATTGAGGTTGGAAGGTGTGTGTTGGCTAATTTTGAGTTTAGAAATGTTCGTTTTTGCGTTATTAATGTATATGCGCCTGTGGATAAACAGGAGCGTAGAGTTTTATTTGAAAAAATTAAGTTTTTTATTCCAGGAAGAGTGCCTGTTGTGATAGTGGGTGATATGAACTGTGATGTGGGAAGTGTGAATGTCGATGCATCAGGGAAAGTGTTAATGGATATGGTGAGTGATTTTGGTTTAAAAGATATGCAGCGGGCATGCAAGATAACTCCGTTGTTAAATACGTTTTTTTCTGACAGTGGGAGGGTGGAGTCTAGATTGGACTATTGTTTTGTTTCAAAAAATCTGATTCCTGTTAGTTATGCACAGGAGAGGGTGTTTTTTTCGGATCATGTGTGTATGAAGTGTGAATTGGATCTGCATGTTAATGAGGTGGCTGGGAAAGGTGTGTGGAAGTTGAATGTGAGTTTGCTGGAAGGAGGGGGGGTGAGAGAGGAGTATGAAAGACATTATGCAGAGTGGTGTGGGTGCAGGAGTGATTTCAGAAATGTGTGTGAATGGTGGGATTGGGTTAAATGGAGAACCAAGAGTTTTTTTAAAAAACTCGGGTACAAGTGTGCGGCTGCAAAGAGAGAAAGGTTTGTTTTTTTAAATGCAAGATTGAGTTTGTTGTATAAGTTGAGGGCGGGAGGGATGGATGTGAGTGAAGATTTAGTGAAAGTGAAAAAAGAAGTGAATGATTTTTTGTTAGAAAGAGGGAGGAGTATTGTGTATAGGGCCAAATTAGAGAATTTGGAGAAGAATGAGAAGTGTTCGCGGTTTTTCTTTAAGAAAGTTTTTGGGAAGAGACAGAGTATGAGTGTTTTGAATGGGATGGATGGAAATGAGTTTAGTGGCGCGGACTTGTGTGAGGAAGTGGCAAAGTTTTATGATGATTTGTATGCTGTGAAATGGAGGGATGAAGGTTTGGAGGGTGAGGTGTTGAGTGTTTTGGAAAATAGTTTGAATAGGATAGAAAGGGAAAGTTTGATGGGTGAGGTGACGGGTGAAGAAGTATGGAAGGTAGTGTGCAGTATGGCACTGAATAAAACACCGGGGGAGGATGGTCTACCGGTGGAATTTTATCGTGTGATGTGGGATGTGATTGGGAAGGATTTTGTGGATGTATGTAAGTATATGTGGGCGAATGCAGAGGTGGCAAATGGTATGCGTGCAGGGGTGGTTGTGTTATTGCCAAAAAAAGGTGATTTGAAAAATCTAAAAAATTGGAGGCCGATCACATTGCTGAATTGTGATTATAAGATTTATGCGAAACTTTTGGCTAACAGGATGCGTGTTGTGGTTGGGAGTGTGGTGGGTGAGGAGCAATGTTGTGCGGTACCTGGAAGACGAATACATGGAAGTTTGTGTATGTTGAGAGATTGTTTGTGGGACTGCATGAATCGTAAGAAAGGGGTGTATGTGTTGAGTTTGGATTTTGAGAAGGCGTATGATAGATTGGCGCATGGTTTTTTGTTTAGTGTGTTGGTGAAGATGGGTTTTCCTTCTGAGTTTGTTGAGAGAGTGAGAAGTTTGTATAAGAATATTTACAGTTGTGTGTTGTTGAATGGAAATGTGGGGAGGAGAGTAAATGTATTTTCGGGTGTTCGGCAGGGGTGTCCTTTGTCCCCTATCGTTTTTATTTGCGCAATTGAGCCTTTGTTATGTTTGTTAAGAAAAGATAAGGTGATTCGGGGTGTGCAAGTACCCGGGGGTGGGGGGAGAGAATGGAAGATGAGTGGCTATATGGATGATGTGTGTGTGCTGTGTGATTCAGAGTGTTCGGTACGGCGTGTGAAGTTGTTGGTTTCTATTTTTTGTGGAGCATCTGCTTTTAAAGTGAATTGGGAGAAGAGTGAGTGTAAGAATTTTGGGGGAAGGAGTCTGAGCGATGATGTTGGAGTGAATGTGGTGAGTGGATCGATAAAGGTTTTGGGTGTGAAATTTTCAGAGAAATTGGATGGAGAGGAAAGCTGGGTGGATGTGAGAGAGAGAGTGGAGCGTAAGTTAAATTTTTGGAGTTTGAGGGATCTTACGTTTTTTGGTAAAATTTTAGTTATTAAGAGTGTTGTGTTACCTATTTTTTTGTATGTTGCGATGGTGTTTCCACCAAGCTGCATGTGTATTAGAAGATTAAATAGGGTTTTGTTTGTCTTTTTTTGGGGTTCATGTATGGAGCGTGCGAGGAGAGAGATTGTTATGAAGAGTTTGGATAAGGGGGGACTGGGTTTCCCAAATTTGAATGTTTTTTTCGGCGTGAATATTATGGTGTTTGTACTAGGTGTGATTAGGATGGATGGGAAGTATGCATGTATGTGCAGGTTTTTGTTTGGAAATTTATTGTTTCGTTTGAAATGGCGTGAAAGAGATCTTAGGAGCCCAGTGGCTTTTGAGGTTCCTGTGTGGTATGTGTGGGTTTACAAATTTCTAGTGAAGTATGAACTTTGTGATGTGGATGTGAGATTGTTAGAAAAGAAGAAAGCTGTATATAAGATGATTGAGTGTAGAGAGATGGAATGTGACATTATTGTAGGACGAGCCCATAGGCTGTTCTTGCCAGATTTTAAAATGGTAAGAGGGGATGATGTGCAGAAAGTATGGAAGAAGGTACGTGTGAATGGTATGACAAATAGGCAGAGTGAGATTGTATGGCAGTCATTGCATGGGGTGTTGCCAGTGAGGGAGTTTCTGAAAAATCGGGGTTTAGTGAGGAGTGAGAGGTGTCCGAGGAGTGGATGTGGTGGGAGTGAGAGTGTGGTGCATTTGTTTTGGAATTGTCAGTATGCTAGAAGTGTGATTGCAGGTCTGGGTCGTTTGTGTAAGGAGTTGTGTGAGGTGAATCTGTTGTCTTTTGAGCTCTTTATGTTTGGATTGGGTATGTGTGGGGAGAAGGAGAGAGTATTGTGGTTGATGATGACATGTATAAAAGAGGTTTTGTGGGATGTGAGGAATGTGTATGTGTTTAAAAGGAAGGATATTGAGGTTAAAAACTGTATAAAAATTATTTTGGGAAAATTGTATTTTTGCTTTGTGTGTGATCAGAGGAGGAGAGGGGAGGTGGATGCAGAGGGAATTTGGAAGACTAAAAAGTGGAAACATTTTGTTAATGTATCTTGAAGTGGTTTTTGGTTGTTAATTAAAACATTTTTTGTGTGTTTTCCAATGATGATGGGAATGGCGGTGGCACTAAGTGTGTGGCACGCTGTTTTGGGAGATGAGTTCCTTATAGTTTTGGTTACCTGACTGTGGAACTTCCCATCTGAGGGGAAAAAAAAAAAAAAAAAAAAAGCTGTCTGTGGATGGATACCATGCTTGGCATAGGTGGTTTTCCTCTATTGGATGTTTTCCTTTATTGGATGCTGCCCTTCCCGTGGTTGTTCCTTCCCGGGGAAAGGTCTGGCTATTCACTGCTTGCGTCGAGAAACATGTGATGGTGTCTCCGCAGCTATCCTACATGCATTTGCATATTTCCCATAAGGGATGGGGGCAGTGTTCTGGATCACTGCATTGAGAAACACGTGATGGTGTCTCCGCGGTGTTGGATGTTTTGGTCTCCCCGAGGCCAATCATCTGTTCCTTCACAGCCTTTTACTAGGCACTGCTCCTAATAGCCAGATTCCTACTTCACACTGATGAGGGGCAAACACCCCGAAACAGCTGTCTGTGGATGGATACCATGCTTGGCATAGGTGGTTTTCCTCTATTGGATGCTGCCCTTCCCGTGGTTGTTCCTTCCCGGGGAAAGGTCTGGCTATTCACTGCTTGCGTCGAGAAACATGTGATGGTGTCTCCGCAGCTATCCTACATGCATTTGCATATTTCCCATAAGGGATGGGGGCAGTGTTCTGGATCACTGCGTTGAGAAACACGTGATGGTGTCTCCGCGGTGTTGGATGTTTTGGTCTCCCCGAGGCCAATCATCTGTTCCTTCACAGCCTTTTACTAGGCACTGCTCCTAATAGCCAGATTCCTACTCCACACTGATGAGGGGCAAACACCCCGAAACAGCTGTCTGTGGATGGATACCATGCTTGGCATAGGTGGTTTTCCTCTATTGGATGTTTTCCTTTATTGGATGCTGCCCTTCACGTGGTTGTTCCTTCCCGGGGAAAGGTCTGGCTATTCACTGCTTGCGTCGAGAAACATGTGATGGTGTCTCCGCAGCTATCCTACATGCATTTGCATATTTCCCATAAGGGATGGGGGCAGTGTTCTGGATCACTGCATTGAGAAACACGTGATGGTGTCTCCGCGGTGTTGGATGTTTTGGTCTCCCCGAGGCCAATCATCTGTTCCTTCACAGCCTTTTACTAGGCACTGCTCCTAATAGCCAGATTCCTACTCCACACTGATGAGGGGCAAACACCCCGAAACAGCTGTCTGTGGATGGATACCATGCTTGGCATAGGTGGTTTTCCTCTATTGGATGTTTTCCTTTATTGGATGCTGCCCTTCCCGGGGAAAGGTCTGGCTATTCACTGCTTGCGTCGAGAAACATGTGATGGTGTCTCCGCAGCTATCCTACATGCATTTGCATGTTTCCCATAAGGGATGGGGGCAGTGTTCTGGATCACTGCGTTGAGAAACACGTGATGGTGTCTCCGCGGTGTTGGATGTTTTGGTCTCCCCGAGGCCAATCATCTGTTCCTTCACAGCCTTTTACTAGGCACTGCTCCTAATAGCCAGATTCCTACTCCACACTGATGAGGGGCAAACACCCCGAAACAGCTGTCTGTGGATGGATACCATGCTTGGCATAGGTGGTTTTCCTCTATTGGATGTTTTCCTTTATTGGATGCTGCCCTTCCCGTGGTTGTTCCTTCCCTGGGAAAGGTCTGGCTATTCCCTGCTTGCGTCGAGAAACATGTGATGGTGTCTCCGCAGCTATCCTACATGCATAGGGAAGAATAGAGACACAGGGGGAAGAATGGAGACACAGGGGGCAAGAATGGAGACAGGGGTAGGATGGAGACACAGGGTGAAGATTGGTGACACAGGGGGAAGAATAGAGGCATAGGGGGAAAGAATGGAGACATAGGTGCAAGAATGGACACACAGGGGCAAGAATCGAGACACAGAGTGCAAGAATGGAGGCATGGAGGGCAAGAATGGAGACACAGGGTGCAAGAATGGAGACACAGGGAAGAATGGAGACACAGGGGGAAGAATGGAGACACAGGGGGAAATAATGGACACACATGGGGCAAGAATGGAGACAGAGGGCAAGAATGAAGACACAGGGGGCAAGAATGGAGACACAGAGGGCAGGATGGAGACACAGGGTGAAGATTGGTGACACAGGGGGAAAAATAGAGGCATATGGGCAAGAATGGAGACACAAGGTGCAAGAATGGAAACACAAGGAAGAATGGAGACACGAGGAAGAATGGAGACACGGGGGCAAGAATGGAGAAACAGGGGGAAATAATGGACACACAGGGGGCAAGAATGGAGACATAGGGCAAGAATGGAGACACAGGGGGCAAGAATGGAGACACAGGGGCAGGATGGAGACAAGGGGTGAAGATTGGTGACACAGGGGGAAGAATGGAGGCATAGGGGGCAAGAATGGAGACAGGGGCAAGAATGGACCCACAGGGGCAAGAATGGAGACACAGGGTGAAGATTGGTGACACAGGAGGAAGAATGGAGGCATAGGGGGCAAAAATGGAGACACAGGGTAAGAATGGAGACACAGGGGGAATAATGGATACACAGGGAGCAATAATGGAGACAGAGGGCAAGAATGGAGACAGAGGGGCAAGAATGGAGACACAGGGGGCAAGAATGGAGACACAGGGGGCAGGATGGAGACACGGGGCAGGATAAAGACACAGGGGCAGGATCATGGGGCAGGATGGAGACAGATGGGGCAGGATCATGGGGCAGGATGGAGACAGATGGGGCAGGATGGAGACAGATGGAGCAGGATCATTGGACAGGATGGAGACAGATTGGACAGGAACATGGGGCAGTATGGAGACATATGGTGCAGGATCATGGGGCAGGATGGAGTCACATGGAGCAGGATGGATACAATGGAGACAGATGGGGCAGGATCATGGAGAGATGGGGCAGGAGTAGAGTTGAGCGACTTTTACTTTTTTTGGATCGAGTTGGGTTTCGCGAAAAACGACTTTGTCAAAAGTCGAGTCGGGTGAAATCGGCTGATTATTGCGAAAAGTCGGGGGCCGACTGAAACACGAAACCCAATGCAAGTCAATGGGGAATCAAAGTCGCAGTGAGTGGAGGACAGGAAAACACCTACAGTGCCCATTTTAATGCCAAAAACATCAATTCTTATTACTAAAGCTTGTCAATCTTAATTTACTTTATAATAATAGTTAGGCATTGAAAACTGGGGTCATTTGGCTTAAGTTGTGGGGGGTAGGGCTGGCTCAAGATTTTCGTGGGCCCAGGAAGCGCGGAATACGTCATGGCGGTGGAGCAGGGAGAGGTAAGTATTTCAACTTTGCAAGTGCTGTGATCCTGAGCAAGCAGTGGGGGTCCACTAGTTGGCATTGGCACTGGCACAGGGCCCCTCATAGTACGGCGGTGTGTTTGACGGTGGGTGGCGCCTCTCACCGGCAGAGACACTTTTGCGTACTATGAGGGGCCCTGTGCCAGTGACGTCGCCAACGAGTATGCCCCCCCACCTGATGAAGGAGCCTGCACTTTCATCTGCACTTTCCTCTTTGTCCCCGTGGAAGGTGGTATAGTATGCGGGAGGGAGAACCTGACTTTCAGCAGGGTCAGATTCTGGCTGTGTAGAGTGCAAGGGGAATGCAGTGGTCTGGGTCAATGTACCAGCAGACTCATCTAGCAGTGGCTGGGCAATGGGCAGGATGAGGAGGAAACACAGATATAGGCCCAAATAATAAAGTGGGCTAAATGCAGTTCAAAATTGGTAACAGTACTAACCAGGCGGCATTGCTTTGTTCAGCGGATGACAACTGTAAGGAGTGGCTGACACAGTGAGTAGGCCCAAATAAGTAAGTAGGCTAAATGCAGTTCAAAATTGGTAACAAGACTAACCAGGCGGCATTGCTTTGTTCAGCGAAGGACAACTGTAAGGAGAGGCTGACACAGTGAGTAGGCCCAAATAAGTAAGTAGGCTAAATGCAGTTCAAAATTGGTACTGGGACTAACCAGGCGGCATTGCTGAGTTCAGCGGAGGACAACTGTAAGGAGTGGCTGACACAGTGAGTAGGCCCAAATAAGTAAGTAGGCTAAATGCGGTTCAAAATTGGTAACAGGACTAAACAGGCGGCATGGTTTTGTTCAGCAGAGGACAACTGTAAGGAGAGGCTGACACTGTGAGTAGGCCCAAATAAGTAAGTAAGCTAAATGCCGTTCAAAATTTGTAACGGGACTAACCAGGCGGCATTGCTTTGTTCAGCGGAGGACAACTGTAAGGAGTGGCTGACACTGTGAGTAGGCCCAAATAAGTAAGTAAGCTAAATGCAGTTCAAAATTTGTAACGGGACTAACCAGGCGGCATTGCTTTGTTCAGCGGAGGACAACTGTAAGGAGAGGCTGACACAGTGAGTAGGCCCAAATAAGTAAGTAGGCTAAATGCAGTTCAAAATTGGTATCGGAATTAACCAGGCGGCATTGCTTTGTTCAGCGGAGGACAACTGTAAGGAGTGGCTGACACAGTGAGTAGGCCCAAATAAGTAAGTAGGCTAAATGCAGTTCAAAATTGGTAACAGGTCTAACCAGGCGGCATTGCTTTGTTCAGCGGAGGACAACTGTAAGGAGAGGCTGACACCGTGAGTAGGCCCAAATAAGTAAGTAGGCTAAATGCAGATCAAAATTGTAAAAGGACTAAACAGGCGTCATGGCTTTGTTCAGGAGAGGACAACTGTAAGGAGTGGCTGACACAGTGAGTAGGCCCAAATAAGAAGTAGGCTAAATGCAGTTCAAAATTGGTAAAAGGACTAAAGAGGCAGCATGGCTTTGTTCAGCAGAGGACAACTGTAAGGAGAGGCTGACACAGTGAGTAGGCCCAAATAAGTAAGTAGGCTAAATGCAGTTCAAAATTGATTACAGGACTAACCAGGCGGCATTGCTTTGTTCAGCGGAGGACAACTGTAAGGAGTGGCTGACACTGTGAGTAGGCCCAAATAAGTAAGTAAGCCTAATGCAGTTCATAATTGGTAACGGGACTAACCAGGCGGCATTGCTTTGTTCAGTGGAGGACAACTGTAAGGAGAGGCTGACACAGTGAGTAGGCCCAAATAAGTAAGTAGGCTAAATGCAGTTCAAAATTGGTATTGGGATTAACCAGGCGTCATTGCTTTGTTCAGCAGAGGACAACTGTAAGGAGTGGCTGACACAGTGAGTAGGCCCAAATAAGTAGGCTAAATGCAGTTCAAAATTGGTAACAGGACTAAACTGGCGGCATTGCTTTGTTCAGCGGAGGACAACTGTAAGGAGTGGCTGACACAGTGAGTAGGCCCAAATAAGTAAGTAGGCTAAATGCAGTTCAAAATTGGTAACAGGACTAACCAGGCGGCATTGCTTTGTTCAGGAGAGGACAACTGTAAAGAGAGGCTGACACAGTGAGTAGGCCCAAATAAGTAAGTAGGCTAAATGCAGTTTAAAATTGGTAACAGGACTAAACTGGCGGCATTGCTTTGTTTAGCGGAGGACAATTGTAAGGAGTGGCTGACACAGTGAGTAGGCCCAAATAAGTAAGTATGCTAAATGCAGTTCAAAATTGGTAACAGGACTAAACAGGTGGCATGGCTTTGTTCAGGAGAGGACAACTGTAAGGAGTGGCTGACACGTTGAGTAGGCCCAAATAAGTAAGTAGGCTAAATGCAGTTCAAAATTGGTAACAGAACTAAACAGGCGGCATGGCTTTGTTCAGCAGAGGACATCTGTAAGGAGAGGCTGACACAGTGAGTAGGCCCAAATAAGTAAGTAGGCTAAATGCAGTTCAAAATTAGTAACGAGACTAACCAGGCGGCATTGCTTTGTTCAGCGGAGGACAACTGTAAGGAGTGGCTGACACAGTGAGTAGGCCCAAATAAGTAAGTAAGCTAAATGCAGTTCAAAATTTGTAACAGGACTAACCAGGCGGCATTGCTGTGTTCAGCGGAGGTCAACTGTATGGAGAGGCTGACACAGTGAGTAGGCCCAAATAAGTAAGTAGGCTAAATGCAGTTCAAAATTCGTAACAGGACTAACCAGGCAACATTGCTTTGTTCAGCGGAGGACAACTGTTAGGAGAGGCTGACACAGTGTAGGCCCAAATAAGTAAGTAGGCTAAATGCAGTTCAAAATTGGTAACTGGACTAAACAGGCGGCATTGCTTTGTTCAGCGGAGGACAACTGTAAGGAGAGGCTGACACAGTGAGTAGGCCCAAATAAGTAAGTAGGCTAAATGCAGTTCAAAATTGGTAACTGGACTAAACAGGCGGCATGGCTTTGTTCAGCAGAGGACAACTGTAAGGAGAGGCTGACACAGTGAGTAGGCCCAAATAAGTAAGTAGGCTAAATGCAGTTCAAAATTGGTAACAGGACTAACCAGGCGGCATTGCTTTGTTCAGTGGAGGACAACTGTAAGGAGTGGCTGACACAGTGAGCAGGCCCAAATAAGTAAGTAAGCTAAATGCAGTTCAAAATTGGTAACGGGACTAAGCAGGCAGCATTGCTTTGTTCAACGGAGGACAACTGTAAGGAGAGGCTGACACAGTGAGTAGGCCCAAATAAGTAAGTAGGCTAAATGCAGTTCAAAATTGGTAACAGGACTAAAGTGGCGGCATTGCTTTGTTCAGCGGAGGACAACTGTAAGGAGAGGCTGACACAGTTGGTAGGCCCAAATAAGTAAGTAGGCTAAATGCCGGTTCAAAATTGGTAGCAAGACTAAACTGGCGGCATTGCTTTGTTCAGCGGAAGACAACTGTAAGGATACGCTGACACAGTGAGTAGGCCCAAATAAGTAAGTAGGCTAAATGCAGTTCAAAATTGGTAACGGGTAGTGTTGAGCGATACCGTCCGATACTTGAAAGTATCGGTATCGGAAAGTATCGGCCGATACCGGCAAAGTATCGGATCTAATCCGATACCGATACCCGATACCAATACAAGTCAATGGGACTCAATTATCGGACGGTATCCTGTATGGTTCCCAGGGTCTGAAGGAGAGGAAACTCTCCTTCAGGCCCTGGGATCCATATCAATGTGTAAAATAAAGAATTAAAATAAAAAATAGGGATATACTCACCTCGCCAGCGGCCCCTGGACTTTACCGCCGTAACCGGGAGCCGTTGTACCTAAGAATGCGCGCTTGAAGGGCCTTAGATGACGTCTCGGCGCTCTGATTGGTCCGTAGCGGTCGCGTGACCGCTACGCGACCAATCACAAAGCCGTGACGTCACCTAAGGTCTTTCAAGCGCTTGAAATACCTTAGGTGACGTCACGGCTTTGTGATTGGTCGCGTAGCGGTCACGCGACTGCTACGGACCAATCAGAGCGCCGTGACGTCATCTAAGGCCCTTCAAGCGCGCATTCTTAGGTACAACGGCTCCCGGTTACGGCGGTAAAGTCCAGGGGCCGCCGGAGAGGTGAGTATATCCCTATTTTTTATTTTAATTCTTTATTTTACACATTGATATTAATCCCGATACCGATTCCCGATGCCACAAAAGTATCGGATCTCGGTATCGGAATTCCGATACCGCAAGTATCGGCCGATGCCCGATACTTGCGGTATCGGAATGCTCAACACTAGTAACGGGACTAACCAGGTGGCATTGCTTTGTTCAGCAGAGGACAACTGTAAGGAGTGGCTGACACAATGAGTAGTCCCAAATAAGTAAGTAGGCTAAATGTCTGCCAAAATTTTTTTCATAAATAAACAGGTGGCATATCTAGGTACAGTGGTGGGCTCCTCTGCTGAGTAGCAGCAGTGGTAGTAGGCTTAAAGTATTAACTGATTATTTAGCATAGCCAGCTCCTAACCTATATAAAACTTAACATTTATTATGTATATATAAAAAATATTGACAGTCAAAAATTATAGTGCTCGTGATTACCAGTGCAATTAATAAAATGGTACAATCTCACCCAGTTGTTGTCTCCTGATACTCCAAGGTGCCGTACAGGACCCAGGCATTTGAGACCGAACCACAGAGAGAAAAAGAATGGGGGGGAGAATTTGGGGCCTAATTTCCCTGTCGAGCCCTCTGCACAAAACTCCCGCCCTCACAAGGGCAGTACCCAAATATGAGGCTACTTTGTGTTGCCCATGATAAATGTAGCCTCCCTGGAAAATGTGGCTTCCCTTTCCAACGCGTTTCCTCTTCTGTTCAGGGGGTTCATCAGGGGAAGTCATCCAGGCTAATGGGGATTCTCTGCAGTGGCAGATCTGACCTCCCTACGTGCAAAAATGCCTCAGTGTGAGGGTAGAAAAAGTCTCTCACGCGACCAGTCACAAGCCGCGACGTCATCTAAGGTCTTTCAAGCGCTCATTCTTAGGAACGGAAGCTGCCGGTTACATCGGTAAGGTCCAGGCTGCGTCGGAGAGGTGAGTATATCAATATTTTTTATTTGTATTCTTTATTTTACGCATTAATATCGATCCCGATACCGATTCCCGATATCACAAAAGTATCGGATCTCGGTATCGGAATTCCGATACCGCAAATATCGGCCGATACCCGATACTTGCGGTATCGGAATGCTCAACACTACCTGTGAGGGAGAACATCGATGAGGGAGGAAAAGTAGTTCGTAACCATACTGGAAAAATGCTGTCTCCTGTCACTTTGAATCGATGCAGCAGTACCTGTCGTGTCAGCGGTCATTGCGAAATCACTCCACAACCTGGTCTTAAAACCCCACTGTCCAACGCCACTTCGGATTTGTGCACCTCTAACACCTCTGCTATGTTGCCCCCTACGGCTCATGTGAGAACCATCACCGCCGCTGTGTGCTGGGAATGCCTGAACCAAACGGTCAGAGTTGTTTGTTTGGTAGCCAATATTTGCTTAAGGTTCTCATGTGGCATGATATTTTGTAATTTTCCTTTATATCGTGGATCCAGGAGGCAGGCCAACCAGTAATCGTCATGGTCATCATTTTGATAATGCGGGGGTTCCTTTTTAGGATACGCAAGGCATACTCAGCCACGTGGGCCAATGTTCCAGGTGTCAATTCACTGCTTGTGCTGGGTTGAGGAGCACTTTCTTGCAAATCAACATCACTTGTGTCCCAGAAAAACCCTGTACCTGACCTTGCAATGCCACCAGTTTCTATTGCCACCTGAGAAGCATCCTCCTCCCATAAATATTCATCCCCATCATCCTCCTCATCCTCCTCCTCCTCCTCTTCTTCGTGCGCCACCTCATCCAGGAGAGTTCCCTGAGCAGACAATGGCTGACTGTCATCAAGGCTTCCCTCCTTCTTGGCTGCAGACGCCTGCTCCTTAATGTGCGTCAAACTTTGCATCAGCAGACGCATTAGTGGGATGCTCATGCTTATGATAGCGTCGTCTGCACTTACCAGCCTTGTGCATTCCTCAAAACACTGAAGGACTTGACAGAGGTCTTGTAGCTTCGACCACTGCACACTAGACAAATCCATGTCTGCCATCCAAGTGCCTGCCCGTGTATGTGTATCCTCCCACAAATAAATTACAGCATGCCTCTGTTCGCATAGCCTCTCAAGCATGGGCAGTGTGGAGTTCCACCTTGTTGCAATGTCGATTATTAGGTGGTGCTGGGGAAGATTCAGCGATTGCTGATGGTTCAGCATACAGCTGGAGTGTACGGGCGACCGGCAAATGTGCGAGCAAGGTCCTCGCACCTTCAGGAGCAGAGTTATAACCCCGGATAATTTTTCAGGAAGCACTGCACCACCAGGTTCAAGGTGTGAGCCAGGCAAGGTATGTGTTTCAGTTCTAAAAGGGCTATGGCAGCCATAAAATTCCTTCCGTTATCACTGACTACCTTGCCTGCCTCAAAATGTACACTGCCCAGCCATGACTGAGTTTCTTGCTGCAAGCATTCGGCCAGTACTTCCGCGGTGTGTCTGTTGTCGCCCAAACACTTCATTTGTAAGACAGCCTGCTGACGCTTACCACTAGCTGTTCGATAATGGGACACCTCGTATGCAACACTGGCAGCTGCGGATGGAGTGGTCGTGCTACTGCGCTCTGTGGATGAGCTTTCACTTCTGGAGGAGGAGGAGGAGGAGGAGGGGTGGCGAACGCCTACAGCCAACTGTTTCCTAGACCATGGGCTAGGCAGAACTGTCCCACTATGGCTGTCCCCTGTGGACCCTGCATCCACCACATTAACCCAGTGTGCCGTAATGGTCACATAATGTCCCTGGCCATGCCTACTGGTCCAGGCATCTGTTGTGAGGTGCACCTTTCCACTGACTGATTGCCTGAGTGCATGGACAATGCGGTCTTTGACATGCTGTAAAGGGCTGGGATGGCTTTTCTCGCAAAGAAGTGCCGACTGGGTAGGTCATAGCGTGGTACTGCGTAGGCCATCAGGTCTTTGAAAGCTTCGCTTTCAACCAACTGATAGGGCATCATCTCTAACGAGATTAGTCTAGCAATGTGGGCGTTCAAACCCTGTGTACGCGGATGAGTACTTTCTTTTCCTATCGAGAGTCTCTTGTAGGGTGAGCTGGACTGGAGAGCTGCATATGGTGGAACTAGCGGTGGTGGTTGTGGTGGACATGGCGGATTGAGAGAGGGTTGGTGATGGCATTTTTGATGTTGGCCTACATACAGTGTTTCCTACCAAAAACCTTGTGATTCCCTGACTGTTTTGGCCTTGCGACGATACCTCCACATTCGCTGCTGGTGGTGTCCTAACGGGTGGGCTTACAGTGAGGGAAGCAATGTAGCGTTGCTGACTACCTTAATTCTGAGCAGGTGCACCAATGGTACGGGACGTTTGGTAGTTAGTCCAGGCTTGCAAGTGCATGCTGGTTAAATGTCTACGTATGCACATTGTATTTAAATTTTGAAGATTCTTCCCTCTGCTAAAGGTCTTTGAGCATTTCTTACAGATAACTTTTGACTGATTATTCGGATCTTGGTTAAAAAATTGCCACACTGCACTCTTCCTACTTTCGAATACCTTTTCAGGCATTGCACGCTGTGCTACTTTCACCGGATGGCCACGCTGTCCTAAAACTGTTTTTGTTTTTGACACACGTTTTTGGCCTGATACGGGCCTGCCAGATGACAGCTGTTGCGATGTAGATGGCTGCTGTGGATCATCCTCCTCCGCTTCTGAGCTACTGGCATCGGCACCCTCTTCCCCCAATGGCTGCCAATCTGGGTCAACAACTGGGTCATCTATCACCTCCTCTTCAATGTCATGTGCACCTTCCTCTGTGTCACCGTTTAAGGTGCTATAGCGTTCGGGACAGGGCACCATAGTCTCATCAGGGTCAGATTCTGGCTGAGTACACTGCGAGGGCAATTTAGTGATCTGAGCCAATGGAACAGCATAATAATCTAGCTGTGGCTGTGCATCAGTGCACTCCATGTCCGATTCATCTTGTAATGGGCAGTTAACAATTTCCCTTTCTAACCCTGGCACGGTATGTGCAAAGAGCTCCATGGAGTAACCTGTAGTGTCGCCTGAAACATCCTTCACTTTTGGTTTGGGTGAAGGACACAAGTAAACGTCTTGTTCCTGACCGGGAGCATCCACTGACGACTCGCTGCTTTTATATTTGGAACTTTCTGAAGAGGAGGCGAAAGAGCTAGAGGCTGAGTCAGCAAGGAAAGCCAAAACTTTTTCCTGCTGCTCCGGCTTTAAAAGCGGTTTTCCTACTCCAAGATAAGGGAGCCTGACGTAGCCAGACGATGATGCTGGCTCAACAACTCCAGCCTTAGGTGCTATTTTGCTTTTCCCACTACCACCAGATGCTCCACCACCACCACCATCAGTACCAGCTGGCAACGATCTTCCACGGCCTCTTCCACCAGACTTCCTCATTTTTGGGAAAATGTTACCAAAATAACAACCGTTATATGGTACTGTAAAACAAGGTAGAAGGTGTATATAAACTTGTTGAGAATTTAAATCTCCCTTTTTATTTTGGGGAGACTGCACCGCAACTCAGGCCCAGTGTATAACACAACACGATGTAAGTGGCAGAACGTGGCTGGCTGATATACGACAAACTAACAGAACTAACGTATATCCACTTTGTGACAATTTGAATCTCCCTTTTTGGGGGGGCGAGACAGCACCGCATCTCAGGCCCAGTGTGTAACACAACACAATGTAAGTGGCAGAAAGTGGCTGGAAGATATCTGAAAAAATCCAAAGACTGTAGTACAATTTCAATCTCCCTACAATGATCTCAGGACAAGTATGGCAGCAACAAAAAGGACTGCTGCACACAAAAGTGTGGACAAATAAACAAGATAACTGCAGAAAGGAGTAACAGGATTTTTGCTTTTAAAAAAGCAGTTGGTTTGCACAGCAGCGTACAAACAGCAATGCAGCTATCAGGGAGCCTTATAAGGCAGCCTAATAAGCTACAGAGCTGATGCACAAAAAAATAGCCTCCACTGTCCCTGCAAAACAAAGGTGGTGTTGGACAGTGGAAATCACTACAGCACAAGCGGTTTGAGGGTTAATCTTCCCTCCCTAACTATATCCCTTCTTCTGACGAAGCTGCAGCAATCTCTTCCTATGCTAAGATCGGCAGAAGTAAGATGGCGGTCGGCGTGCATGCCCCTTTATAGCCTCTGTGACGCTGCTGAAAGCAAGCCAATCACTGTCATGCCCTTCTCTAAGATGGTGGGGACCGAGACCTATGTCATCACGCTGCCCACACTCTGCGTCGTCTTTTATTGGCTGAGAAATGGCGCTGAACGCGTCACACAAAATGCGACTTTGGCGCGAAGATCTCCGACCGCATGGCCAATCCCACACTAGGATCGGGTCGGGTTTCATGAAACCCGATTTTGCCGAAAGTCGGCGATTTTTGAATTTGTCCGATCCGTTTCGCTCAACCCTAGGCAGGAGGAATAAGACACACGGGGGCCAGGATGATGGATATTATTACCATAAGGGCTAATCAAGGAATACAAACAAAAGAAAAAAGACCAGGTCTATATGCACAGGGATCACCACATTAAATATTGCAAAAAACACAGCTTTATTAGAAAAACAACAATACAAGTAGCAAACCACATATACTTTTAAAAACATTTAAAAAGGCATAAACTTGCCATATATGAAGGCCCACAATAGGGCAAGTAGCCCGCACAGAACTCTCAAAATTTACACATGTGGAGTAGCTATTTCAATGTGACCATCCCCATATAGACAGCATACCCCTGTATTATGGACAACCAAATAGCACAGACCATATATAAATAATATAGCCGTGCACCATAATGCGCATGCCCATAGAGTCTATGTAAAAGGTAGGTAAAGTATTACATGTATAAACCCCACACAGTATATAGGTGGACAGATTGGGTCTGACCCCCTCATAGAGAGTAACCATATAGCTGCATGATAGAGCAAACAAATAAGTAAATAGAAACACCACCTAAAAATACTCTAAACCCCTGACGAAGCCACCGCTTTGTGGCGACACGCGTTGGGTTGTTGTGTAGCCCACACTTGGACTCTGCTTAGCGGCATATTACATTTGAAAATCTCAGGCTATCCCATGATTGGTAACTATAAGGATACTGACCAACAAGTGGCTATGCTTTTTGTGGAACACTGGGCTTACGTTGCTCCCAGGACCCATGCACCATAACTTGGTGTAGAGTATTTTTGGGTGGTGTTTCCATTTACTTATTTGTTTGCTCTATCATGCAGCTATATGGTTACTCTCTATGAGGGGGTCAGACCCAATCTATCCACCTATATACTGTGTGGGGTTTATACATGTAATACTTTACCTACCTTTTACATAGACTCTATGGGCATGCGCATTATGGTGCATAGCTATATTATTTATATATGGTCTGTGCTATTTGGTTGTCCATAATACAGGGGTATGCTGTCTATATGGGGATGGTCACATTGAAATAGCTACTCCACATGTGTAAATTTTGAGAGTTCTGTGCGGGCTACTTGCCCTATTGTGGGCCTTCATATATGGCAAGTTTATGCCTTTTTAAATGTTTTTAAAAGTATATGTGGTTTGCTACTTGTATTGTTGTTTTTCTAATAAAGCTGTGTTTTTTGCAATATTTAATGTGGTGACCCCTGTGCATATAGACCTGGTCTTTTTTCTTTTGTTTGTGTACTATTGGTTTCTTCAGGTCTTAGTGTGATCCCACAATCCGTGGTGCCCCCTTATAGCTATTTAGGCTAATCAAGGAATATTATTGCTGCAGTCATGTATTTTATTTTTTGAGAATACTGTGTTAAAAAGGGGGGCAATCCTGTTACTGTGCAGAGCGAAGCTATGTCGCCTTTTTTCTTCATCTGGCAAAGTGAGGTTGGAATAAAATAAAGTAATGTGTTCTGCAAGCGGTGCTCTAGATAACTGTGTTATTTCCTGAAGAGACGAGCCCTGGCTGGAAGAAGTGATGGTGGTCTGTGCTGAATGAAGATGAAAAGCAAAGATGAAGGACTTCAAATAGAAACGTCACTGGTGTGTCAGTGTTTTACCTGTACACTGACACTATACACTGTATTCTATATACAGCGGTTCTGTGTACAATGTCACCAATGATCACTGTATTACCTTTACATTGACACTTTATACAGAGCTCCTGTGTATAATGTAATTGATTACTGTATGTCCTGTACAATATATACAGTGCTCGTGTATATAATTTCAATGTTGATCACTGTATTACCTGTACACTGATACTGTATACAGAGCTCCTGTGTATAATGTCACTCATGATCACTTTATTACCTGTACACTGTACACTGTACACTATATACAGAGCTCCTGTGTATAATGTCACCGGTAATCACTCTATTACCTGTACACAGACACTGCATACTAAGTACAGATATCCTGTGTATAATGGCACTTATGGTGATATTAGTATTTTTTTTATTAAAGATCAATATTGTAGTATTCAGGCGCTTTGTGGTGGTAATATGTTGTCCAGCCATGGTGTGGCGGTATTTGTTCCTTGTATGTGCTGTTATTTGGTGACAATGTGGTGGTAATATGTGGTCTGGACATGGTGTGGCGGTATTTGTTCCTTGTATGTGGTATTGTAGGTCATTATGTAGTGGTAATATGGTGTATGGTCATGGAGTGGTGGTATTTGACCCTTGTATGTGATATTATTGGTCATTTTAAACATTGAAAAATAAATAAAAATATAACTAAATTATGTTGGATATTTTAACAAATGATTAATAGGATAGAGTAGAGTGGAGCTCGGCCAAAATAGTTTTTCCAAGAGAGAGCGGTGGAGCTGTGGACAGTTCAAGGGATGGAGCCTGGGCTGAGCCTCAAGGGGGCCCCCAAAATTTTGCCAGTATGGAGCCCCAAAATTCCTAGTGGCAGCCCTGCTCACAGTTGAAGGGTAACTAAAGTAAAAATTACAGACCTCTCCATTCTTTGTAGGTAGGAAAACTTTTGAAATTAGCAGTGTATCAATTACTTATGTTTCCCACTGTACACGGTTTAAATACAGAACCAACTGCAGCAAGGTATGATGTTCTCATGTGTGCTCATCATGTGGCCAGGAACATCACTAAAAAAATGCAAAGCGTCCCCTGTTCCAGAGGCCAGACTCACACTGGTCAGAATATTATGGTACATTTTAGCCATATGGCATAGCATGCAAAGATTGGTGTACCCCTTTAAATAAAAGATTTATGATAGCAAATTCATGACCTGCTCTTCCACTAGAAAAATGAATCTGACAAGATCACTCATCTATCCTTTATTTCTTATGTTGTTTTTTTCTAAAAAGAAAACTTGTTAAAAGTGTTTTGATGTTCTTTTTTTCCACAAAACAATTTGCACTGAAAAGAAAGAATCTATAAGAAACAATGCCACTGGGATCCTGTGTGCTAAATAAAATTATAAAGAGACATCTACCATTATATAAAAAGATAGCTTCTAAACAGGTTTGCTAACCTTTTCAGGCATTGTATTTCAGATGCACTGAGCACCCATCAACAGCAGCTTTTTATTATTTTACGCCTGGCGACAGTAGAGCTGCTTCTGCTTTTTTTTGTTTTGTTTTACTGGTTCTGCCATTTTTCTTTCCTTTATGAGGAAGCTGTAAAAACTATTGTCACATCCTCACAGTCCATGAAGTGTTTGATGTGCTTGGTTATATGTGCTCCAATATTTTCCGGTTTCTGTGAATTTATTTCTGGAAAACTAACTTCAGTACCTTGTGTAAAATTTATCATAGCATCTAAGAATACATAATATTTGTTTTCTCTGAGCATAAATAATTAATAATTTCATATGAAATGTTCTTGTTTCTAACATTGCTAACTTGAAACTGCAATCCTATTTTTGTGGCTTATTTTAATATTCTATTCAATTATTTCTAAATTATATTAACTTAAGAGATCAGTAGACAACTATTAATAGCAGCCATTATACGTAAAGCATTTGTTGTAGTGTTTTTCATTATTCTTTATGTGTTTACTTGTTGTAAAAATTACTGTAGTTCAAAATCTTTATTAAAACATGAAAATTATTGCTATCATTATTTTGTCTTTTTTGATTAACACTTCAGGCTGCAGAACAAAAAGTAACACATACAATAATGTATATATATATATATATATATATATATATATATATATATATATATATACTAGCTATTGAACCCGTTCTACGCCCGGGTGGCGAGCATTTATATTGGTATATGGTCTCCATCCTGGTATGTGCTGCTCCCATCTTGCTCTCCCATCCTGTCATGTGCTGCTCCATCCTGCGCCCCCATCCTGTCATGTGCTGCTCCATCCTGCGCCCCCATCCTATCATGTGCTGCTCCATCCTGCGTCCCCATCCTGTCATGTGCTCCCATCCTGCGCCCCCATCCTGTCATATGCTGCTCCATCCTACACCCCCATCCTGTCATATGTGTGCCCCCATTCTGTCATGTGCTGCTCCCATCCTGTGCCCCCATTCTCTCATGTGCTGCTCCCATCCTGTCATGTGCTCCCATCCTGCGCCCCATCCTGTCATGTGCTCCCATCCTGCACCCCCATTCTGTCATGTGTGCGCCCCCATTCTGTCATGGCTGCTCCCATCGTGCGCAATCATTCTGTCATGTGCTGCTCCCATCCCGCGCCCCCATTCTGTTATGTGCTGCTCCCATCCTGCGCCCCCATTCTGTTGTAATGTGCTGCACCCATTCTGCCTGTTCCTGTTTCCATTCTGCCATATGTTGCTCTCATCTTTCTCTCTCCGGCTGTACTGCCCGAGTGCGGCTGTGCTGAGTGCGGGCGGCTGTGCTGAGTGCTGGCGGCTGTGCGTGGTGGTGCTGAGTGCGGGCAGCTGTGCGTGGCGGTGCTGAGTGCGGGCGGCTGTGTGTGGCGGTGCTGAGTGCGGGCGTCTGTGCGTGGCGGTGCTGAGTGCGGGCGGCTGTGCGTGGCGGTGCTGAGTGCGGGCAGCTGTGCGTGGCGGTGCTGAGTGCGGGCGGCTGTGCGTGGCGGTGCTGAATGCGGGCGGCTGTGCGTGGCTGTGGTGAGTGCGGGCAGCTGTGCATGGCTGTGGTGAGTGCCGCCGGCTGTGCGTGGCTGTGATGAGTGCGGGCGGCTGTGCGTGGCTGTGATGAGTGCGGGCGGCTGTGCATGGCTGTGGTGAGTGCGGGCGGCTGTGCGTGCCTGTGATAGGTGCGGGCGGCTGTGCATGGCTGTGGTGAGTGCGGGCGGCTGTGCGTGGCTCTGGTGAGTGCGGGAGGCTGTGCGTGGCTGTGGTGAGTGTAAGCGGCTGTGCGTGGCTGTGCTGGGCGCCGAGTGCTGGGGACCTGAGCAGGCAGGGACACCGGTGTGCTGTGGGGGTCAGGTGCCGGAGTCACCGCTAGCTCTGACCCCTGGCACTTGCTATATTCACCTGTCCCCCGTTCCACCGATGCGCGCTGCTCCATCCTCCACATCCTCTGTTTGTGACTGTTCAGTCAGAGGGCAGCGCGCATTAAGCGCGTCATCGCGCCCTCTGAACTGAACGTCACAGGCAGAGAAAGTGGAGGATGGAGCAGCGCGCATCGGTGGAATGGGACAGGTAAATATTGCATACTCACCCTCCTGGCACGTCCCTGCTTCTCCGTTGGAGATCGCGGTGTGCGTTCAGTGCTTACGCATACCGCGATCTCCTGGGAGCGTCACTCTGTTGGGTCCAGACTGCGCTGGTGCTTGCGCTTGCGCAGTCTATAAAGGCTTCAGACAGAGTGACGCTCCCAGCGTTATATTATAGATCTACAGTATATATATAAAACATATATATGTATACTGTATATATACATCTATATATGAGGCATCGTGATTACTCGCTAATCCCGCCCCCTGGACAGTAGCTCTGCCCCCCCACATCATCGCACACAATCCCGCTCCCCCACATTACAACACAAAATCCCGCCCCATCACATTACCACACATAATTCTGCCCCCCACCACATTACCACACACAATCCCGCCCCCCACCATATTACCACACATAATCCCGCCCTCCATCACATTACCACACATAATCCCGTCCCCCCACCACATTACCACACATAATCCCGCCCCCTACCACATTACCACACATAATCCCGCCCCCCACCACATTACCACACATAATCCTGCCCCCTTACCATATTACCACACATAATCCTGCCCCCCACCATATTACTACACATAATCCTGCCCCCCACCACTTTACCACACATAATCCCGCCCCCACCACATTACCACACATAATCCCGCACCCCCACATTACTACAGATAACCCCGCCCCCTGCACAGTAGCTCCGCCCCCACCCCATCACCACACATAATTCCGCCCCCCACCATATTACCACACATAATCACACCCCCCACCACATTACCACACACAATCTCGCCCCGCCACCACATTGCCACACATAATCCCGCCTCCACCACATTACCAAACAAAGAAAGAAAGGGGGGCGCACTAATATCAACCAATATATGATTAGTCGTAGCCAGGTGCAACACAGAGTCTATAAATAGCAATTTGTCAAAACCAGAAAAGATAGACTCATATGGTGTGCACACTCACAAGAATAAAAAACATATATGTAAATGTATCAAAAAGAACACCTTTATTACATCTCAGCACACATATTAAAAACATCTAAAACATAACACACATCATACCCCAAAATTGCAATGAAAAAACCCCATCAATATGCCAGCGACGTCGTATGAATGCATACAGATGAATATCCCCTATACTCAAGTCAGCACCTCCTGATATAAGGTGCCTCTAGTACTAGCTGTCCTGACCTCAATGAGATAAGTGTGTATACTGACAATGCATACATATACACCATGGATGAAAGTCAAGATATGCAGAGTCATCCAAAGGAATACTACCTGTTGATGGTCAAAGGGCAGTAGGGCAGAGCTATCAGCAATGCAGCAAACCTAGGAGGGCCAGAGCTTTGAGCAAGGATAAAATCCCCGTACAGCCAGTAGGGGAATGGGCATAATAACCTGAACAAATACCGGGGGTATGGTGCGAAGAGGCCCCACGCGTATCGCTGCCGCAGCAGCTTCGTCAGGGGAAGTGGCTGAGAGCATACCAGGTGAGTTTAAATAGTAACTCAAATGTAAAAGATTACATACCGCTGTGTGTGGCGCGTCATGTGCGAGGGGGAGGCGGGGGGAGCGGGAGACGCCAGGTACATCACATAAAGGAAGACGGCATGATGCTGGAGCAGAGGCAGCGTCCATTGGATACAGTGCGCATGCGCACACCGCGACTCCTGATAGGGTCGCGTTGCGCAAGCGCCGTCCCAGGCCGGCCGGACACTGCATAGCAAAATCACCAGGAGTAGGGAGAAGAATGAGAGCACAGATGGAGGGGCTGTATCGGAGTTGCATGAAAGGAAGCGTAGTAGTCAACAGGAAACATCAATATTCATGAAAGCAGTAATAAGCTATTCGTATGGATGGCAAGTGAACTGATGTATCAGAACACTTAGGGTGATAACTAAATCCTCCTCTGAACCACTGTGGAGAAAAGGTTATCTATTAAGGATAGATGGTCCATAACATAAAGAAGCACTATATGAGTGCATTTTTTGTTGTTAGGCGGGGGGCCCATAGATGCTTAGAGCAGCCAGTAAGACCTGGAATAAAAGCTGGTTATCAAACAGAGTACAACATCAGGTGCAGATGCCCCAAACCAAAACAAAAACAAAAACAAAACAAAACACCATACATGGGCACAAGAATAGAATGTTACTCCATGCAAATATACACCCATGTGTTGATTTGCATTAGTATGTCTTCCATTGATGGTGCAACTCCGAGGTATGGTACAGTTCATATCCGAACCTCTAGGTCCGAGCAGGCCTCTCCTATAAAAATCTTCCATCCAGCTGACTCGGCCTTATGTCCTTCTCATGATAGTGGGTAAAGTCCGCCATATCCCCATCCAGGAGAAGGATAGGACCAACCAAGCTTGCTACCACCTGGTGGTTGAAGATACTTCTGTCAATGTATGTTGTGTTGCCATTCTCTTCAGTAACTGTCTACATCCACCCTCCATCCATTTTGCGTCCAGAATTCCATAAGGCGACACGGGTCCAGGAATAATTTTCAGAATTTGTCAACGTCCAGTGTATCCACCTGGTCCCATTTTATACGATATCAGCGTCCCTGAAGAAAATAATATGCAGAGAAAAATGAGAGACGGGGCAGCTGAGACATCTCACTATAAATCTACCCCAGGAACCCCGTAAAGAGAAGCTCTTCGTTGAGCCCCAAGGGGGTGACTGCCTGGAGTTCAAAAATCCACCTGGATTCTGCACGCAAAAGAAGGTTATGTATATTGCCACCCCTCTCACCACAACAGATCTTCTGTAGCCCCACAATTTTGAGATTTGTGGGGGAACCTCTGTGCATGGACAGAAAGTGTGCCGCCACAGGGGTAAGAATTTTACCTTTTGCTTGATCCGTGATTGCCAGGCGGATGGTAGATATATGCTTCTGTGATCGTTTCCGCAACTCCTGGGACATCTGCCCCACAAAGACCCTATTGCAAGGGCACACAAGAGCATAAATCACGTTCTTAGTCTTACAGTTTATGTAAGTTTTTAGAGCGTGTCTACTTGAATTGTTTGGATGTATAAATAAATCTTGCGTGGGTGTCATGAAAGGGCAGACATTACATTCCCCACAGGGGAATGACCCCTTAAGTACAATGCCCCTGTTTAGTTTGACCGTGGGCCTAGAAAAGTGGCTCTTAGTGAGCAGTTGTCTCAGATTAGGGGCTCTTCTGGAAGTCAGGAGTGGCCTGCTACTGACTATCTCCGTCGTTTGAATGTCAGTTTGTAATATGGGCCAATGTCTGGTTAGGATGGCTCTTACCTGTCCCCAGCTGTCGTTGAATTCCGTGATAAATCTCGTTTGTGATTGCCGAGGACGTCTGATGGAAGTCAAGAGGGAAGTTTGATTCTGTTGTTTTGCTCGCTGAAAAGCTGTGGAAACCACGCGCTTCGGGTAGTTCCTCTGTCTAAAACGATTCGTCAGATCACGAGCTTGGGTTAAGAAATCCTGATCCAGAGTACAATTACGTCTGATGCGTAAAAATTGCCCTGTGGGAACACCAACCTTGGTATGCCAGGGGTGAAAGCTGTTAAATTCTAGGAGGGCATTTGTCGCTGTCGGTTTCCTGAAGAGGTCCGTCGCCAAGTGATCTCCCCTCTCAAAAATCCTCAGATCCAAAAAGTTAATGGAGCTATTGGAGATAGAATGGGTTAGAAAGATGTTGTGGGAGTTGGAATTGAGACCATTAATAAATTCAACACAGTCTTCCCTGGTGCCCAGCCAAATAAAGAATATGTCATCGATATATCGATGCCAATTCCGGACCTGGTTTTTAAAAGCCTTGGATGGGTACACAAACATCTCCTCCCACCAACCTAGAAAAATATTTGCATAGGTTGGCGCGCATTTTGCCCCCATTGCCACTCCTGCTATCTGTAAATAAAATGTCCTGTCAAACAAAAAAAAGTTGTGATGGAGTACGAATCTGAGTAGGTCCAAGAGGAAAGAATCATGTCCCCGGTCCGTATGTGTGTTTTTATCCAGGAAAAAGGTTACCGCATTCAGACCGTCCCCATGCTCAATATTGGAGTACAGGGACTCCACGTCACATGTAACCAGGTAGAAATCTCCCGGTAATTCTATCTGTCCGCAGACCTCTATAAAGTGCGCGGAGTCCCTGATGAAAGAGGGCAGAGCCGTGACAATGGGTTGAAAAAAGAAGTCCAGGTACTCACTTGCCCGCTCGCAGATGCTGCCAATACTGGAGACAATCGGTCTCCCAGGTGGTCTCTTCTCATCTTTGTGTATCTTCGGCAACATATAAAATGTTGCCGTCACCGGATGTTCCACCCATAGGTATTTTTTCTCTTGGGGCGAGATGATGCCGAAGCGCTGTGTCCTGCAAAGCAAAGTGTCAAATTTAGATGCAAAAATATCCGTAGGGTCAGATGGTAACCTTTGATAGCACCTCGGGTTAGTAAGCTGTCTCTTCGCCTCAGTCAGATAAGCTTCCACAGACCACAACACCACGTTGCCCCCTTTGTCTGCCTCCTTAATGACGAACTCTTTATTATTTTGCAAGTCCCACAAAGCTCGTTTTTCCTCACGACTAATGTTGGAAAGCGTACTCACCCGAGCTGGCATGGCCAAGATGTCTCGTTTTACCAGCTCAAAGAATATTTTGATGGCAGGCACTAATGAAAAAGAGGGTGTTCTGAGAGATTTGTTTCTGCCCGGGAATCTGCTCCTGGTATGTCCTGATTCATTCTCCTCCAATAGGTCTAATAGATCTTGGAAGGCTTGACGCTCATCCAGAGGCATAGATTGCAAAATGTCCGGTTTTTTGTAGATCACCTGGAATGTGAGGTTCCTACAAAAAAGATAAAGGTCTTTGACCAAAGTGAATTTGTCAGCAGCGTGAGTGGGAGCAAAGGTTAAGCCCTTTTTCAAAACCGCAAGTTCTACAGTGGTCAGCACATGGTTTGACAGATTTATTACCTGTAGAGTTGATATGGAGGGCCCCGGGGCCTGTTCCATGAGGTGGGAGGCGGTTGCCGAGTCTACTTCCGCCTGGTCGGATATTTGTGATGGTATGGCGGGTTGTGGCTCTTGTAGCGCATCATGCGTTTTCTTACGGCTCCTCCGTCCCCTCCCACGTCTGGTCCGTGGTCTATTTCGCTTCCGGCAGAGGATAAAAAATCACTCGAACTCTCTTCACCACGGGAAGGCGCGATGGATGTAGCAGTTACCCCCGGAGAGTTATTGCCATAGGCCCTGGTGCGGCGTGAATTGCCCTTATGTGACCATCTATATACTGTATTTTGTTCATAGTCAGTCTTATCCCTAAGAAGTTTTTTACGCTTCCTGCCAGTTATCTCTGCCTCATATTTATCCAAGGTATCTTTAAGTGTGATCTTAAAGGCATTTACCTTTGTCCCCTCAAACGTATTAAGCTTGGTTTCTAACTCCTTAATAGCAGTCTTCGTGATGGAAAACAGGTTCCTATCATGTTCCAACAATAAATTTAGAAGTATGTTTGAGCATCGTGTGAGTCCTTGTTCCCAGATCTGTTTAAATGTGACTGAAGGTTCCCATGCTGGAAAAATGGACACACGTAATCCCCGAGGCACCAAGCCCAGTTTAACATACTCCTCTAGGCTCCTCACATTCCACCATAATCTGACGCCTGTTTTGTGTTCCTTCATCAATTCTGAACACACTGCAGAAAAACCAGATTCAGATTCCATGACACTAGAGTCCAAAGAGTCAAAAACATTAGATGACCTGGCCAACCATGCCGCCTCCCTGGCCTCCCAATCCATGACGCTCCACACAAATGCACGGTACAGCAAGCCCAATCTTAGTGAATGTAATCAACGCTATAATATGCGCGTGCAACTCCCCAGAAATGCCTCGGAACACGAGGCCAAAGATATACCGAACAAAGAAAGAAAGGGGGGCGCACTAATATCAACCAATATATGATTAGTCGTAGCCAGGTGCAACACAGAGTCTATAAATAGCAATTTGTCAAAACCAGAAAAGATAGACTCATATGGTGTGCACACTCACAAGAATAAAAAACATGTATGTAAATGTATCAAAAAGAACACCTTTATTACATCTCAGCACACATATTAAAAACATCTAAAACATAACACACATCATACCCCAAAATTGCAATGAAAAAACCCCATCAATATGCCAGCGACGTCGTATGAATGCATACAGATGAATATCCCCTATACTCAAGTCAGCACCTCCTGATATAAGGTGCCTCTAGTACTAGCTGTCCTGACCTCAATGAGATAAGTGTGTATACTGACAATGCATACATATACACCATGGATGAAAGTCAAGATATGCAGAGTCATCCAAAGGAATACTACCTGTTGATGGTCAAAGGGCAGTAGGGCAGAGCTATCAGCAATGCAGCAAACCTAGGAGGGCCAGAGCTTTGAGCAAGGATAAAATCCCACACAATCCCGCTCCCCCACATTACAACACAAAATCCCGCCCCATCACATTACCACACATAATTCTGCCCCCCACCACATTACCACACACAATCCCGCCCCCCACCATATTACCACACATAATCCCGCCCTCCATCACATTACCACACATAATCCCGTCCCCCCACCACATTACCACACATAATCCCGTCCCCTACCACATTACCACACATAATCCCGCCCCCCACCACATTACCACACATAATCCTGCCCCCTTACCATATTACCACACATAATCCTGCCCCCCACCATATTACTACACATAATCCTGCCCCCCACCACTTTACCACACATAATCCCGCCCCCACCACATTACCACACATAATCCCGCACCCCCACATTACTACAGATAATCCCGCCCCCTGCACAGTAGCTCCGCCCCCACCCCATCACCACACATAATCCCGCCCCCCACCATATTACCACACATAATCACACCCCCCACCACATTACCACACACAATCTCGCCCCGCCACCACATTGCCACACATAATCCCGCCCCCACCACATTACCACACACAATCCCGCCCCCCCACATTACCACACATAATCCTGCCCCCCACCCCATTACCACACACAATCCCACCCCCCACCACATTACCACACATAATCCCGCCCCCCACCACATTACCACACACAATCCTGCCCCCCACCACATTACCACACACAATCCCACCCCCCACCACATTACCACTCACAATCCCGCCCCCACCACATTACCACACACAATCCTGCCCCCCACCACATTACCACACACAATCCCGACCCCCACCACATTACCACAGATAACCCCGCCCCCCACCACATTACCACACATAATCCCACCCCCACCACATTACCACACATAATTCCGCCCCCCACCACATTACCGCACATAATACCCCCCACCACATTACCACACATAATCCCGCCCCCCACCACATTACCACACATAATCCCAACCCCCACCACATTACCACACATAATCCCGCCCCCCCCCACCTCATTACCACACATAATCCCGCCCCCCACCACATTACCACACATAATCCCACCCCCACCACACATAATCCCACCCCCCACCACATTACCACACATAATCCCGCCCCCCACCTCATTACCACACATAATCCTGCCCCCTGACACATTACCACACATAATCCTGCCCCCACCACATTACCACACACAATCCCACCCCCCACATTACCATACATAATCCCGCCCCCACCACATAACTAAACATAATCCCACCCCCCACATTACCACACGAGGCTTTGTCCCCACACATTACCACACGAGGTTCCATCCTCACACATTGCCATATGAGGCTCAGTCCCCACACATTACCACACGAGGCTCCATCCCCACACATTACCACACAAGGCTCCTTCCCCACACATTACCACACGAGGCTCTGTCCCCACACATTACCACACGAGGCTGCGTCCCCACACATTACCACACGAGGCTCCATCCTCACACATTACCACATGAGGCTGCGTCCCCACACATTACCACATGAGGCTCTGTCCCCACACATTACCACACGAATCCAGTTTGCTTTTTATTTTACACTGTGAATAAAATGTATTAGTATTATTCTGATTTTTAATTATTATTATTGTTATTAACTTCATTTTAAGTTAATTTACCACCTGTGTAAGCGCTTTTGAATGTTGTCATTATTTACTTTAGTTTAATCACTAGCAGCGTTAATTAGATAGCAATGAGCATGGTGAGCGTTAGGCTACTTTCACACTAGCGTCGGATGACGCATGACGAATTGCGTCGTTGCGACGTACCGACGCTAGCAGTGAATGCGCCGCACAACAAGGCAGTGGATGCTGTTTTTCAACGCATCCACTGCCCCATTGTGAGGTGCGGGGAGGAGGGGGCGGAGTTCCAGCCGCGCATGGGCGGTTGGAAATGCTGCAGACGACGCACCAAAAAACGTTACATGCGACGTGTGGCAATGCGTCGCACTGCGTCGCTAATGCAAGTCAATGGAGGAAAAACGCATCCTGCAAGCACTTTTGCAGGATGTGTTTTTTCTACAAAACGACGCATAGCGACGTGCAGTGCATGATGCTAGTGTGAAAGTAGCCTTAGCCGGCTGGAAACAGCTAGTATATATATACACTCACTGGCCACTTTATTAGGTACACCTGTCCAACTTCTTGTTAACACTTAATTTCTAATCAGCCAATCACATGGCGGCAACTCAGTGCATTTAGGCATGTAGACATGGTCAAGACAATCTTCTGCAGTTCAAACCGAGCATCAGTATGGGGAAGAAAGGTGATTTGAGTGCCTTTGAACGTGGCATGGTTGTTGGTGCCAGAAGGGCTGGTCTGAGTATTTCAGAAACTGCTGATCTACTGGGATTTTCACGCACAACCATCTCTAGGGTTTACAGAGAATGGTCCGAAAAAGAAAAAAAATCCAGTGAGCGGCAGTTCTGTGGGCGGAAATGCCTTGTTGATGCCAGAGGTCAGAGGAGAATGGGCAGACTGGTTCGAGCTGATAGAAAGGCAACAGTGACTCAAATCGCCACCCGTTACAACCAAGGTAGGCCTAAGAGCATCTCTGAACGCACAGTGCATCGAACTTTGAGGCAGATGGGCTGCAGCAGCAGAAGACCACACCGGGTACCACTCCTTTCAGCTAAGAACAGGAAACTGAGGCTACAATTTGTACAAGCTCATCGAAATTGGACAGTAGAAGATTGGAAAAACGTTGCTTGGTCTGATGAGTCTCGATTTCTGCTGCGACATTCGGATGGTAGGGTCAGAATTTGGCGTAAACAACATGAAAGCATGGATCCATCCTGCCTTGTATGGAGCATCTTTGGGATGTGCAGCTGACAAATCTGCGGCAACTGTGTGATGCCATCATGTCAATATGGACCAAAATCTCTGAGGAATGCTTCCAGCACCTTGTTGAATCTATGCCACGAAGAATTGAGTTCTAAAGGCAAAAGGGGGTCCAACCCGTTACTAGCATGGTGTACCTAATAAAGTGGCCGGTGAGTGTATATATATATATATATATATATATATATATATATATATACAATATTTATCTTTTTTGTTTGTTCACTTTACTGACTTTTAATAACTCCATTAATTCCACAGCACTTTACAGACACCGCAATCACTGTCACCAATGGACCTCACAATCTAAAATTCATACAAAACAAAAAAACACATGCAAATTATGTGTGTATGCATATACATAAACATATGCTGCACTGTGCTAAACTTTTAGGCAGTTGTGGATAAAAATCCTACAAAGTAAGAATGTCTTCAAAAATAAAAATGTTGTTTTTTTTTTTCAATACATAAAATGCAAAGTTATGAATAAAACAGAAATGAAACTCAAATAAATGTTTGGTAATGATCACACTTTTCCTGAAAAAACAGCATCAATTCTTCCAGGTATACATGCACAATCAGGAATTTTGTATGGTTACAGTAAAGTGTATGAGCAACCCACTATACCAAATATTTGATAATGATCAGAAGGCTTAAAACTGGGCGAGGAACAGCCAAACTCTGTTACAAACATATGATTGCAAAAGACAGTTTCATTTAACAGGTCATGCAAATCATATACCATATTAAGACTGAACAAAGCAACAAGACACAAGACACATCAGCAAGGTCTCTCCCAGGCAAAATTTTTAAAGCAAACTGCAGTTTCAGGATGTGCTGTTCAAGCTGTTTTGAAAAACTGCCACGAAATGGGCAACTTTGGGGACTGTAGATTCAGTGCTCTACTGAGACACCTTAGTGCAGCAGATAGAATACATGTCATTCTTTTTCACTTTAAAATCAGAAAATATCCAGCAGTGTCATTAGCTCAGCACTAGAAGCAACCAGTGAACCCAGCTACACCTAGGTACTGTTAGGAGAAGTCTGTCCAGAAGTGCTCTTGCAGAAGAATTTAGGCCAAAATACCATAGTATCAACACAGAAACAAAGCAAAGTCAATGTCAATTTTATGCACATAGCTCACTCACATGCAGATAATGGGAATAATTAAGCCTACAACACAAAAAACCACACCCACACCCAAATGGTCCCTGCACAGACTAGACAAGCCCTTCCACACAACTGAAAACACCACCTTGGACTTGGCTCCCTTAAGGACATTGAGGAGTTTCTCATACCTCCTGATGTACCAGAGGGGAGGCTGCTGTGTGCAGCTAACCAGAAGAGGGAAAGTGTGCAGAGTAATACAAGGACCCAGAGTGAGGAAACTTATAGCATGTGAACAAAGTTTGAATAAGGAGAACTAAATAGGATAATAAATGAAAAAAGAATACTCTCCCTGTAACCTAACTGAGGATAAAGAAAAGGCGCTGAAATGGCAGAGAAGCAAACATACAGCAAAAATACATTTGTGTTTGCCTAGCAGCAAAAATCCCTTCTCAGAAGAGATGAACTCCGTACCACTAATCCACTTAGATCTATAGCCAGCAAAGAAGTGTAGTGAATGGAGAAAATATACAGTCGTGGCCAAAATGTGACAGAGCAACCAAAATGGGACAAGGGGAATCACCTGAAGAGCAGTAAACCCAGAAAGGAAAAGTAAAGGCAATGGAAACCATCAGCATAAGAACAGGAAAGAAAAGGGAAAAAGCTCAGACGACAGGAGAACCGACCATGGAGCAAGAGGTCACTGAATCGAATCCTTAGACTGAGCCACAACAGTAACCCTCCATATACAAGGGGCCACCGAACCGTCACACACCCAACCGTCCCATGCCGATGATGGAACTCCCTTCCTCAAGCCATCTGAATGAAGATCCTGCCAATCAACCAAGGAGTTATCTTCAGGACCATAATGTCACACTGTGTCTGTACATGATTCTGGAAATGGGCCCTAAACTGTCCCTATAACTATGGCCTTAACTATTCCTGCTCCGTAAGGTATCTGTAAAGGTGAGGAGGTTTGGGCCAAAAGCTTTATTGTTCTCATGCTATTCCCCTTCCCCCAAAGGGGCCTGGGACAGATATGCTAGTGTATAAACACACAAGACAAACAGGGATAACAAAAAGCAACTAACATTCAAAACACTCACTGAAGAAGAATGTGCAAACCAAAAGGGAATAGGACAATAAAGAAAGAATACACCCAAAAATAGCATGCAGCGATTTCCAGCTCAGCACAGTGACTACAAGGAGATAGGAAGAACAATTTTCATTGGCAAGGAAGAGAAGGTCTGGCCAGATTTTATAGCAAAAGAAAATGACCAGATCAGAAACAACTGTGAGATGGAGCTGCAAGTTTCTAACCAACATAGAAAGGGTCTTTAACCTCTTCAGAACCAAAGAAAGTGAAATCCATTGAATATGAAACACAAACACACAGGCTAAAAGGAAGATCTACGATTCACAATACGTAATGATTTTCAAACACCAGATCTCCCAGGAGGACGTGACCCACTCGTGAAACATAATTTTTACACTTAATGAGATACTGGTGGTCGGCACACATAGCAAGTCAGCAATTCTGCTACATGCAGGTGATCTGATCATCGCCTGTATGCAGCAGGGCTGATCAGGTTATGGCAGCTTCAAGTCTCCCATTGAGACTATTGAAGCATGCCAAAAGTGAAAAAAAATGTTTTAAAAAATATTAAAAATGTAAAAAAAATATAAAAGTTCAAATCACCCCCCTTTCGCCCCATTCAAAATAAAACAATAAAAAAATCAAACATACACAGATTTTGTATCTCCGAGTTCAGAATCACCCGATCTATCAATATAAAAAGAAATGAACCTGATCGCTAAACGTCGTAATGAGAAAAAAAATGTAAATGCCAGAATTAAGTTTTTTTGGTGGTCGCAAGATTGCATTGAAATGCAATAACGGGCTATCAAAAGATCATATCTGCACCAAAATGGTATCATTAAAAATGTCAGCTCAGCACACAGAGAATAAGCCCTCACCCAACCCAATATCACTAAAAATGGAGATGCTACGGGTCTCGGAAAATGACGCAATTATTTTTTTTTAGCAAACTTTGAATTTCACCACTTAAATAAAAAATAACCTAGATATGTTTGGTGTCTATAAACTCAAAATTACCTGGAGAATCATTATGACAGGTCAGTTTTAGCATTTGGTGAACATGGTAAAAAAATACAAAAAATAGTTGTAGAATTGCACTTTTTTTGCAATTTCACCGCAATTGGATTTTTTTTCCTGTTTTTGAGCACATGATATGGTAAAACCAATGGTGTCATCCAAAAGTACAACTTGTCCCTCAAAAAACAAGCTCTCACATGACCATATTGACTGAAAAGTAAAAAGGTTATGGCTCTGGGAAGAAGGGGAGCAAAATTTAGAAATGCAAAAACGGAAAAGGGCACGAAGGGGTTAATGATGGTCAGAAGCAATCAGTAACACAAATGAACATTTACATCCAGGTACCTTAATGGAAAAGGTGGAAACATCTGCATGTTATGATTCCTTGTATAAAATCATCCACTTTTTATTCCATCTTGATTAAAAGCATAGTATATCATAGTATTGCATATACTCCATAGAAAACATTTGAAGCATATAGCCGCCCTGAGTGTTTGAAGAACATGAAATACAACTGTACACTCCTCACGTATAGTTAGGGATATTGGGCTTTCGGGGGAAATATCAGGATGATCCCAAAATGCACTCTAATCTTTTCAGGTGAACTTAATTTGACAGTCTCTAAAACATTCGAATTCACATGTCCAACTGTTCAATGCTTCAGTACTTTTTGCACAACTTGCTGTTGTGCAAAAATCTATCAAGGAGCTGAATGGCAAAATTCACAACTATCACTTCTTGAGTGCTGCCCTTGATTGCTGCAGTGTGTTACCCCCTTTTTTACAAGCTTTTACAGAGGACCTATGTTCTGTCTGCAGCTACTAGACTTTCCCCTTCACTATCCACAAGGCATATGTGTGTGTCTAACATTTCTGGTATTTAAACATTCTTCCTCATCATGCTGTTCACATTTTGACATCATGAAACCATGATGACACCTAACAATTGATCAAGAGTACCTTGACATTGCAAGGCTTTAGGCTGGATGTCCTCAGATGGAAGTTGCCACTGAACTTAGACTGTCACAGTGTATCATCAGCAGGTTGCAACAGAGATACAGAGACACTGGAAGAGTCACAGAAAATCATAGAAGTGGACATACTTTGGCAATGATGACCATTTTCTGGTGAAGAATGTCCTTCGGAACAGGATGATGAAGGGCACATAATTCCAGGCACATTTAAGGGCGGTGAGAAAAACTCAAGTGTCACATCAGACCATTCAAAACCATTGTCAGCAGTCTCATTTGCATACTTGATGACCTGCAAGGTACTTGAGCACACCACTAGACACAGGCATCATTGTATCTCATGGGCCACGGAACATCTATGCTAGATGAGGGACCAGTGAGCCTCAGAGCTTTTCACTGATGAAAATCAATTCACACTGAGCAGAAATGATTTCCACCAACAATAATGGAGATGTTAAGGAGAGCATTATGTATCAGCTACTCCTGCCACCAGATGAACTTTGGTGATGATGGTGTTACAGTGTGGGCAGGTGTGCCTAGTCAATACAGAACTACCGAACACTTTGTGAATGGTACAGTGCAAAGCCCTTACTATTTAAATAATATCATTAATCCAATCTTTGTGCCTTTACATGAGCAACAAAGGTCTAATTTCATTTACATTGATGACAATGCTCCAGTTTATGGCTGCTGGAGACTGATTTACCTCAAATGGAGTGGCCTGCACTTTCTCCAGACCTAAATCCCCTAGAAGACATATGAGATCTGCTGAGTTGCTGTGTAGAGGTTGGTAACTCTGTACCTTAGAACCTCAATGACTTGAGGGCAACCTTCAAGAACAATGGGATATCGTGACTCAGCAGACAATAACTTGACTTGTGAATAGCATGTGACACCATTGCCAAGCTTTGATTGATGTCCAAGGCCACATGACAAGTTATTGAGACATTGACATTTTTTAGGGGTATACCAATCACTTTTCTTTGCTTTTGGTTTTTATAAATTGTTTGAGATGAGGAAATCACTATTGCATGCTTCTACTTAAATGCCCTATTTTCATGATATGAAAAAAAAATAATGTAGTGTGAACTTTTTCCGGTTTCCATCAATTTCACACAAAAGCCAAATATCACTATCTTTTTCTGAGTAGTATGTTTGACGGCGGCTGACCTGCCACTGATCGCTGTACTTAAGTTTGGTGCTATACTCATGTACAATGGGTACAGAAAGTATTCAGACCCCTTTAATTTCATCACTGTTTGTTTAATTGCAGAAATTCAAAAAAGTTAATTTTTTTCTCATTAATGTACACTCTGCACCCCATCTTGACTGAAAAAAACAGAAATGTAGTAATTTTTGCAAATTTATTAAAAAAGGAAAACTGAAATTTATCACATGGTCATAAGTATTCAGACCCTTTGCTCAGTATTGAGTAGAAGCGCCCTTTTGAGCTAGTACAGCCATGAATCTTCTTGGGAATGATGCAACACGTTTTTCACACCTGGATTTAGGGATGCTCTGCCTTTCTTCCTTGTAGATTCTCTCCAGCTCCGGCAGGTTGGATGGTGAACGTTGGTGAACAGCCATTTTCAGGTCTTTCCAAAGATGCTCAATTGGTTTTAGGTCAGGGCTCTGACTGGGCCTGTCAAGAATGGTCACAGAGTTGTCCTGAAGCCACTCCTTTGTTATTTTAGCTGTGTGCTTAGGGTAATTGTCTTGTTGGAAGGTGAACCTTCAGACAAGTCTGAGGTCCAGAGCACTCTGGAAGAGGTTTTCATCCAGGATATCTCTGTACTTGGCCGCATTCATGTTTTCTTCATTGACAACCAGTCGTCCTGTCCCTGCAGCTGAAATATACCCCCATAGCATGATGCCACCACCACCATGTTTCATTATTGGGATTGTATTGGGCAAGTGATGTGCAGTGCCTGGTTTTCTCCACACATACTGCTTAAAATTATCACCAAAAAGGTATTTCTTTGTCTCATCAGACCAGAGAATCTTATTTCTCATAGTCTGGGAGTCCTTCATGTGTTTTTTTTTAGCAAACTATGCAGGGTTTCATATGTCTTGCACTGAGGAGAGGCTTCTGTCAGGCCACTCTGCCATAAAGGCCCAACTGGTGGAGGGCTGCAGTGATAGTTGACTTGTGGAACTTTCTCCCATCTCCCTACTGCATCTCTGGAGCTCAGCCAGAGTGATCTTGGGGTTCTTCTTTACCTCTCTCAACAAGGCTCTTCTCGCACAATTGCTCAGTTTGGCTGGATGGCCAGGTCTAGGAAGACTTCTTATTGTCCAAAACTTCTACCATTTAAAGATTATGGAGGCCACTGTGCTCTTAAAAACCTTGAGCTCTGCAGAAATTCTCTTGTAACCTTGGCCAGATCTGTGCCTTGCCACAATTCTGTCTCTGAGCTCCTTGGCCAGTTACTTTGACCTCATGATTGTCATTTGGTCTGACATGCACTGTGAGCTGTGAGGTCTTATATAGACAGGTGTGTGCCTTTCCAAATCAAGTCCTACCAGTTTAATTAAACACAACTGTACTCCAATGAAGGAGTAGAACCATCTCAAGGAGGATCACAAAGAAATGTACAGCATGTGACTTAAATATTAGTGTCTGAGCAAAGGGTTTGAATACTTATGACCATGACTCAGACTGACAGTGATTTTTCTTATATATTGCGGTATCATATTATTGCAGCATATAGTCTAAGTGATCAGATGATCACAGGTTCAAGTCCCCATGAACTAAGCAATATAAAAAGTTTTAGAAATGTTTAGAACAAATACATTTACCCTCCTTCTCACTCTGTAACAGTGAATGAAAACAATAATCATATTTGGCATCTCCGCATCTGTAAATGTCTTGTCTATCAAAATGATAAAAATATCAAATTAATTCAGCTGTACAGTAAAAATAATAAAAAAACAGAATTGCATATTTGTCTCACTTCATCTAAAAAAAAACTGCAATTAAAAAGTGTTCCAAACAACATAATTTTCCCAAATTCATAAAACTGAAAACATCAGTTTTCAATGAAAAAAAAACAACAAATCTTCACAGAGCTCATGAAGGGAGAAGTAGAAATGGTAGGGGCATAAAAAAAACATATAAATTTTACACCTAAAAAAAAATCTATGAATATTTGATATTACCATAATCACTCTTACCACACTTAAAAGCAAAATGATTAAAAAAAGCTATGACAGATTTGTGTTTATTCCCTGCACTTTGATATTACACTGCGGGTAGGAGTGCCATTTAAATTAGAATCTGTCCTGCAGACAGTAGCTAAATAATTTGCACAAACTTTTCAGAGATTGTAGAATCCAATTTTTTTGGATTGATTTATGTACTTCTACTAAATCTGTGAATTCAGTTTTTATATTATGTGAACAGTTTTACATATGCAACTTCATTTTGTGTTTCTGTTAAGACACAAGTAAAAACTTAAAAACTGTAGTTCCTGAAAGAAAGTTTGTCATTGACTTCAGAGTTTGTTCTTTATCTCTCCTTCCGAAAACAGATCTTAGATTTCTGTGTTTTAATTTCCTCGGAGCATTGATTGAATTCAATTAAGAGTTTCATTTTCAGTCTTTGAGAGTATCTTTTTTTTGTCCTTGTACACATGTCCTCAACTCTGTATGTTTGTAGGATATTTTGAGTTGAGAAATTTAAAAATGCCCTTTGATATGAACAAGACATAAACTTCACAATCTGAAAGCTCACTTAAAGTGAAATCCCAAATAGCACTTAAAACTTGTGATGCTTGCATGATATTATTTTTCTTAATATAGGCTTCTAATTAGTTTTGCCACGTTCGGTCATAGCAATGACAAGAGACTGCAAGCAAATTCTGAGGTAGTCTGAAGCACACCTTCGATTTCATCAGCGGCTCAGGTTGTTTTAGCATTTTTTATAATTGAAATTTTTTATGGTCAGGTGGGACCTTTAATTCACTGTCAAACAAAAGCTTCATCAACTCCTCACACTATGGCAAGCTATTATGTCATGGGCAGGAGGAATTTAGCACAAACTCCTAAATTGTTACAGCTGTCCTTTTTGTAGGCTCATGAGCTAAGCCCACACTTGAAGGTGATGGTGTTAGCTGTTCCATATACCTGACACCATGCTCCAATTACTCGGTTAAATTCCACCAATCCCCACAGTTTAACCCTTTAACTGTCAATAGTCATCACCACATCTAGAAGGTTGTCAAAGAAGGGGGCTCCCTTTCAATCTACATCAACCCCTGCCCCCCACTACCACTCACAATCAAGCTGAAAGTTGATCTGCGATGATCAAGGTACTGACCACAACTGAACACATTATGATAATCCACCTGATTTCACAGCTGCAGGGCATTGAGAAGATGTCTGTGCAGCAATGCAAAATGATGGATAGCATAGTTTGGGGGCTGTTCGCTCTATTTTCATCCCCCAAAAATACTTTGATCTATAGAAGGATATAGAAAATACACCTTACAGACATATAGAGGTTAGTTCAGTTTTGATGCAATTGAGGGCAAAACCCCAAAAGAGATCTAGGATGGTCTGCTCTGTAAAATATAAGAGGATGTAATGGCGCTTGGTGGCAAAGTGATTCCCCATGCATGAAAGGCAGAAGGGTACAAACATACATAGTTGCCAATTGAATAACTTTACTCAAAAGGAACCAACAAGCTTGATGGTTTTAACCTTTTGCAAATATTGTAAAGATTTGCAACTTTTGTTTCTGTTAATGAAAAGCATCTGAAATAGCTCGTGAGTGGGCTTGTGACTGATTTATTTTAAGTTTGATTTGGTTTATTTATGTGACTTGAGATTTAGTAACTTTGTACTTTGGGAATTTAAAAAAAGAATGACTTGTATTTTCTTACTGCCATCCAGTATTCATCTCGTTACATGTATGCAATCCCTGAACAGCCATTTAAAGGTGCATAGTGCTCTGCTAGATGAACACACATTGCACATATGTAAGACCAAGAACTGGATCCAAATGAGTAACTTGCAACTCCGTGATCCATTATGGAGAGGAATTTGGAATGCACTGAGCAAGTGCTTGCTGGGATAGATGTGCAGGAGGACAGTAGCATGGAGCTTCTGGGCAATGAGGCAGCTAGCTGGGTGACTTAAGTCAGAGTAGAGAGAAGAGTCCTGATCTGTCACAAAAACTGGATGTTTAAATGGTGCTTTGTCATAGTGGTATTCAAATTCGACTCATCAAGGATTGGGTTGACAGATTACTGAGAGGGGATGGAAGGACCCATTGGTTATGGTGCACATCTCAGATAGAGGAAGGTGAAAGATCCTTAAAAATTATTTCTGAGAATTAGGCAGTAGGTTTAAGCAATGACCTCAAAAGATAAATGCTACCTGTACCATATGACATTCCCGAGAGGCAGTGGGAAATTAAAGAGGTGAATAAATGGTGTAGGAAGGAAGGTTTTAAGTTCCAGGAAAAAGGGTTTACTTCTCTGTTGGAAACAAGATCTCTTAATCAGGGCCGGTTTTAGGCAAAGTGGGGCCCTAGGCAAAAGTTTAAAATGGGGCCCCAAATACTAACATATTGCACATCACACAGAAACATTTTGGTTGTAGCTACATGTGCTGATTTCAGGCCACTAAATGAGTGTGATCAACAATATTGAGGTCATTCGCCACTTATTTCCCAGCCTCTGTACACCGGCTGAGGAATAATGATGGGGACCAATGTGGAATTGCATATTGTTGCAGAACATTTTATGGTAAAGTTAATATTATCATTCAAATCTACAATTCAATGGAACAATCAAAATGTTATGGCTCTTGGATAAAAAAATCAAAGTGCAAAAACAGAAAATTGCCAAGTCCTCTAAAGAGGTTTTCTGGTTTCAAAAATCCATGTCTCCAGGCGCAGTTTTGTTTTTTCTATTTGTTTTGCTTTCCTCGCCGTAAACGAGTCCAGTGCTGAGTTTCTGCCGCTTCTCCCAGTGTCTGTTATTGCCGGCAGCACTGTGACATCACCTTGACAGTAAAAACAATTTACCAAAAACCCTAGGTTACTCACCATATATAATAAGGTCTACTGTGCTGCCCATTATCTGGCAATCCTTATAGGCAGCTTTGCATTTATAATATAAATTAGTTCTCCTCCAGAAGTTGGCACTTCAATAGGTGGCAAAAGAGAGAAAGTTCTCATTCTTCTAATGTGCATACCTTTTCCCAAGGATCATGACCCATCAGTCTCCCTTGAACAGCTGGTGGTCTCCAAAAGAAGAAACAAAACCCCCCTTTGCACTGGCCTATGAGCAGGGCCTGCTCCAGGTTTTTTAAGGCTTCAAACATAATAAGCCCCATTTATTGCTGCATACACAATGAGCCCCATATATTGCTATATACAGAATAATGAGCCCCAAATATTGCTCCTTACACAATGATCCCCATATATTGCTCCATACTTAATGTTCCTCATATAATGCTCTATACAGTATATAATAGGCCCCATATACTGCTCCATACATAATGAGCCCAATATATTGCTCCATAAATTATGGGCCCCATATGATGCTCCAGTATATGATGGGTCCCATTTGATGCTGCAGTATATGATGGACCCCATATATTGCTCCCTATTTAATGGGCCCCATATGATGCTTCATATATAATGGGCCCATATGATGTTCCAGTATAAGATTGTCCACATATAATGCTTCAAACATTAAAAAAATTAAATACTCACCTCTCCGGCTGCTGCCCTGCTCTGGACTCCGCAGCCTCACCATCTTTTGACTCTCTGTACAGTGACTGTTTAGGCAGATTATTGCACAAACATGATGTCTGTTGTGAAATTGGATTCTGGGCTCCCCCGGTGGCCACTGGTGGAATTGAACTTGTGTGCATCATCCTCTCTGTTCACCTGTTCCCATCAGGATGTGGGAGTCTCTATATAACCTTGCTCCTCTGTCAGTTTCATGCCGGTCAACAATGTAATCAGAAGCCTTTCTTTGCATGTTCCTGCTACTAGACAACTCCCAGCTAAGTTGGACTTTCGTCCTTGTTTGTTTTTGCATTTTGTTCCAGTTCACAGCTGCTGTTTCGTTACTGTGTCTGGAAAGCTGTTGTGATCTGAAATTGCCACTCTGGTGTTATGAGTTAATACTAGAGTCTTAAAGTAATTTCTGGATGGTGTTTTGATAGGGTTTTCAGCTGACCATGAAAGTGCCCTTTCTGTCTTCCTGCTATCTAGTAAGCGGACCTCGATTTTGCTAAACCTATTTTCATACTACGTTTGTCATTTCATCTAAAATCACCGCCAATATATGTGGGGGCCTCTGTCTGCCTTTTGGGGAAATTTCTCTAGAGGTGAGCCAGGACTGTATTTTCCTCTGCTAGGATTAGTTAGTCCTCCGGCTGGCGCTGGGCGTCTAGGGATAAAACGTAGGCACGCTACCCGGCCACTGTTAATTGTGCGGCAGGTTTAGTTCATGGTCAGTTTAGATTCCATCTTCCAAGAGCTAGTTCTTATATATGCTGGGCTATGTTCTCTCGCCATTGAGAATCATGACAGATGTCATCGCGCCTTCTGACCGGAAATGTCACAATCAGGAGACGCTGAAGATGCCGCAGCACAGGAACAGTGAGAGGTAAGTATTGCAAATATTGGAGTACTGAGCAAGCGGCAGGGGGACCCACTTGCGGTGTTGGCAACAGGCCCCCATAGCGCGCCTGTGTACCCGATGGCAAGTGGAGATCCCTGTCTGCTCAGGTCGCCATCACTTGCCCGGGTGCTGACTCCGACCCTGCTTATGAGCTAATATAAATTACAGTTCACATGAGCACAATGAAAACCTATGGGACTCACCAAAAATATTAAGTTCTAATGGGCGGCCCATTATCTCTTGATTCTTAAACTTGGCTTTACGTTGATAATATCCAGTGCGTTAATTTGTACAGAGTCAAATTTCAGAACAAAAACAGCGCTGTCTTCTCTCTGGGCATCCACCTTAGAGGAGATCCCATCTCTGGTACTCACAGGATCACACTGTTCTCCTGCTGTTTTACACCAAGTAACATTGGGCAATTCCAGGTCACAGAGCTGCACCAGTCAATTCAGGACAAGAGACTGCCCTGGTAAAGTGCCAGAGTTTTGGTCTCCCTCCATGGGTATTCCGGGTAGCACAGCTCCTGTATTGTGTCTTGACACAGGCAGCTGCTCTGCAGCGTCAGGACAACGTCAGTGGTCAGGTGTCACATAGGAAGGTCCTGCCGCTGAACAGCAGCTGCCAGACCAGGACACAATATAAATTATAACCCTGAAGCCTGCTGCAGAGTGAGGATGGACGGTCATAGCGGAAGAACACGAGAACATGCAGAGCGCAGGTCAGGTCAGTATAACACGCCTGACTGCTTCTGCCTCGGGGATTGCAGCTGTTACAATAGATAACACAAGGCAGTGCAGCGCTGCCAGGAAACGCTCACATTGCAGAACAGATAAGACAGGTGCACTTATGTCTGCAAAACAGGTATAGTTAGATAATTAAGTTGAGGCTGTAGAACAGTCTGAAGAAATGCATTTTTAGGGTACGCTTAAAACTGTGGGTATAGGGGATTAGATGATCCTTATAGTGTCTTAAACTTGGAAATGTCCACAATGCAAATGGATGATATAACTATCTGGAATAGGTCCTGCGCTGAATAAATACCCATTGGAAATTAACATGCTAGAAATAGAAGAACAACACTATGTGGAATTATAGCAGATGGCAGAAAAACCCACAATGGTCACAGAAATAACTTGAATCTGACAAAAAGTACTAATAAATAAAAAATCTATGAAAACGAACAAATGAAAGTCAGACATTGCTTTTCAGCCTTTCTTCAACAGAATTAAAAAAAAACCTCATGAAATAGGCCTGGACAGGACTGTTTGTATCCTTGACTTAATATTTTGTCGCACAACCTTTTGAGGCAATCACTGCAATCAAACGATTCCTGTAACTGTCAATGAGACTTCTGCACCCCTTGACAGGTATTTTGACCGACTCCTCACGAGCAAACTGCTCCAGTTGTCAAGTGTTTGAATGTTGCCTTTTCAAGACGGATGGTGCCTTTTCCAGAGGGCATGTTTCCGCTCTTTCCAAAGATGCTCAATAGGATTTAGGTCAGGTCTCATAGCTGGCTACTTCAGAATAGTCCAATGTTTTCCTCTTAGCCATTCTTTGGTGTTTTTAGCTGTGTGTTTTGGGTCATTATCCTGTTGCAAGACCCGCGACTGAGACCAAGCTTTCTGACACTGGGCAGCATATATCTCTCTAGAATGCCTTGATAGTCTTGAGATTTCATTGTACCCTGCACAGATTGTAGACAGCCTGTGCCAGATGCAGCAAAGCAGCCCCAGAACATAAGGAGCCTCCTCCATATTTCACAGTAGGGACAGTGTTCTTTTCTTGATATGCTTCATTTTTCTGTCTGTGAACATAGAGTTGATATGTCTTGCCAAAAAGTTCCATTTTTTATTCATCTGTCCATAGGACATGCTCCCAAAAGCTTTGTGGCTTGTCAACATGTACTTTGGCAAATTCCAGTCTGGCTTTTTTATGATTTTTTTTAAATAATGGTGTCCTCCTTGGTCATCTCCCATGAAGTCCACTTTGGCTCATACAATGACAGATGGTACGACCAGACACTGATGTTCTTTGAGCTTGAAGTTAACCTTTAATCTGTTTAGAAGTTTTTCTGGGCTCTTTTGTTGTATCCGTCTCTTTGATTTGTCATCAATTTTCCTCCTGCTGCCACATCCAGGGAGGTTGGCTACAGTCCCATGTATCTTAAATTTCTGAATAACATGTGCAACTGTAGTCACAGGAACATCAAGCTACTTTTACCTTTAACATTTTTGTCTATAATTTTCTTTTTAATCTCCTGAGACAACTCTTTCCTTTGCTTCCTCTGGTCCATGTTGAGTGTGATACACACCATGTCACCAAACAGCACAGTGAATATCTGTAGTCCTATATACAGGCCCACTCACTGATTCCAAGATTGTGGACACCTGTGATGCTCATTAGTGGACACACTTTGATTTAACATGTCCCTTTTGTCACATTATTTTCAGGGGGTACCATCATTTCTGTCCAGGCCTATTTCACGGGTTTAATTTTTTTTTTAATTCTGTGGAAGCATGGTTGAAAAGCAATGTCTCACTTTCATTTGTTCATTTTCATAAATCTTTTATTTATTATTTCTTTGACTGATTCAAGGTATTTCTGTGACCATTGTGGGTTTTTCTGTCATTAAACGAGGGGTACCAACAATTTTGACCACATATGAATTTTTTTTTTTATAATAAGCAAATCATGCACTAAAGATTGAGACAGAGAGCACTATTGTCATTGTCAAAGAAAGTAAAAATAATTCAAAAATATTATTCAACTACATAAATAGCAAGAAACTCAAAGATGATAGTGTTGTGAGTGCGACCCTTATAAATTATTTGGATGAAATGGTGGAAGAGGATGAGGGAAAGGCCAATCTATTAAACACATTCTTCTCTACAGTACATATTGACACAAGAAAATCCCATGACAGATGAAATGATCTTGGATATCAATTTCTCCTTTAAATGTCAGCCGTTTATGGCCGGTTTCACACTAGTGTTTCTATGTGCAGAGTAGGCATGCGTTTTTCTTTCCTTAAGATCAGCAAAGATCCTCATGTGTCTTGCGTACTTATATTTAACATTGTGTACTCAGGGACATGCGTTGTATGCAAATGCGTGCGTCATTTTGAAGTGCCCGCCAAACGCAATATGTAATGTAACAATGGCAATGGTGACAAGGGGTATGGTCTACAGCCAGAACAAATAAGGTTTAATCATAATCACACATGGTGATTCTTTCCAGTGAGAGCGGTAAGATTATTTAACTCTTTGTCACAATATGTTGTAATGGTTGATTCCTTAGAAAACTTCAAGGAGGGCCCGATGCTTTTACTGAAAGTTATAATATTATAGGTCAAGGGCACTAAATTCTGTGCTGGAACTTTGATTCAGGGAACTAGACTGATTGTTGTATATGGAGTAAGGAAGGAAAATTTCCCATAATATGGCATAATTAGTACTTGCTTTATGGAGTTTTTGCCTTCCTCTGGATCAATATATTATATTATAGGTTGAACACAATGAATTTACATATTCATATGACTTAAAAACTATGAAACAGTAGTAAATATGGTAGCAATTCATCTTGAAAAGTTGGGCATTGTTTATGTGGTCTCCTTCGGCTGTGTGTCCACTTATTGGGCTCAGCCCTTATCAACAAGCATGTCACCTGACAAATGGTAAGGTTTTAATATTAGAGTTAGGACTGTCCCAGTTACGGTTGCCATTATGAGGCGGGATGGCTTTCACATTTTTTTTATCATAAAATATGTTAGCTAAATACCGTAAATTATTTTCAGGCTCTATGCTATTTATTTATTTACTGAAGGGTATTTATTCATTATGTTTCTGTCTTTTTCTGTTTAGTCGCCAGTGTGAACATGCTCTTACACACTGCACGCACACCAATTCATGTCCCAGTTCATACCTTTGGGTCTTTTTCTGTCTGTCTGCATTATGTGTATATATAGGTGTGGCCAGCCTTTCTCTTGAGCTGGGCATTATTGTGTCCACTGATTGGGCTCAGTCCATCTCATTCCTTATCCACATGCATGGCACTTGACAATTGGCAAGGTTTTAATATTAAAGTTAGGACTGTCCCAATTACGGACGCCGTGACGAGGCAGGACGGTTTTAGCATTTTTTTTATCAAAAAATATGTAAACTAAATAGCGTATATTATTTTAATGCACTATGCTATTTAACCTCTTTCTGCCATTGGACCTACTATTCCGTCCATGTGGGGTGGGCCCTACTTCCCAAGGACGGAATAGTACATCCAGCGTGATCAGCCACGCACTCGGGGGGCGCGGCCGATCGCGGCCGGGTGTCAGCTGGCTGTCGCAGCTGACATCCGGCACTATGTGCCAGGAGTGGTCATGGACCTCCCCCAGCACATTAACCCACGGCACACTGCGATCAAACATGATCGCAGTGTTCCGGCGGTATAGGGAAGCATCGCGCAGGGAGGGGGCTCCCTGCTTGCTTCCCTGAGACGATCGGCACAAGGCGATGTGCTCACCTTGAACCAAGCGTCTCCTCCCTGCAAGCCCCGGATCCAAAATGGCCGCGGGGCTGCATCTGGGTCCTGCAGGGAGGTGGCTTCGCAGTGCCTGCTCAGAGCAGGCGCCAGGAAGCCTCCCTGTTGTGCATGTCAGATCGCCGATCTGACACAGTGCACAGCAAAGTGTCAGATCAGCGATCTGTCACTTTACTGTGATGCCCCCCCCTGGGGAAAAGTAAAAATGTAAAAAAAAAAAAATTACATGTGTAAAAAAAATAAAAAATTCCTAAATAAATAATAATAAATAAATATATATTGTTCCAATAAATACATTCCTTTATCTAAATAAAAAAAAACAATAAAAGTACACATCTTTAGTATCGCCACGTCCGTAACGACCCGATCTATCAAACTGTCCCACTAGTTAACCCCTTCAGTGAACACCGTAAAAAAAAAACGAGGCAAAAAACAACGCTTTACTATCATACCACCGAACAAAAAGTGGAATAGCACGCGATTAAAAAGACGGAAATAAATAACCATGGTACCGCTGAAAACGTCATCTTGTCTCGCAATAAACGAGCTACCATACAGCATGATCAGCGAAAAAATTAAAAAGTTACAGTCCTCAGAATAAAGCGGTGCAAAAATAATTATTTTTTCTATAAAATAGTTTTTATCGTATAAAAGCGCCAAAACAGAAAAAAAGATATAAATGAGGTATCGCTGTAATCGTACTGACCCGAAGAATAAAACTGCTTTATCCATTTTACCAAATGCGGAACGGTATAAACGCCCCCTCCCCCAAAAGAAATTCATGAATAGCTGTTTTTTTGTCATTCTGCCTCACAAAAATCGGAATAAAAAGCGATCAAAAAATGTCATGTGCCCGAAAATGTTACCAATAAAAACGTCAACTCATCCCACAAAAAACAAGACCTAACATGACTCTGTGGACCAAAATATGGAAAAATTAGAGCTCTCAAAATGTGGTAATACAAAAAACATTTTTGCAATAAAAAGCGTCTTTTAGTGTATGATGGCTGCCAATCAAAAATCCACTAGAAAACCCGCTATAAATAGTAAATCAAACCCCCCTCCATTACCCCCTTAGTTAGGGAAAAATTAAAAATTTTAAAAAATATATTTATTTCCATTTTCCCATTAGGATTAGGGCTAGGGTTAGGGTTAGGGTTAGGGCTAGGGTTAGGGCTAGGGTTAGGGTTAAGGTTAGGGCTAGGGTTAGGGTTAGGGTTAGGGCTATGGTTAGGGTTAGGGCTAGGGTTAGGGTTAGGGCTAGAGTTAGGGTTGGGGCTTGGGTTAGGGTTACAGTTAGGGTTGGGGCTAAAGTTAGGGTTGGGGCTAAAGTTAGGGTTGGGACTAAAGTTTGGGTTAGGGTTTAAATTACATTTACGGTTGGGAATAGAGTTGGGATTAGGGTTAGGGGTGTGTCAGGGTTAGGGGTGTGGTTAGGGTTACCATTGAGATTAGGGTTGGGTGTGTGTTTGGATTAGGGTTTCAGATATAATTGGGAGGTTTCCACTGTTTAGGCACATCAGGGGCTCTCCAAACGCGACATGGCGTCCGATCTCAATTCCAGCTAAGTCTGCGTTGAAAAAGTGAAACAGTGCTCCTTCCCTTTCGAGCTCTCCCGTGCGCCCAAACAGGGGTTTACCCCAATATATGGGTTATCAGCATACTCAGGAAACATTGGTCAACAAATTTTGGGGTCTAATTTCTCCTTTTACCCTTGGGAAAATACAAAACTGGGGGCTAAAAAATAATTTTTGTGGAAAAAAAGAATTTTTATTTCCACGGCTCTGCTTTATAAGCTGTAGTGAAACACTTGGGGGTTCAAAGTTCTCACAACACATCTAGATAAGTTCCTTGGGGGTCTAGTTTCTAATACGGGGTCACTTATGGGGGTTTCCACTGTTTAGTTACATCAGGGGCTCTGCAAATGCAACGTGATGCCTGCAGACCAATCCATCTAAGTCTGCAGTCCAAATGGCGCTCCTTCCCTTCCGAGCTCTGCCATGCACCCAAATGGTGGTTCCCCCCACATATTGGGTATTAGCGTACTCAGGACAAATTGGGGAACAACTTTTGGGGTTCACTTTACACTGTTACCCTTGGAAAAATACAAAACTGGGGGCTAAATATAATTTTTGTGGAAAAAAAAGGATTTTTATTTTCACGGTTCTGCGTTATAAACTGTAGTGAAACACTTGGGGGTTCATAGTTCTCATAACACATCTAGATAAGTTCCTTGGGGTGTCTAGTTTCCAATATGGGGTCACTTGTGGGGGGTTTCTAAGGTTTAGGTACATTAGGGGCTCTGCAAACGCAATGTGACACCTGCAGACCATTCCATCTAAGTCTGCATTCCAAATGGTGCTCCTTCCCTTCTGAGCTCTCCCATGCGCCCTAACGGTGGTTCCCCCCACATATGGGGTATCAGCGTACTCAGGACAAATTGTACAACAACTTTTGGGGTCCATTTTCTCCTGTTACCCTTGGGAAAATACAAAACTGGGGGCTAAAAAATAATTTTTGTTGGAAAAAAAGAATTTTTATTTCCTCGGCTCTGCGTTATAAACTGTAGTGAAACACTTGGGGGTTCAAAGCTCTCACAACACATCTAGATGAGTTCCTTAGGGGGTCTACTTTCCAAAATGGTGTCACTTGTGGGGGGTTTCAATGTTTAGGCACCTTAGTGGCTCTCCAAACACAACATGGCGTCCCATCTCAATTCCAGTCAATTTTGCATTGAAAAGTCAAATGGCGCTCCTTCCCTTCCAAGCTCTGCCATGCGCCCAAACAGTGGTTAACCCCCACATATGAGGTATCACCGTATTCAGGACAAATTGGACAACAACTTTTGGGGTCCAATTTCTTCTCTTACCCTTGGGAAAATAAAAAATTGGGGGCAAAAAATCATTTTTGTGAAAAAATATGATTTTTTATTTATACAGCTCTGCATTATAAACTTCTGTGAATCACTTAATGGGTCAAAGTGCTCACCACACATGTAGATAAGTTCCTTAGGGGGTCTACTTTCCAAAATGGTGTCGCTTGTGGGGGGTTTCAATGTTTAGGTACATCAGGGGCTCTCCAAACGCAACATGGTGTCCCATCTCAATTCCAGTCAATTTTGCACTGAAAAGTCAAATGGCACTCCTTCGCTTCCGAGCTCTGCCATGCGCCCAACCAGTGGTTTACCCCCACATATGAGGTATCAGCGTATTCAGGACAAATTGGACAACAACTTTTGTTTTCCAATTTTTTCTCTTACCCTTGGGAAAATAAAAAATTGGGGGCAAAATATCATTTTTGTGAAAAAATATGATTTTTTATTTTTACAGCTCTGCATTATAAACTTCTGTGAATCACTTAATGGGTCAAAGTGCTCACCAAACATCTAGATACATTGCTTAGGGGTCTACTTTCCAAAATTGTGTCACTTGTTGGGGGTTTCAATGTTTAGGCATATCAGGGGCTCTCCAAATGCAACATGGCGTCCCATCTCAATTCCAGTCAATTTTGCATTGAAAAGTCAAATGGCACTCCTTCGCTTCCAAGCTCTGCCATGCGCCCAAACAGTGGTTTACCCCCACATATGGGGTATCGGCGTACTCAAGACAAATTGTACAACAACTTTTGGCGTCCATTTTCTCCTGTTATCCTTGGAAAAATAAAACAAATTGGAGCTGAAGTAAATTTTTTGTGTAAAAAAGTTAAATGTTAATTTTTATTTAAACATTCCAAAAATTCCTGTGAAACACCTGAAGTGTTATTAAACTTCTTGAATGTTGTTCTGTGCACCTTAAGGGGTGCAAGTTTTAGAATGGTGTCACACTTGGGTATTTTCTATCATATAGACCCCTCAAAATGACTTCAAATAAGATGTGGTCCTAAAAAAAAATGGTGTTGTAAAAATGAGAAATTGCTGGTCAACTTTTAACCCTTATAACTCCCTAACAAAAAAAAGTTTGTTCCAAAATTGTGCTGATGTAAAGTAGACATGTGAGAAATGTTACTTATTAAGTATTTTGTGTGACATATCTCTGTGATTCATTTGTATAAAAATTCAAAGTTGGAAAATTGCGAAATTTTCAAAATTTTCGCCAAATTTCCATTTTTTCACAAATAAACGCAGGTAATATCAAATAAATTTTACAACTATCATGAAGTACAATATGTCACGAGAAAACAATGTCAGAATCACCAGGATCCGTTGAAGCATTCCAGAGTTATAACCTCATAAATGGACAGTGGTCAGAATTGTAAAAATTGGCCCGGTCATTAATGTGCAAACCACCTTTGGGGGTCAAGGGGTTAATTATTTACTGCAGGCTATTTGATCATTATGTTTCATATCATATGATCATTATGCTGCATGCACACCAGTTTATGTCTCAGTTCATACCTTTTGTTTGTTATTTTTTTGTGTGTTGAAATGTGGTACATTGACAATCTGGAGTGGCAGTCTGTTAGTAGTCTCCTCCAAAGCACATTTTGTCACTCTTTATCAGTCTCCATTAGGGTTGAGCGAAACGGGTCAGCCATTTTCAGAAGTCGCCGACTTTTGGCAAAGCCGGGTTTCATGAAACCCGACCCGACCCCTGTGTGGGGTCGGCCATGAGGTCGGCGATCTTCTGAATCTGGTATCGGAATTCCGATACCGAGTTCCGATATGTTTGCGATATCGGAAATCGGTATCGGAATCCACATTTAAGTGTAAAATAAAGAATTAAAATAAAAAATATTGATATACTCACCTCTCCGGAGGCCCCTGGACATCGCCGCTGGTAACCGGCAGCCTTCTTTGCTTAAAATGAGCGCGTTTACGGCCTTCCATGACGTCACGGCTTCTGATTGGTCGCGTGCCGCTCATGTGACCGCCACGCGACCAATCACAAGCCGTGACGTCATTCTCAGGTCCTTCACGCGCTCATTCTTAAGAAGGAAGGCTGCCGGAAAGAAGCAGGGCGCGTCCGAGGGTGATTATATACCTAATAGGAATATACTCACCCTCGGCTTCTTTCCGGCAGCCTTCCTTCCTAAGAATGAGCGCGTTCAGGGCCTTAGATGACGTCACGGCTTGTGATTGGTCGCGGCCGCCCATGTGACCGCCACGCGACCAATCACAAGCCGTGACGTAATTCTCAGGTCCTAAATTCCTAGAATTAGGAATTTAGGACCTGAGAATTACGTCACGGCTTGTGATTGGTCGCGTGGCGGTCACATGAGCGGCACGCGACCAATCAGAAGCCGTGACGTCATGGAAGGCCCTGAACGCGCTCATTTTAAGCAAAGAAGGCTGCCAGTTACCAGCGGTGATGTCCAGGGGCCTCCGGACGGGTGAGTATATCAATATTTTTTATTTTAATTCTTTATTTTACACATTAATATGGATCCCAGGGCCTGAAGGAGAGTTTCCTCTCCTTCAGACCCTGGGAACCATAGTATCCCATTGCACTGCATTGGGTTTCGTGTTTCGGCCGACCCCGACCCCAACTTTTTTATAGGATCGGCCGATTTCGCTCGACCCGACTTTTGAGAAAGTCGGGTTTCGTGAAACCCGATCCGATCCTATAAAAATAAAAGTCGCTCAACCCTAGTCTCCATATTACTATTACAGAAGTGCAGCACACATACCTAGATTTGGTCCCAGTATTCTTACTCTCAGTCCTCATTAGTAGCCATCTCCTAAAGTTTCTGACGCACTTGTAGCCAACCCTTACCAGTTACAGCATTGCAATCCTTCACACATAAGCATCAGTCTTCTAGTCCATTCTGTACATGTCTTCACACTCAAGCAGCTAGTCAGATTCCTTTACAACTTTAACTACATCATGCCTTTCACTGGAAGTTATCTCATTGTTCCTTAAAAATGGTTGTACTATTTCCAAAAAATTAGATGAACGATTCTCGCTTGATGCAGCCAGCAGATTCGATTTGGTACTAATAAAAAAGTCAGAATTTAAAGTGTCCCAAAGAAATGTTTATTATGCTCTGAGGTATCTCAGGAATTGAAAATAATAAACATTGTATAATCACCCGTCATAGGCCAGCTCCTCCTCTGAGTTGGTTTCTGATCTTTTCGCTCTCTTTCCTGGGACTACAGCCTGTAATTACCTGGCTGCCATTACAAATCAGATTACAACCATTTCACATTTGTTAGAATCAGAATAGTTTTGGGAAATTTGGGACAAATTTGATTAGTTACAGTATGAATTGATTCACTCATTTCTACAAACAAGCCTTACTGTTCTCTGCTTTAGCACTCTTCTCCCTCTCCTAATGGTGTCTCTCTCTCACACAGATAAGCTGGTCTCCTCCAACTACAACAATCCTTGCAAGACAAATCTCTATCGGCTAGCGTATATTTTGCTCCAGTGCAGCCCCATATAATTCTTAGACTGGAGCACCTGTAAAGGCGCAGTCAGATGCCTGGGTCTAAATTAGACAAAGATTCAAATGCAATGCTTTAACCAGCCAATGGCTCTCTTAACCCAAGAGTGACAGCTTCATGTTCCTCTATGCAGGTTAGCGGAGCTGATGGCCAGTCTGAACATTGTGGTCTGATCTCTGCCCTATTTGTACAACCGTCTGACTGCGCCCTTATAGTGAAAGCTTTTGAATGCCCATTGCTATTAATAATACTGACATTTCTCTGGAAAAAACAGCTCCTATGCCCATACATGCCAATTTGAGTCTGATCTGAGCAATGCTTTTTGAAATGTAACACTGGTAAGTGAGAACAAAAGCTAATCTGACCCCATAGTGACTTATGACCCAGTAGTTTCAACTGCAACCCTGTGCTCTTTAAACTATAGACACACAGTGCAAAACGTTTGGCTTCAAATTACGGTGCCTCTTACTGGCACTATCCAGAATCTCCCTGCACAAGGTATTTGTAAAGATACAGGGTCAGTGAGTGCTCTCATCCACTAGTCCGGCTGTCTTTAGAAAGTCTGCATGGACGAAGGATCATACCACTGAACTTCCGCTCTCTCTCCCCGTGGGCAAAACACTATTCAAACAACACAGGGTGAGGGCAAAACATTTTGACAATAATTTCTTGACCCACCAAGGCACAATAGCATATAGAACAGTCACAGCAAGTACCCTAGATGGTTCAAAATACAGAGTCTCACCCTTCCACTAATTCACCTGGCTTACAACAGGTTTCAGGGCCGAGTGCCCCACCAGTGGCTCTCCAATTTTGGCAGGCCCCCCACACTGAGGAGATAACGGCAAGCTTAGGAAGCTGACAATTCTTTTATGTATGAGGCCAAGGGACTTGATTGTCCCAACCTGGATTCTCTTAATGACTTTGAGGGTTCAGTGATGGTCAATGAAGCAGCTCTGTATTTTTTCAGTTGGATCCATGATAATATGGGTTCTGTAATGTAGAGTCTCTCTGAATACAGGCAGATCCCCTTTTTATAGGTCACAACTTTTCATTTAGGCATTCCACCACATGCTTGGAGAAAGGTGGAAGGAGGCCATCCTTCACTGCTGGAGTGTTCAAACAACATAGATTGTCCTTCATATTGCAGAGCACCCATGGGTCAACATATTAACAAACATTCAAACATTGTGCCTTTGTTTCCAAATGATAGTAGAACAATCCTAGGACTGCAATACTAGAAAGATACAGTGGGGAAATAAGTATTTAATCAGCCACCAATTGTGCAAGTTCTCCCATTTGATGAGAGAGGCCTGTAATTGACATCATAGGTAGACCAAAACTATGAGAGTCAAAATGAGAAAACAAATCCAGAAAATCACCTTGTCTTTTTTGGCAAGATATATTTTGTAAATTATGGTGGAAAATAAGTATTTGGTCATTAACAAAAGTTCTCAATATTTTGCTATTTATCCTTTGTTGGCAATGACAGAGGCAAACCTTTTCTGTAAGTCTTCACAAGGTTGACACACACTGTTGGTGGTATGTTGGCCCATTCATCCATGCAGATCTCCTCTAGAGCAGTGATGATTTGGGCGTGTCGCTGGGCAACACGGACTTTCTACTCCCTCCCAAGGTTTTCTATGGGGTTGAGATCTGGAGACTGGCTACTCCACTCCAGGACCTTCATATGCTTCTTACAAAGCCACTCCTTTGTTGCCCTGGCGGTGTGCTTGGAATCATTATTCTGCTGAAAGAACCATCCTCGTTTCATTATCACTGAAAATCTCATGATATACGGCCCCATTCATTCTTTCATATACAGTCGTCCTGGTCCATTTGCAGAGAAACAGCCCCAAAGCATGATGTTGCCACCCCCATGCTTCACAGTAGGTATGGTGTTCTTTGGATGCAACTCAGCATTCTGTCTCTTCCAAATGCAGCTCCCCAGAGTCCTGGTTGTTGCAGTATTGTCGCTCTGCCACAAGGGGGAGTGATGGTACGTCTGATGGCACTAAAGGAGTTCACCTGACCAGGTATCACAGTCACACACTACACTTCACACTCCGGCCACCAGGGGGAGCAAAATGTTCTATTAGGCCACTCCTCACACTCTGGTAAAACTGGGAGTCAGATAGGAAGTTAGGGAGAAGCTGACTGGGTTTTGCCCAGGTAACATCTAGTGAGAGAGAGAGTTGCTCGGGAAGACTCAGGGAGGTCCCTGTCAAGGGTGGGATCCTGACAGTGGCCTAGCACGAGATAGATCGTTACAGAGTCGTGCCTGCACCTCATTGCGGCAGCATCCTAAGAAAGGATACGAAGCAAAGTATATTGTGGAGAAGTGAGAAACGAGATCACAGCACAAAGGAGATAGAACCAGGAGGAGTCGTGCCCCAAGATCGGCAACATCCTTCTGAGGTGCGTAGCCGGCGGCCGAAACACCGAGGAAGTAATAGGCTCTACGCATTACTTTGAACTATGGCAGGGGAGTTAACTCTAGGTTGGCAGTCTCACCTTGACACCTAATGAAGACAGCGGAGGCAATTGTGGGAGAGGGGCGTCTCTAGGGTCCCTATAAAATAACTCCAGGCGTACCCCGTCATACGGGTGCATCCTATCCAAACCATCTGGGGGACGGAGAGAGAGAACAGAAACATACACGACAGTTGTGAGGACTATCCCGTGGTCCTCAGCAGGGAAGTACTACAACACACAGGCGCTAGTAGGAAGGCTACTGATTTCCACCTGCAAAGGGAACTCTGGATGTGCCTTCGGACCGGCTGGTCTCAGCCAGCCCTGTTAGCAGTGCTCTGCATTGTGGATGCCGAAGCCTTCAGTAAAAAGGTAAAGAGACTTCAACCCTGTGTCCTCGTCATTTACTGCGACCTACACCATTACCATTTACCCATCAAGGGAAGCCCTGGGGACATACTTCACCTGTGGGAAGTTACACCATCTAGCTGCCATTCCATCACCCCAGCGGACCCCTAGCAGCGTCGGTCACCCTGACCGAATACCACAGGTGGCGTCACGAACACTTGACAAACTCTCACCTACACCTTTATTTGGGTGCCCCTTAGCAGGGCCACAGACCAGGTCGGGCCACCGTGACACCCCTAGAACCTAGACCGAAGGACCCGGTACCGAGTACCCCGCTGCCCTGCGTTTGGGGGCCGCTCCACAAACACAATGAGTTTTGTTTCTACCAAACAGTTCTACTTTGGTTTCATCATACCATATGTCATTCTCCCAAATACTCTTCTGGATAATCCAAATATTCTCTAGCAAACTTCAGACGGGCCCAGACATGCACTGGCTTAAGCAGAGGGACACGTCTGTCACTGCAGGATCTAAGTCTCGGGAGGCGCAGTGTGTTACTGATAGTAGCCTTTGTTACAATGGTCCCAGCTCTATACAGGTCATTCACTAGGTCCCCCCGTACGGTTCTGGGATTTTTGCTCACCGTTCTTGTGATCATTTTGACCCCACCGGGTGAGATCTTGCGTGGAGCCCCAGATCAAGGGAGATTATCAATGGTCTTGTATGTCTTGTATGTCTTCTATTTTCTTATTATTATTATTATTATTATTATGTTATCCTGAGTCCATCTGGTGGAGGTGTGAATTGTATCCATGTAGTGACTGATAAATCCAGGTGTTAAATTAAGTCCTAGTGTCAACGAATTAAACATATTCATTATTTTGTATTACCAAATTTGGCGACAGAGGGAAGAGGACCCTGTCCTTATGTCTAGAAATTCTTGTTATTTTGCATTACATCATATTGTGCTGTTTGTGCTGACAATATTTATATTGATGATCTTTTTTTGGAAATGCAGGTTACTAGGCCACATTAAAATCTGAAAAATCACTGTCGCCTTGTGTTACCACTGTGCACAATGACCTTATCCATTATTTTTTGATGTTTCATTGCAGTGGAAGATGTTATGAGATGATGGCGCAGCATACGCGACCAGTATAGGAGAGAAAGACAGCAGAGGGTCAGGAGTGGGTCCGCAGCGCCTGCCAGAAAGCGGAAATATATTTATTACGACCGACTCTCCTTTTTGGATCCCAGTATGGATCTGAGAGCGTAAGTAAAAACATCAAAACACAATACACATATATTTTTTTACGGACAACGTAAACAAATAAATTACTTATTCTCATACTTTACTAACAGAACACAGTCCAACCTCACTGAGAGGGAGACCGGCTCAGACTCGGAGGCCATCATAGATCTGGTTTGGGAAGGGGAAGAGGTGGCTGGCCCATCTTAACATCCTTCCAGTGTCCTCCCTCCTGCAACATCTTCAGTTCCAACTCAAGATCCGGTAACAAGTGGACAAGAAACTGCAGCACCACCCACAGCAGCACCATATCCAGGAAGCCAGGAGGAAGCAGGAAACAGTAGCAGCCCTACAGTTCCTCTGGAGACATCACCAGAGCCTACTGTCATTTCCCGCCATGGCCGCAGGAGGAGAGAGCTGCAAGAAAGTCGCAGGAATGTGGACACTGGGGTCCTAAATTATTTGGCCAGGGCTGCACAGGATGATGTACAATTGGCCCAACAAAGGCCACCTGACCAGAACCCACCAGAGATCCACCATCTCCTCCACCAACGTACAGAAATCTGTAATGTTTTTTTTTTATATTTTGCCAATTTTTTATATTTCATTTTCTTAAAATTTTATGCTTTTATCTGCTGTGATAGCACTTGGTTATTTATATATATATATATATATATATATATATATATATATTGTAGCATGGCTAAAGGGTGTGTAGTCGACGGGAGATATGTGTCGCATAGGTGGCTTGTTGCTGTAATGTAGCCCGGGGTATTTCTTTGTTGCACATAACCATGTATATATATGTATTTCAGGACCTGTGGTGATGTCAGACCACATGGCTAATCATGTGATGGGTTACTGGGTGTGGTTAGCTCTATATAAGACAGGCTAATGCTTAACACAGTGAATATGTGTGGAGGTGCTAGCCTCCAGTGGGTGTTAAGGCTCCAGGTCTGAGCCTGAAGGAATGGACAGTTGTTTTTTCCTTTTGCCTGAGTTAAAGGCTATTTGTTTTTCTGTTTATGCTAACTGGTTTATGAAGCAATAAACCTCAGAACTTTTGTTGGAACCTGCCTCCTAAGTGTCAGCCGTCGCACCTGAGTGAGTGAATCCCTACAATTGGTGGAGAATGCGGGCACAGCGCGATGCTGACACTTACGATGCAGACCAGGGAAGCAAAGCTGCTACAGGGAAGGATCCCACCCACCATGGCGGGGTCCATTGTGTCTTTATTGTGCTCCTTCGCTGGGGGTTGTAACAACTGCACCAGTGGCTCCCTCATCTGTACAAGCGTCACTGCGGGTGAGGTGGTGTCACAATGTTGGCCTTTTTACTTTAGGTCTCTCAGTTTGCTGCGCGCCCCCCTCTGCTGTAGTCACACAACAGAAACAGTCTTGATTTATTTTTGCTTTTTTTTCCAGTCCATCTTCTCAAATGGTCCAGGAGTCAGTGTTACTTCTGCTCCTTGGTTGGGGCATAGTACAACTCCAGGGGTTTACTCACCTTCCAATATTTCTCATTAACCAGCTGTAGCGTTAACGAATAGTGTTGAGCGATACCGTCCGATACTTGAAAGTATCGGTATCGGAAAGTATCGGCCGATACCGGCAAAGTATCGGATCTAATCCGATACCGATACCCGATACCAATACAAGTCAATGGGACTCAAGTATCGGACGGTATCCCTGATGGTTCCCAGGGTCTGAAGGAGAGGAAACTCTCCTTCAGGCCCTGGGATCCATATTAATGTGTAAAATAAAGAATTAAAATAAAAAAATATTGCTATACTCACCCTCTGACGCAGCTGAATGCAGAAATAGGCATCAGGACCTGAAATTACGTCACGGCTTGCTGTGATTGGTCGCGTCGCGGTCACATGGGCGGCACGCAACCAATCACAAGCCGTGACGTAATTTTAAAAATGCGCGTGTCTCCTGCCTCCCGTGACGTCACGGCTTGTGATTGGTCGCGTCGCCCATGTGACCGCGACGCGACCAATCACAAGCCGGAACGTAATTTTAAAATCATGAATGCCTAGAATTAGGCATTGAGGACCTGAAAATTACGTCACGGCTTGCTGTGATTGGTCGCGTCGCGGCCACATGGGCGGCACGCGACCAATCACAAGCCGTGACGTCACGGAAGGAAGTAAAAGCGCGCATTTTAAGCAAACAACGCTGCCGGTTCCCTCGGTGAGGTCCAGGCTGCGTCGGAGAGGTGAGTATAGCAATATTTTTTATTTTAATTCTTTATTTTACACATTAATAGTAACATAGTAACATAGTAACATAGTTAGTAAGGCCGAAAAAAGACATTTGTCCATCCAGTTCAGCCTATATTCCTATATTCCATCATAATAAATCCCCAGATCTACATCCTTCTACAGAACCTAATAATTGTATGATACAATATTGTTCTGCTCCAGGAAGACATCCAGGCCTCTCTTGAACCCCTCGACTGAGTTCGCCATCACCACCTCCTCAGGCAAGCAATTCCAGATTCTCACTGCCCTAACAGTAAAGAATCCTCTTCTATGTTGGTGGAAAAACCTTCTCTCCTCCAGACGCAAAGAATGCCCCCTTGTGCCCGTCACCTTCCTTGGTATAAACAGATCCTCAGCGAGATATTTGTATTGTCCCCTTATATACTTATACATGGTTATTAGATCGCCCCTCAGTCGTCTTTTTTCTAGACTAAATAATCCTAATTTTGCTAATCTATCTGGGTATTGTAGTTCTCCCATCCCCTTTATTAACTTTGTTGCCCTCCTTTGTACTCTCTCTAGTTCCATTATATCCTTCCTGAGCACCGGTGCCCAAAACTGGACACAGTACTCCATGTGCGGTCTAACTAGGGATTTGTACAGAGGCAGTATAATGCTCTCATCATGTGTATGCAGACCTCTTTTAATGCACCCCATGATCCTGTTTGCCTTGGCAGCTGCTGCCTGGCACTGGCTGCTCCAGGTAAGTTTATCATTAACTAGGATCCCCAAGTCCTTCTCCCTGTCAGATTTACCCAGTGGTTTCCCGTTCAGTGTGTAATGGTGATATTGATTCCTTCTTCCCATGTGTATAACCTTACATTTATCATTGTTAAACCTCATCTGCCACCTTTCAGCCCAAGTTTCCAACTTATCCAGATCCATCTGTAGCAGAATACTATCTTCTCTTGTATTAACTGCTTTACATAGTTTTGTATCATCTGCAAATATCAATATTTTACTGTGTAAACCTTCTACCAGATCATTAATGAATATGTTGAAGAGAACAGGTCCCAATACCGACCACTGCGGTACCCCACTGGTCACAGCGACCCAGTTAGAGACTATACCATTTATAACCACCCTCTGCTTTCTATCACTAAGCCAGTTACTAACCCATTTACACACATTTTCCCCCAGACCAAGCATTCTCATTTTGTGTACCAACCTCTTGTGCGGCACGGTATCAAACGCTTTGGAAAAATCGAGATATACCACGTCCAATGACTCACCGTGGTCTAGCCTATAGCTTACCTCTTCATAAAAACTGATTAGATTGGTTTGACATGAGCGATTTCTCATAAACCCATGCTGATATGGAGTTAAACAGTTATTCTCATTGAGATAATCCAGAATAACATCCTTCAGAAACCCTTCAAATATTTTACCAACAATAGAGGTTAGACTTACTGGCCTATAATTTCCAGGTTCACTTTTAGAGCCCTTTTTGAATATTGGCACCACATTTGCTATGCGCCAGTCCTGCGGAACAGACCCCGTCGCTATAGAGTCCCTAAAAATAAGAAATAATGGTTTATCTATTACATTACTTAGTTCTCTTAGTACTCGTGGGTGTATGCCATCCGGACCCGGAGATTTATCTATTTTAATCTTATTTAGCCGGTTTCGCACCTCTTCTTGGGTTAGATTGGTGACCCTTAATATAGGGTTTTCATTGTTTCTTGGGATTTCACCTAGCATTTCATTTTCCACCGTGAATACCGTGGAGAAGAAGGTGTTTAATATGTTAGCCTTTTCCTCGTCATCTACAACCATTCTTTCCTCACTATTTTTTAAGGGGCCTACATTTTCAGTTTTTATTCTTTTACTATTGATATAGTTGAAGAACAGTTTGGGATTAGTTTTACTCTCCTTAGCAATGTGCTTCTCTGTTTGCTTTTTGGCAGCTTTAATTAGTTTTTTAGATAAAGTATTTTTCTCCCTATAGTTTTTTAGAGCTTCAATGGTGCCATCCTGCTTTAGTAGTGCAAATGCTTTCTTTTTACTGTTAATTGCCTGTCTTACTTCTTTGTTTAGCCACATTGGGTTTTTCCTATTTCTAGTCCTTTTATTCCCACAAGGTATAAACCGCTTACAGTACCTATTTAGGATGTTCTTAAACATTTTCCATTTATTATCTGTATTCTTATTTCTGAGGATATTGTCCCAGTCTACCAGATTAAGGGCATCTCTAAGCTGGTCAAACTTTGCCTTCCTAAAGTTCAGTGTTTTTGTGACTCCCTGACAAGTCCCCCTAGTGAAAGACAGGTGAAACTGTACAATATTGTGGTCGCTATTTCCTAGATGCCCGACCACCTGCAGATTTGTTATTCTGTCAGGTCTATTAGATAGTATTAGGTCTAAAAGTGCTGCTCCTCTGGTTGGATTCTGCACCAATTGTGAAAGATAATTTTTCTTGGTTATTAGCAGAAACCTGTTGCCTTTATGGGTTTCACAGGTTTCTGTTTCCCAGTTAATATCCGGGTAGTTAAAGTCCCCCATAACCAGGACCTCATTATGGGTTGCAGCTTCATCTATCTGCTTTAGAAGTAGACTTTCCATGATTTCTGTTATATTTGGGGGTTTGTAACAGACCCCAATGAGAATTTTGTTACCATTTTTCCCTCCATGAATTTCGACCCATATGGACTCGACATCCTCATTCCCTTCGCTAATATCCTCCCTTAAAGTGGACTTTAGACAAGACTTTACATAGAGACAAACCCCTCCTCCTCTCCGATTTTTACGATCCTTTCTAAACAGACTGTAACCCTGTAAGTTAACTGCCCAGTCATAGCTTTCATCTAACCATGTCTCGGTTATTCCCACTATGTCAAAGTTACCTGTAGATATTTCTGCTTTTAGTTCTTCCATCTTGTTTGTCAGGCTTCTGGCGTTTGCGAGCATGCAGTTTAGAGGATTTTGTTTTGTTCCAATCTCCTCGCTGTGGATTGTTTTAGAAATGTTCTTACCTCCCTTCTGAGTATGTTTTCCTGGGTCTTCTTTGTTCGAGTCTAATGTTTTTCTTCCCGTCCCCTCTTCTTCTAGTTTAACGCCCTCCTGATGAGTGTAGCGAGTCTTCTGGCGAATGTGTGTTTACCAGGTTTGTTGAGGTGTAGTCCGTCTCTGGCGAGGAGTCCATCGTACAAGTAATTCACACCGTGGTCCAGGAATCCGAATCCTTGTTGTCTGCACCATCGTCTTAGCCAGTTGTTCGCATCAAGGATCCTGTTCCATCTCCTGGTGCCATGCCCGTCTACTGGAAGGATAGAAGAAAAAACTACCTGTGCATCCAGTTCTTTTACTTTCTTCCCCAACTCTTCAAAGTCCTTGCAGATTGTCGGTAGGTCCTTCCTTGCGGTGTCATTGGTGCCAACATGTATCAGAAGAAATGGGTGGACGTCCTTGGAGCTGAAGAGCTTTGGTATCCTATCAGTCACATCCTTGATCATTGCACCTGGAAGGCAGCATACTTCTCTTGCGGTTATGTCCGGTCTGCAGATGGCTGCTTCTGTGCCTCTCAGTAGTGAGTCTCCCACCACCACCACTCTTCGTTGTTTCTTGGCTGTACTTTTTGCTGTCACTTGTTGCTGCGTACCCTTAATAATGTTGTTTCGATACCGATACCCGATACCACAAAAGTATCGGATCTCGGTATCGGAATTCCGATACCCGCAACTATCGGCCGATACCCGATACTTGCGGTATCGGAATGCTCAACACTATTAACGAACCATTCAAAGTTGTGTACTGTCCTCCTGCAGCCCCCGCACAGATATATATTGTATACTGCTTCTCGCTGACCTCCCCTAGGGTTACTCCGTCCGCTCCTCCTCTCTGCGCTTGCTCCTCCAGGGCGATGCGAAGAGCCAAATACTTTGAAAGATGATCAACTGTGGCATTTGCCGTGGTCTTCACATACCTGGTTTGGCTGTAGCCATCCTTCTCCACCAGCAGAGGATGGGCCCTGAACACCAGCTCAATCTCACTGCCCGCTTCTCCCATTCCTTGTGGATCCGGACTCCTCATCCCATATCCTGGCAAGCTTTGAGCTCTCTTCTCAACAGCCACCATATTAATTGCTTATCTTAGTGCAGACACCCAATTGACATAGCCCAGTGCAGCCAGCCTCGAACTCCTGGACTCAAGCGATCCACCAGACTAATTGCTCAACTTAGTGCAGACACCCACGTCCGGAAGACGGTAAGACGCGCATTACAGAAAATGACTCCCGGGGATGATGTTGAGGCCTTCCTGACGGTGTTTGAGAGGGTCGCTGAGAGGGAAAAACTTCCGCCAGAGCAGTGGGCAGAGGTGTTGGCACCTTACCTGACGGGGGAACCTCAGAAGGCATACTATGATTTGACCTTGCAGGATGCCAAGGAGTATGACAAATTGAAAGCTGAGGTTCTCGCACGTTTGGGGGTGACACTGACTGTTAGGGCACAGCAAGTTCACTGCTGGGCCTATCACCGGGACAAACCGCCTCACTCCCAAATGTTTGACCTGTTACACCTGGTCCAGAAATGGCTGCAGCCAGAGTCCTCGACGCCTGCACAGATGGTAGAACGGGTGATGATGGATCGGTTTGTGCATTCCCTCCCGAGGTCCATACAGACTTGGGTTGCCCAGGGTGATCCCCAGAATGCCGACGAACTGATCGGACTGTTCGAGAGGTACCAAGGGATGGAAGGCTCCTTTGGGAGGCAGCCCATGCCATACTGGGGGTCCCAGAAAGCTGCTGAGTCCCAAAAAGGGGTGGCGCGTCCAAGGTCACAAAGGGCGGGGGAGGTGGTGCCCAAGGTCCCTACGGAAGATATTATTTGTTGGAGGTGCCACGGGCCAGGACATATAGCTGCCCGTTGTTCCCAGACCACTGAGCAGATGGACTGCAGCATGTGACGCCGTTGTTCATACTATGCGTATCCAGCCTGCAGTGTGAACTCTCCGCCCAACGAGGGACCTCAAGCGTGTCCCGAAAAGGTGAACGGTCGAGCAGTCATTGCACTGTTAGACTCGGGGAGCCTAGTGACTCTGGTGAGGGGCACTTTTCCTCTCCTGTTATGATCCTTAGTGGCTGAGGATCACAGAAAGAACTAGCTAAGTTACTGAACATAGAACGAGCTCTAGGGAGGTGGTAACTGGACTGACCGCAAAACCTGATCCTAACCAAACACACTGAAGGTAGCCGGTGAACGTGCCTAAATTCCTGGACGTCTCGACGCAGCCTGAGAAACTTGCTACCCCTATAGAGAAAGTAAGACCTCACTTGCCTCAGAGAAATGACCCCAAAGATATAGGAAGCCCCCAACAAATATTAACGGTGAGGTAAGGGGAAAATACAAAACGTAGAAATGAAAACAGATTCAGCAAATGAGGCCCACTAATACTAGATAGCAGAAGACAGGCAGGGAACTGTGCGGTCAGTAAAAAACCCTATACAAAATATCCACGCTGAGAATACAAGAACCCCCACACCAACTAACGGTGTGAGGGGAGAAACTCAGCCCCCTAGAGCTACCAGCAAGCAAGGAAATCACATATTAGCAAGATGGACAAGGACAAGAAAATAACCAAGAAAATATTGAACACTAATGAGCAAAAAAATAACCAAACAGAAAACTTAGCTTCTCTTGGAGAGACTGATAGCGAAGGAATTCAGGAGGATCAAGATAGCACTGAATACATCGACAGCAGGCAAACACTGAAAGTCCAGGTGAGCTAAATAGGAAACCAGCTAACAGATAACGAGACAGCTGATCCGCTTCAGACCTGCAGAAAGACACAAAGAGCCACCAGAGGGAGCCCAAAGACAGCACTCACACAGTACCACTTGTGACCACAAGAGGGAGCCCAAAAACAGAGTTCACAACAGTACCCCCCCCCCCTTGAGGAGGGGTCACCGAACCCTCATCAAAACCCCCAGGGCGATCAGGATGAGCCACATGGAAGGCATGAACCAAATCGGCCGCATGAACATCAGAGGCGACAACCCAGGAATTATCCTCCTGACCATAGCCCTTCCACTTAACCAAATACTGAAGCCTCCATCTAGAAATACGAGAATCCAAGATCTTCTCCACCACGTACTCCAATTCGCCCTCAACCAGCACCGGGGCAGGGGGCTCAACAGAAGGAACCACAGGCACCACATACCTCCGCAACAAAGACCTATGGAACACGTTATGAATGGCAAACGACGCTGGGAGGTCCAAACGAAATGACACCGGGTTAAGGATTTCCAAAATCTTATAAGGACCGATGAAGCGAGGTTTGAACTTAGGAGAGGAGACCTTCATAGGAACATACCGAGAAGACAGCCACACCAAATCCCCAACACGAAGTCGGGGACCCACACCGCGGCGGCGGTTGGCAAAGCGCTGAGCCTTCTCCTGTGACAACCTCAAATTGTCCACCACATGGTTCCAAATCTGCTGCAACCTATCCACCACAGAATCCACCCCAGGACAGTCGGAAGACTCAACCTGACCCGAGGAAAAACGAGGATGGAAACCAGAATTGCAGAAAAAAGGCGAAACTAAAGTAGCAGAACTAGCCCGATTATTAAGGGCAAACTCGGCCAATGGCAAAAAAGTCACCCAATCATCCTGATCAGCAGAAACAAAACATCTAAAATAAGTTTCCAAGGTCTGATTAGTTCGCTCGGTTTGGCCATTCGTCTGAGGATGGAAGGCCGACGAAAAAGACAAATCAATGCCCATCTTAGCACAAAAGATCCGTCAAAATCTGGACACAAACTGGGATCCTCTGTCAGACACAATATTTTCAGGGATGCCGTGCAAGCAAACCACATTCTGAAAAAATAGAGGAACCAAATCGGAGGAGGAAGGCAACTTAGGCAAGGGCACCAAATGGACCATTTTGGAAAAACTATCACACACCACCCAGATGACAGACATTCTCTGAGAGACTGGAAGATCCAAAATAAAATCCATGGAAATGTGCGTCCAAGGCCTCTTCGGGACAGGCAAAGGCAAAAGCAAACCGCTGGCACGAGAACAGCAAGGCTTAGCCCGAGCACAAATCCCACAGGACTGCACAAAGGAACGCACATCCCGCGACAAGGAAGGCCACCAGAAGGACCTAGCCACCAAATCTCTGGTACCAAAAATCCCAGGATGGCCTGCCAACACCGAAGAATGAACCTCGGAAATAACTCTGCTGGTCCATCTATCTGGGACAAACAGTCTCTCTGGTGGGCAACGGTCAGGTCTATCCGCCTGAAATTTCTGCAGCACTCGTCGCAGATCTGGGGAAATGGCAGACAAAATCACTCCCTCTCTGAGGATACCAGCCGGCTCTGAACCTCCTGGAGAGTCAGGCACAAAACTCCTAGAAAGAGCATCAGCCTTCACGTTCTTCGAACCAGGCAGGTACGAGACCACGAAATCGAAATGGGAGAAAAACAACGACCAACGAGCCTGTCTAGGATTCAGCCGCTTGGCAGACTCGAGATAAATCAGATTTTTGTGATCAGTCAAGACCACCACACGATGCTTAGCTCCCTCGAGCCAATGTCGCCACTCCTCAAATGCCCACTTCATAGCCAACAACTCCCGATTACCAACATCATAATTCCGCTCGGCAGGCGAAAACTTTCTTGAAAAGAAAGCACAAGGTTTCATCACAGAGCAATCAGAGCTTCTCTGCGACAAAACAGCCCCTGCTCCAATCTCAGAAGCATCAACCTCGACCTGAAAAGGAAGAGAGACATCAGGCTGACACAAAACTGGAGCCGAAGAAAACCGACGCTTCAGCTCCCGAAAGGCTTCCACGGCTGCAGGAGACCAATTAGTCACATCAGAACCCTTCTTGGTCAAATCCGTCAAGGGTTTAACCACGCCAGAAAAATTAGCAATGAAGCGACGGTAAAAATTAGCAAAACCCAAGAACTTCTGGAGACTCTTAACAGATGTAGGCTGAGTCCAGTCATGAATAGCCTGGACCTTGACTGGGTCCATCTCAATAGTAGAAGGAGAAAAAATAAAACCCAAAAAGGAAACCTTCTGTACTCCGAAAAGACATTTTGAGCCCTTCACAAATAAGGCATTAGCATGCAGGACCTGAAATACCATCCTGACCTGCTTCACATGGGACTCCCAGTCCTCAGAAAAGACCAAAATGTCATCCAGATGCACAATCATAAATTTATCCAGATATTCTCGGAAGATGTCATGCATGAAGGACTGGAACACAGAAGGAGCATTAGAGAGTCCAAAAGGCATCACCAAGTACTCAAAATGGCCTTCGGGCGTATTAAATGCTGTTTTCCATTCATCCCCCTGCTTAATACGCACAAGGTTATACGCACCACGAAGATCTATCTTGGTGAACCAACTGGACCCCTTAATCCGAGCAAACAGATCAGATAATAATGGCAAAGGATACTGAAATTTGACTGTGATTTTATTTAGAAGACGATAATCTATACAAGGTCTCAGAGAACCATCCTTTTTGGCCACAAAAAAGAATCCTGCACCAAGAGGGGAGGAGGACGGGCGAATATGTCCCTTCTCTAAAGACTCCTTTATATAACTCCGCATCGCGGCATGTTCTGGTACAGACAAATTAAAAAGTCGTCCCTTAGGGAACTTACTACCAGGAATCAAATTTATAGCACAATCACAATCCCTGTGAGGAGGCAGGGCACCGGATCTGGGCTCATCAAATACATCCTGGTAGTCCGACAAAAACTCAGGAACCTCAGAAGGAGTGGAAGAAGCAATTGACACCAAAGGAGCATTGCCATGAATCCCCTGGCAACCCCAACTTGATACAGACATAGCTTTCCAATCCAGAACTGGATTATGGGCCTGCAGCCATGGTAGACCCAAAACGACAACATCATGCAAATTATGCAGTACAAGAAAGCGAATCACCTCCTGATGTACAGGAGTCATGCACATGGTCACTTGAGTCCAATACTGAGGCTTATTCTCAGCCAATGGTGTAGCATCAATTCCCCTCAGTGGAATAGGGAATTCTAAAGGCTCCAGAACAAAACAACAGCGCCTGGCAAACGACAAATCCATCAGGTTCAGGGCAGCACCTGAATCCACAAAAGCCATAACCGAGTAGGATGACAAAGAACAAATTAAAGTAACAGACAAAATGAATTTAGGCTGTATAGTACCAATGGTGACAGATTTAGCGATTTTTTTTTTCGCGCTTAGAGCATGCTGAGATAACATGAGTTTATTCACCACAGTAAAAGCACAACCCATTTTGACGTCTATGATATTGCCGCTCAATTCTGGTCAGAATTCGGTCACATTGCATAGACTCAGGTCTCTGTTCAGAAAACACCGCCAGATGGTGCGCAGATTTGCGCTCCCGCAAACGCCGATCAATCTGAATGGCCAAAGCCATTGAGTCATTCAGACTTGCAGGCGTGGGGAACCCCACCATAACATTCTTAATGGCTTCAGAAAGACCTTCTCTGAAATTTGCAGCCAGGGCACACTCATTCCATTGAGTAAGCACCGACCATTTCCGAAATTTTTGACAATACACCCCAGCTTCATCCTGGCCCTGAGAGAGAGCCAGCAAGGCCTTTTCTGCCTGGTTCTCAAGACTAGGTTCCTCATAAAGCAAACCAAGTGCCAGAAAAAACGCATCCACATTCAGCAATGCAGGATCTCCTGGCGCCAGGGAGAAAGCCCAATCTTGAGGGTCGCCACGTAACAGGGAGATAACAATTCTAACTTGCTGAGTGGAATCACCAGAGGAACGAGGTCTCAAAGAAAGAAATAATTTACAATTATTCTTAAAATTCAGAAACCTAGATCTATCTCCAGAAAACAACTCAGGAATAGGTACTTTTGGCTCAGACATAGGACTGTGATCAACAAAATCCTGAATGCTTTGCACCCTTGCAGCAAGATGATCCACACTAGAAGTCAGACTCTGAATATCCTTGTCTGCAGCTGAACTCAAAGCCACCCAGAGATTAAGGGGATGAGAGAAGCTGGACAGACTGCAGCAAAGGGAGAGGAAAAAAAAAATTGTACTCAGGGCTTTTCTTATCCCACTTCTGCGATGCATTAAACACTTTATGGCCTGCTGTACTGTTATGATCCTTAGTGGCTGAGGATCACAGAAAGAACTAGCTAAGTTACTGAACATAGAACGAGCTCTAGGGAGGTGGTAACTGGACTGACCGCAAAACCTGATCCTAACCAAACACACTGAAGGTAGCCGGTGAACGTGCCTAAATTCCTGGACGTCTCGACGCAGCCTGAGAAACTTGCTACACCTATAGAGAAAGTAAGACCTCACTTGCCTCAGAGAAATGACCCCAAAGATATAGGAAGCCCCCAACAAATATTAACGGTGAGGTAAGGGGAAAATACAAAACGTAGAAATGAAAATAGATTCAGCAAATGAGGCCCACTAATACTAGATAGCAGAAGACAGGCAGGGAACTGTGCGGTCAGTAAAAAACCCTATACAAAATATCCACGCTGAGAATACAAGAACCCCCACACCAACTAACGGTGTGAGGGGAGAAACTCAGCCCCCTAGAGCTACCAGCAAGCAAGGAAATCACATATTAGCAAGCTGGACAAGGACAAGAAAATAACCAAGAAAATATTGAACACTAATGAGCAAAAAAATAACCAAACAGAAAACTTAGCTTCTCTTGGAGAGACTGATAGCGAAGGAATTCAGGAGGATCAAGATAGCACTGAATACATCGACAGCAGGCAAACACTGAAAGTCCAGGTGAGCTAAATAGGAAACCAGCTAACAGATAACGAGACAGCTGATCCGCTTCAGACCTGCAGAAAGACACAAAGAGCCACCAGAGGGAGCCCAAAGACAGCACTCACACAGTACCACTTGTGACCACAAGAGGGAGCCCAAAAACAGAGTTCACAACACTCTCCACCTGCTCCCGGGAAAGAAGGTCGGAGTGCGGTGCATACATGGTGATGCAAAGGACTACCCTTTGGCCAGGGTGGACATTGAAACGGCATGTGGCACTGAGTCCCACATAGTCGGCTGTTGTGAATTCTGTTGTGGGTTCTGCTCTTAGGCTCCCTCCGGTGGTTATAAGTGGTAGTGCTGCTGTTTGTCCTTCACAACAGTCAACAGCTGCTTCCACTTTGGACGGGGCTATTTAGTCTGGCTTCTTCCTTTAGTGAGTGCCAGTTGTCCATTGTTTTTCTAGGGATCCACATCTCTGCTTGGTTTCTCCTTCTGGATTGTCCAAATCATCAAAGATAAGTCCTGGCTCTGTTTTTGCAGTCCACATGCGGTGGACTTAATAGTTCTGTGAATTGCTATGTTTTTTCTTGTCCAGCTTTGTGTTAAGATTTACTCAGCCAAGTTGGAAGCTCTGGAGTCACAGAGTTACCCTCCATGCCTTTAGTTAGGTGTGGAGATTTTTGTATTCTCTGTGGTGGATTTTGTAGTATTTTTTATACTGACCGCACAGTACTCTTTCCTGTCTTTTCTTTCTAGGTGGCCTCCTTTGCTAAATTCTGTTTTCAATCTGCGTTTGTAATTTCCTTCTCCTCTCACAATCAATATTTGTGGGGGGCTGCCTTTCCTTTGGGTATTTTCTCTGAGGCAAGATAGTATTCCTGTTTCTTTCTTTAGGTGTAATTAGTCCTCCGGCCGTGACGAGGTGTCTAGCGAGTGACAGGAACATCCCACGGCTACTTCTAGTTTATGTGTTAAGTTCAGGGTCTGCGGTCAGTATAGAGGCCACCTACTCCAGAGCTCGTTCATGCTGCTCCTAGGCCACCAGTTCATAACAGTCGGCGTCGTGCAGGACTTGTTGCACCCTATAATTATTGGCCGGGATTTCCGTTTGTTTTGGGATTTGTGGGGAAAAGGTTCTGAGCTCCCTAGCAAGAGTAGGGAACCAATGAACCCTGGAAGGGTGTCGCCACACCCAGAGACAGACAGGTTTCCTTTTTGTGTTCTGGTTGGGGATGTGGAGGAAGTGTCCCCTGCATCTGACATTATGGAGTTAGAGGTAACCGGTGAAAATTTTGGGACTGCCCAACATAGGGACCCCACTCTGAGGGAAGCCTTTAATAATATCACAGTTATTGATGGGGTGGTACAGGAGCCGGGGGCAGACACAAGATTTCCCCATTTTCTGATGAGTGGGGAGTTGTTGTACCGGGTCACGAAAATAAGGGAGGAGTTGGTAGAGCAGTTGGTAGTGCCGGGTCCATATAGATGGAAGGTGTTGGACATGGCCCATTCACACATCTTGGGTGGACACCTAGGGGTGGAAAAAATGCAGGAACGGGTTGTGCAGAGGTTCTATTGGCCTGGGTGTCACTGGGAAATAGTGAACTGTTGCAGGTCCTGCCCTACATGTCAGCTAACTGCTCCCACTCCTCATTTCCGGAACCCCCTTGTGCCACTGCCCATTATTGAGGTGCCGTTCGAGAGAATTGCCATGGACTTGGTTGGTCCCTTAGTTAAATCAGCCCGGGGCCATCAGTATATATTAGTCATCCTGGAATATGCCACACGCTATCTTGAGGCAATTCCATTGAGAAATTCTTCCTCGAAGAGTATAGCCCGCGAGTTGGTCCATGTCTTTTCCCGGACAGGTCTGCCGAAGGAGATCCTGACTGTCCAGGGGACACCTTTCATGAGCAAGGTGATGAGGGAGTTATGCAAAGCCCTGAAAATCTCCCAGTTGAGGACCTCGGTGTACCATCCCCAGTCAGATGGCCTTGTTGAGAGATTTAACAAGACACTGAAGAGCATGCTGAGAAAAGCTATAGAGAAAGACGGTAGAGACTGGGATTGTCTCTTACCCTATCTGATGTTTTCCATTCGCGAAGTTCCACAGGCCTCTACAGGGTTCTCACCGTTTGAGCTTCTATATGGCCGACATCCGCGAGGACTCCTGGATATAGCCAAGGAAACCTGGGAAACCGAAGTCACGCCCCACAGAAGCGTCATTGAGCATGTGGCCCTGATGCAGCAGAGGATTGCAAAGGTGATGCCTGTCGTGAAAGAACGCCTCCTCCAGGCACAGGAAGCTCAGGCCAGAGTCTACAACCGGTCTACAAGAGTGAGGCAGTTCAATCCGGGAGACCGAGTTCTTGTGTTAGTTCTGACGGTGGAAAGCAAGTTCTTGGCCAAATGGCAAGGGCCATATGAGGTTGTCGAGAAACTTGGTGAAGTAAATTATAAAATTCACCAACCAGGAAGACGGAAACCATTCCAAGTATACCATGTTAACCTCATCAAGCCGTGGCAAGATAGAGAGCCGACAGTAACTCCATCGTTGTTAAGCAAACCCAGAAGGTGAGGTTGGAGCGGTTACTATAGCGGAGACGCTATCGAAGACCCAGAAACAGCAGTGCCGGGAGTTACTCCAGAAAAACAGGGACCTGTTTTCAGAGTTGCCAGGACACACGAAGGTCATAGAGCATGAGGTCCTAACAGAGCCACATGTGCGGGTGAACGTGAAGCCCTATCGTATTCCTGAGGCTCGTCGAGAAGTTATCTCCAAGGAAGTGGAGCGTATGTTGAAGCTTGGAGTCACTGAGGAATCCAAGAGAGGTTGGTCGAGCCCAATTGTCCTGGTCCCAAAACCTGATGGAGAGTGGAGGTTTTGCAACGACTATCGGAAGTTGAATGAGGTCTCCAAGTTTGACGCTTATCCCATGCCCCGCGTTGATGAGCTCATCGAAAGGCTTGGGCACGCCAGATATATATCCACCTTGGATTTGACAAAGGGGTATTGGCAGATCCCCATGGCACAGGAAGCCAAGGAGAAGACGGCCTTTTCGACACCTGATGGATGCTTCCAGTATGTCCGGATGCCGTTTGGCCTACAGGGAGCTCCGGCGACCTTCCAGAGGGCTATGGATAGAGTCCTTGCACCCCATAAGGCCTACGCTGCTGCATACCTAGATGATATCGTCATCTTTAGCCCGGACTGGGAGAGTCATCTCGAGAAAGTCCAAGCGGTGTTTGATGCTCTAAGAGAGGCGGGGTTTACAATAAACCCAAAGAAGTGTGCCTTGGGTAAGGAAGAAGCTAAATACCTAGGCTATATAGTGGGTCGTGGAGAAATAAAGCCCCAAATCAGGAAAGTGGAGGCAATCCAAACATGGCCGAAACCACTCTCCAAAAAGCAAGTTAAAACCTTTCTGGGAATCGAGGAGTATTACAGGAGGTTCATCCCGAACTTCGCCACAGTGGCTGCACCTCTGACTGATCTGCTAAAGGGGACAAAATCGGTGATGGTTAAATGGTCCAAAGAGACAGAGTCAGCCTTCCAAGAGTTGAAAAAGGCTCTATGTAAGCAGCCCGTTCTGATGGCCCCGGACTTCAAGAAAGAATTTATTCTTCAGACAGATGCCTCGGATGTTGGGGTAGGAGCAGTCCTTTCCCAAGAGCTACATGGGGAGGAGCATCCTGTTCTCTATCTGAGTAGAAAGCTGTCCTTATCCGAGAAGAACTACTCAGTCGTAGAAAAAGAGTGTTTGGCCATAAAGTGGGCGGTGGACACGTTACGGTACTATCTGCTGGGTCGTAAATTCAGACTAATATCTGACCATGCCCCACTTAGATGGATGAGGGAAACAAAAGGTAGAAATGCTAGGGTTACCCGTTGGTTCTTAGCCTTGCAGGACTTCAGTTTCCATGTGGAACATAGGGCTGGAAAGCTGCACGGTAATGCGGATGCCCTATCAAGAATCCCTTGTTTAGTGGGGGAAAGTGCCAAGCCCCACGGCTTTTTTTTAGCAGAGGGGGGAGGTATGTAGCATGGCTAAAGGGTGTGTAGTCGACGGGAGATATGTGTCGCATAGGTGGCTTGTTGCTGTAATGTAGCCCGGAGTATTTCTTTGTTGCACATAACCATGTATATATATGTATTTCAGGACCTGTGGTGATGTGAGACCACATGGCTAATCATGTGATGGGTTACTGGGTGTGGTTAGCGCTATATAAGACAGGCTAATGCTTAACACAGTGAATATGTGTGGAGGTGCTAGCCTCCAGTGGGTGTTAAGGCTCCAGGTCTGACCCTGAAGGAATGGACAGTTGTTTTTTCCTTTTGCCTGAGTTAAAGGCTATTTGTTTTTCTGTTTATGCTAACTGGTTTATGAAGCAATAAACCTCTGAACTTTTGTTGGAACCTGCCTCCTAAGTGTTAGCCATCGCACCTGAGTGAGTGAATCCCTACAATATATATGTATATATATATTACTTTTATAAAAAAACATATGCTAATAATATGGCGTTTAAACACAAAAGGTGGCTTGGGCTCAAAATAAAAAATAGAGTCCAAAATCATTTACAGTTTGTTTGACCAATCATTCAAACATCAGACACAATTACTCGGTTTTTGAACATCTGCTACTTTAGTCAAAGAAACACACATAGTTTTTTTTTTTTTTTTTAAGATTTTAACTTGGCAAAACATATATAGATATATCTTTCAACATTAAAACATAGAAACAGCATTATCTTGCCAGGGAGTAGCTCCATGATTTGACACAAAATAATTGGTAAATATATCCCTAACTTTTAGGCCAGAAAGGAGACGCCGCGGAGGAAGGACTTGTGTTGTAGGCCTACCCACATTAGGTGACATGCCTTCACCATAGTCAGTTGAGCAGCACTGATGAATTCTTGTGAAGTTGTGTAGAACAACACAAGCTTTTATTACTTCATTAACATTTGCCTCACCCAGCTGAATGGCAGACTGGAGAACATGCCATTTTGCTGCCATAATGCCAAAGGCGCACTCCACCAGTCGCCTTGCCCGTGAAAGTCTGACATTAAATACACGGCCCCTGTGGTCCAGGTTGCGCCAGGGATAAGGTCTCATGACATGCCTGGTCAATTGGAAGGCCTCATCTGCCACACGTACATATGGCACGGCTTCAGCATTGGAGCCTGGTAGTTGTTGTGGTGGTGGGAGGTCCAACAGGTTTGCACGTAGCCGCCGACCCATAATGGACGCATTGAAGACTCTAGAGTCTCCAGTTCGCCCATAGGCCCCAATGTCTACAATTATAAACATGTAGTTACTGGTAACAACTACAGCTAACAGAACTACAGAGAAAAACTGCTTATAATTATAGAATTGAGTGCCCCAGTTGGGTGGCTTACGCACCCTGATATGTTTCCCATCCAGGACTCCAATACAGTGCGGAAATTGACAAGATTGTGAAAAAGCACGGGCTATTTTGAGCCAATCCTCCATTTTAGGCTCCGGCATCACAAGTCCATGCAGTCTGTTCCAGATTTCCATACATGTGTTACGTACAATGCCTGAAATTGTTGACCGCCCTGTGAGAAATTCTAGATGTAATCCTGTATAAGATAAGCCAGTTAAAAGGAATCTGAAAGCACAAGACAAAAAACATATACATTACAATACTTAGACTAAACCATAGTTCCAAAAAAATAAAAAGCAGGAGAACAGTGTACCTTCATACATTTACACTGGATAACAACATTTAACCTTTAAGACATATTTATATTGGATTGATAAAACATTTTGTAAGCTAATTAACAAAATATGCTAGGTTGTTAACATTACCAAAAAAAATTATCAACATTCAGTATGTGAGGATGGTGATTACATACCGTAAGGTAAGGAGAAGACGCTCCTCTGCGGATATACATTTCCGCATCCTGGTATCCTGATACGTGATTCCTGGACGTACGATCTCCAACAACATATCAAAGGTGGATATTGTCATCCAACAGTAGTTGAAGAATTTTTTCCAGGATGTGTCCGCAGAGCTGAATAGAGCCTGTTTAAATGCCCTTTAGTGGTGCGTTGCTGCAAAAGTGGATGCACCCACATTCTTCTCCTCCTTCGCGGATCAACTATCACAGGGTATGGCTGGCCAAAGCGGTGTGACAAGACCCAATTAAATAACACCCACTGAGTTGGTGTGAATTGCAGGAGGTCAGACATGTTGCACAAGTAACACCACAACACCTACCCAAGCACAGCAACAAAATGGCCATATGGGAGGGTTTCATCTGTTGTTGAGGCCTTAAATAGGATTAGGCTGATGATTTAAATTATTTTCAGGCCTCAAAACCTTTAATATGTCCAATTTGTGAGTTTGCATAAAAAAACGCATTACGGATGTCATACGGATTACATACGGAGGTAAACATGCGTAAAATACGCTGCCACACCCTTCCTACGGATTACATACGGATCACTATTTTGGAAATATTTCTGCGTATTACACATGTAAAATACGGACCGTATTTCCCTACGCTGAGTGTGACCCCGGCCTAAGGGTCAACAGTCTTTTCTCACATGAACTCTAGCTCATGTCCCTGGGCCTACTGAAACAATACGTCTGGATAATTCAGATTAAATGCTTTGTCACCACAGTATTGTCTATGGCATTTTTTTTCTTATCTTACTCATGGCTTGCAGCTAACATCTGGCTGCATAAAAAAATGCAAGGAAAATCTACTCCCCAAAATGTTTTTCTTCAAAGTGATATGGTAAGAGTGGGTGCACACATATTATTTGGCGACATACATATAAGCCACTGCATGACCAGCTCTACCTTCGCCTACTGTATCCTCACCTAACCCTTGTAGATTGTGAGCCCTCGCGGGCAGGGTCCTCTCTCCTCCTGTACCATTGTGACTTGTATTGTACTGTACTTGTTTTTATTATGTCTACTCCTCCTTACATGTAAAGCAACATGGAATAAATGGCGCTATAATAAATAATAATAATAATACATATGGCTCATTGTAACCTGATCAGGCAAACAATTCTGATCCAAAACATCAAAGTGAAGAGAAGGCAGAAAGCAACAGAGTTGATTTTATGCATCTTTTACATGAACATTCAAATGTAAGACATTTTAAATTCAATATCTATACCAAGGCCAAGCAAGAACTTGCTTTATTACTCAGGGTGAATGGCACGCAGGTCTCAGCATGAGATGTGCGCTACTCCACATTTAAGATCTCTGTTGATATCGTACAAGGTTCAAGTCAATGACATAAAAAATGATGTTTTATTCATCAATGTGTAAACTGAATCACAAAATGACAGTCCAGGGAAAAATAACAGCAAAAGAAATATGAAACTGCATAGAAACTTCAGATGAGGCTTTATAACAAGCTGCTTAAAGTTTGGATAATCAATCAATGATTATTCAATATATTAAAATATTTTATTATTTCCAGTACACTGCTGTTGGCGAGAGTATGTATCAGAATGGTGTGACTTTTATAACAGAATTTTTTAAATATATGCATTAATTGTCTCAATTAGAATGCAATCATTTACAGTACATAGTTGTGTTAACAACACGAGTATGAGCACATTCAAGAAATCAGTAGGAAATTTGCTGAAATTTCTGCATTAAATCTGCTGCTTGCCTTCTTCACAAAGTGTCTTTTTTTGCAGCCTTTTAGGTAAGAATTTCATGTATTTTTGCAGCAGAGATTAATCCAGGTTTTCCTACAATTGGGGCAAAAATGTACTATGTCACCCTCCTATACACTGAGTAGTTATCATGTGACCATTCATATGCGATTTGCACACTGGGGTACAACATGGACGAGTGCTTTTCGATGTTTTATTGGATAGCATTCTGCCCAGTGTCAATCTATGGGGCAGTACAATTGCAGAATGCAGTGAGTGGCACTGATAATCGGACCATGCGCACCCATAAAAGTTTATGGGTGGGAGTGGAACATCAGACAGCACTCGGATGTCATCTGAGTGCAGTCCGATGTATGCTCCTAGAGACAATGGAGAAGATGGAGAAATTAAGTTCTACATCATCTCCGCACCTGTGCAGTGATTCTCTGATGTGAGAGAATCGGATCACACTAACGGCCCTGGTATTGTCGAAGGTGTAGTTTTGCCGGTAAAAACCACACCCACCCCTTCATTTTCTATACCCGTAGCCCACCAACTATCACCCCTATAACCAATAAAAACACGACCAGGTTTAGCTCTTTGGAATGATATAGGCCACAGTAGCCTTTTTATTAAACATATAACAATAAATACATTGATAACAACATAATAACATTTTAAAGGCTAGAAGGAGTCCTTGGAGCCCCAAGAATCTGATGATTTACAACCCATACCGTGAATGTACATAACACCAAATTTACTCCCAGCCGTTCAAAACCCTGGCTCGGGAGCACCAAAAACCCAAAAGAGGGTTCACTGTTCACGGTAAAAATTCCAGGAGATCCGACCACCCCTGCCGGAACGCCCCAACCACCATTCACCAGATTCAAAAAATATTAACACCAAAAACAGAGGAGCCATATGCCAAAATGGATCCCCAAAACCAATTTTCACCAACTCCCAGGACTCTCCCCGGCCGCCACAGCCACAATGACCCAAAAAAGAAAACAACTTTGCCATTTAACAAACAAAACCTCCACCCCCTTTCTAGACCCCAAAAAATAGGGCGGGAGGGCGGGACTGCTCACGATCCTAAAGAGCGGGAAGTGCCAGATCCCTCCCCCAACTCAAAGAGCCATATGCCAAAATGGATCCCCAAAACCAATTTTCACCAACTCCCAGGACTCCCCCCAGCTGCCACAACGAGAGGCCCTTTGAACCTCTCAAAGGCCCGAGACTCCACCACACCGAAAAAATATGGCCCGCTCAATGCCCTCCTGAATACCAAGGGCCCAAAAGTCCATTCCCACCGTGTTCAAATGAACTCCATCGGCCAACCATAAGGCCCCTTCCTCTTTTTCCAGCTCAAAATGTCGCACCGCAACACCTCCATTCCTGGCCACAAAACCGGACACCGCCCGATTCACCTTTATCCGGGCTTTATTCAACTTATACAATGACCTCATGTTCCTCCATCGTTTCTGCGGCACGATTTCTGACGAAACAATGGTCAAACCGGGGTACAGGACCCATAAACGCAGACAATCCTGCTTGATGTCTTTTATCAAGTCCCTAAAGGGTCGGGCCCCCAAGTCATTACCCCCGATGTGCAAAACTAAAATATTAGGAACCCTGTCCAACTGGACACTGTTATTAATCTCTTTTAAAACTCTATGCCATACCATCCCCCTAAAACCCAACCAACGAATTACCGCCACCTCGCGATCAAAACCCAATTGCCTCCCCTCGTTCCGCACGTCGGCACGCTGCGCTCCCCAATGGACATACGAATGGCCAAAAATCCACACCAACAAAGGCAGGGGACCTGAAAAAACACAAAGCAGAAACTCAAAATCAACACACCCGAAACAGTGGCCTTATAGCCCCCCACCTGCCAAAACAACACCACCAGCCCCCCCCACTTACGGGCGCACGTAGCTCCGATATCTATCTGACTGCCACCTACCAATGCGCTGAATTGCCGGAACCCCCAGTCCCCCGAACGCTGCTTCCATCGCTGCCCCAATCCTGAAAGAGTGGGGAGCGAAACAAGCCTCGTCCAGACCCAGCAGCCCAATTGCCTTTTTGAAGATCACCGTAAATTGATACCGGGACAAGGAACCATCCATATGGCATAGTAACGACCGGTCCTGACTAGGCCGGAACTCCCAAAAATTTGCCAAACAGGTAACCGGACACATAACCGACCCCGGAACCGAACCTAACACGATCCTGCTACCCCTACCTTCTTGATCAGACTTTGAACGCCGCAACCACAAGTCAACCCTGCCCGCCGATAAAAACACGTCGCGAGCCAACAAACCCCCCCATAACTTTCTTGCTAGGAGAAACCAACTCACCAACCCGCAATGCCCCAAAAAAGGCTAAAGAGAAAGCTAAACGAAATAAACACAATTCAAAAACCGACACACACCGAAGGCAAGACCCCGCCCAACCTTTCCAACAAGCTGAAAGACACAGGACGTCTAGCATCCATGCGCCGCGGCCGCCGCTGAAAACCCTTTACCGCTTGCTTCACCAGAAAAATCTTAGTTAAATCCGTCTGACCACGCAATTTAAAGCCGAAAGCCAAGGCTGACATGACATGTGACACTTTGGCGGGAGACCAACCTGCTGACTCTCCCCGACTCAACCAAGACAACAACACCCCAGCCTGTCCCTGCTCGCTCGACCCACACCCAGCAGCCTGCAACAATTCCACCCAATCCAGCCAAGTAGCCTGGTAAGCCTCCCACGTTCTGGGAGCCAATGACGACTTGATCAACGCCTCTGCATGTCGGACACCACAAGCCAAAGTTCTGCTGGGCATTCCAACCCAACGACCTCCGCATCCGGAGCCAGTAACCAAAAATGATCGAACTGTGAACGAGAGAGAGAGTCGGCAATGGAATTATGAGCACCAGGAACATGCATCGCAGTTACTTGCATGTTCAATATCAAACACGATAAGACCAGCACAACCGGGGGCGACGAAGCCGAAAGATTGTTTATCGCGCAAACCACCCCCATGTTGTCGCAGTAAAACCGAACCCGCCTGTTCCGAAAAACCTGCTGCCACAAATGCACTGCCACCAAAATAGGAAAAATTTCCAAGAGTGCGATATTTCAAACCATGCCAGAAGAAATCCAAGATGGCGGCCACGTTGCTGCGCACCATTGCCCTCAAAAATATGCACCGAAACCTTACCCCCCAGCTGCGTCCATAAACAAATCCAATGACTCGTTATCAACCACTCCCTCAAGGAACAACGACCGGCCATTATAACTCTGTAAGAACCTACTCCACACCGCCAAATCCTCTTTATGGTCCGCTGACAACTGTACAAAATGATGAGGAGCACGAACTCCTGCCGTAGCCATGGCCAATCTCCTAGAAAAAACTCTGCCCATGGGCATAACTCGACAAGCAAAATTTAGTTTTCCAAGGAGCGATTGCAACTCCCTTAATGACAACTTCCTCAAACGACAAGCCCGCAGCACCTCCTCATACAAACTAACCACTTTCTCGATGGGCAACCTAAACTCCCACTGAATGGTATCAATTATGATACCGAGAAAACATAAACACGTGCTCGGGCCCTCCGTTTTGCCGGAGCCAAAGGGACTCCAAAACGATGCGCCACCAATTCAATTGCTCTCAGAATCGTTTTACAATGGTCAGACCCAGCCGGGCCGACGCACAAAAGGTCATCCAGATAATGAATGACAGAATCGCAACCCAAAACCTCTCGAACTACCCACTCCAAAAAGGAACTAAGCGCCTCAAATAACATGCAAGATAGCGAACACTCCATGGGCAAACACCTATCAACAAAGAAATGATCCTCCCAAAAACAACCCAGCAGCTGAACGCTATCTGGATGAACTGGCAACAAACGAAAAGCCAATTCTATATCTGTCTTAGCTAGTAGAGCCCCTTTTCCGGATTTTTGAACCCATTCCACCGCTCTGTCAAAAGACGCATAAACCACTGAGCAAAGCCCAGGGTCAATCCCGTCATTAACAGACATACCTCTAGGATAAGACAGATGCTGAATCAAATGAAATTTCCCCTCCTCTTTCTTAGGTACAACCCCCAAAGGAGAAACCACCAAATCCTCAAAAGGAGATGACTCAAACGGGCCCGCCATCCGACCCAACGCAACCTCCTTCCGCAACTTTTCGGAAACCACGTCGGCGTGTAACAAAGCCAACCGCAAATTATTCCTTCCACAAGGAACAGCAAACGAAGGGGCCAGGATTACAAAATCCTCTTGAAAACCTGACAACAGCAACGCCGCGTTATCCCTATCTGGATATCTACTTAGATAAGGGACCATCTTTTCCCACTTCAACGGTGTCACCCCCTTGGGTATTACCGCTTCCTGGCTTTGCTCTACCCTTTTTAAAGCATTTTGCCGCCCCATGTGTGGAGCTGCTACAATGGGAACACAAGTGCTTAAACTTGCAGTTGACTCCGAATCTACACTGACCTTCGTTAAACTGCCAACAGACACCCAATTTTTGTCCCCCTGCTTGACCAGTGGAACTAGCGGACCCTGCGGTACTGGACTGAAATCCCTGGCCGGAACCCCCGGCCCCTCCGTGAAAGGGATGGCCGAACTTGTACTGCGCCATCACCCGCAACCATAGACCAATATCTTTCTGATCCCATCTAATGGCCGGCCAAACCGCTTTCCTCTGCCTGAACTGCTCGTCATACCTGAGTCACGCCTGACCACCATAAACCCTGTGAGCCTCACTAATGGTATCCATGTAACAAAACAAACCCAAACAATTCTCGGGCGCCTTCTCTCCAATTACACTGGCCAAAATGGCAAAAGCCTGCAGCCAGTTAGAAAACGTCTGAGGAATCAAGCACCACCGCCACTTTTCCTCATTCTCTTTTTTACCCTCCTCCTTCTTCTTCTTATCCAGATTGAATTTCTCCAACGGGAGTAACGAAAAAATTTTTAAGATGCGCCCCTAAAGGGCCCTCAAAACACACATAAACCTTGTCATGAGCCCTATCGTCCAAGTGCACCCTACACTCCTTCTCCTTCTCCGTCTGCACTGAGACCGATATCGGTGAAGGCGCCACCACTGGCGCCACCACTGACCCACTAGGCCCCAGCTGCGGGCTCAACCAAGCCCCTAAATGTCTCTGAGTGGACATACCCTGCTCCAGCCTGGATAACAAATCCTGCACATTACCTAAAAGCTCACGGACCCCCACTGAACCCGCATCACCCGCCACCCTCTCAACACTACCAACCCCCTGACTACCCATGAAAGCAGGTGATGACAAATTTGGTGTACAAAGACCTGACACGGACATATACTCACCAGGCTGCAAGGGATCTCTGGTCCCCCAACCGAAGTGCTGGCATCCAGACGTCCCCGACTCGCAGCGTCCCCGACAGACCTGCCCGAATCCAGCCAATGACGAAGCCCCAGGAAGTCGGCCTGCGTGCCCTGTACCGGTACAGGCATGGAAGGTAGGGGGCCCGAACTCTGTATCCCCAAGGAGAACGGTGCCTGCGTGGATGGGCCTGCAGCGCACCAGCTCACATCTGCCCCAGCGCCAGCCGCCGATGCCATCGCACTGTCCTGCCGACCTGATGCAGGAGAGCTCCCTGCCGCTGAAGGTAGGGCCCGCCCGGCGACGTCCAGCATCGGGCCGCCCGGCCCGACATCGCCCGCCGTAGTTCCTGCGCACACAGATGCGGCCGAGGCAGGCTGCGTGGCAGGAGCCTCACCGCTGCGGCCTCCCACTCCAACAGGCCCCAGGCGCTGCCCGGCACGCCAAGGCTCTGCCCCGCTGCTCTGCGAGGTGTAGGCCTCGTGACCGCCGCTGAGCCCCGTCTGGCAGTTGGATTCCTCCCAGGCTGGGGCCGCACAGCCGCTGATCTTACCAGCGCCCGGCCTGGAGGGTCCAGGGAGGGGCTCCTGCGCCTGCGGGGGGCTCGAGGACCGGAGTCCGGTGACAGGCGCTCGGGGGGCCGCGTCCTCCGAGACCGCTGCTCCAGCGGCGCTGCAGCGCCGGACGGCCCTGCAGCGGCAGACATGATGTGGGCCACTTGCGCTTGCAACCATCCAGGGGGGTGTAAAGCTGCCGCCGCCCTGAGGCCCTCAAGGATCGTGTCGATGCCAGACATGACAGGTATGTCTGCTCATGATCCTAAAGAGCGGGAAGTGCCAGATCCCTCCCCCAACTCCCCACATATACCCTCCAGCTAGAATCCTTCCCCCTTCTTAATTAGCATAATTACTGCCCCTCTCCCACCCATTGTCATGCAGGCCTTCGTCTACGCCGTGGGTGGAGGGGTACGGCTCACTCCAGCCTTTTCTTGATACTCTTATCAAACTCTGACAGTGTTTGATCCAAGTGTCAATAGCATAATGTGCCTGATTCTCTGTCATGAAAGATTCCACGCTGAAGGCAACATAATTATCCATGTCAGTATGATTACGACAATACCAAACTAGCACATTTTTTTTTGGCTTTTTAGTTTAAGTGGAGTAAAAATTTACAATGAGGCTGGAGTCACATGAGGGTATGAAAAAATCAGTCCGATGTTGATACAGAAAAGTAGGACGAAAGTCATTCGAATACAATGCAATTTTTCTCAACTAGCATCCGTATCACACCCATATGAAATGTGTTTTTAACATCTTTTACATACAGTAATTGAGTTGAGCGACTTTTACTTTTTTCGGATCAAGTCGGGTTTTGCGAAACCCGACTTTGTCAAAAGTCAGGTCGGGTGAAATCGGCCAATTATTGCGTAAAGTCGGGGGCCGACTGAAACACGAAACCCAATGCAAGTCAATGGGGAATCAAAGTCGGCAGCGAGTGGAGGACAGGAAAACACCTAAAGTGCCCATTTTAATGCCAAAAACATCAATTCTTATTACTGAAGCTTGTCAATCTTAATTTACTTTATAATAATAGTTAGGCATTGAAAACTGGGGGTCATTTGGCTAAAGTTATGGGGGGGTAGGGCTGGCTCAAGATTTTCGTGGGCCCAGGAAATGCGGAATACGTCACGGCGGTGGAGCAGGTAGAGGAAAGTATTTCAACTTTGCAAGTGCTGTGATCCTGAGCAAGCAGGGGGGCCCACTCATTGGCATTGGCACTGGCACATTGCCCCTCATAGTACGGCAGTGTGTTTGACAGCGGGTGGCGCCTCCCACCGGCAGAGACACTTTTGCGTACTATGGGGGGCCCTGTGCCAGTGACGTCGCCAATGAGTATGCCCCCCTCCTGATGAAGGAACCTGCACTTTCATCTGCACCTTCCTCTTTGTCCCCGTGTAAGGTGGTATAGTATGCGGGAAGGGGAACCTGACTTTCAGCAGGGTCAGATTCTGGCTATGTAGAGTGCAAGGGGAATGTAGTGGTCTGGGTCAATGTACGAGCAGACTCATCTAGCAGTGGCTGGGCAATGGGCAGGATGAGGAGGAAACACAGACATAGGCCCAAATAATAAAGTAGGCTAAATACAGTTCAAAATTGGTAACAGGACTAAACAGGCGGCATTGCTTTGTTCAGCGGAGGACAACTGTAAGGAATGGCAGACACAGTTAGTAGGCCCAAATAATAAAGTGGGCTAAATGCAGTTCAAAATTTGTAACAGGACTAAACAGGCAGCATTGCTTTGTTCAGTGGAGGACAACTGTAATGAGTGGCAGACACAGTTAGTAGGCCCAAATAATAAAGTAGCCTAAATGCAGTTCAAAATTTGTAACAGGACTAAACAGGCGGCATTGCTTTGTTCAGTGGAGGACAACTATAATGAGAGGCAGAAACAGTTAGTAGGCCCAAATAATAAAGTGGGCTAAATGCAGTTCAAATGTGGTAACAGGACTAAACAGGCGGCATTGCTTTGTTCAGTGAAGGACAACTGTAATGAGCGGCAGGCACAGTTAGTAGGCCCAAATAATAAAGTGGTACAAATGCAGTTCAAATGTGGTAACAGTACTAAACTGGCGGCATTGCTTTGTTCAGTGGAGGACAACTGTAAGGAGTGGCAGACACAGCTAGTAGGCCCAAATAATAAAGTGAGCTAAATGCAGTTCAAAATTGGTAACAGGACTAAACAGGCGGCATTGCTTTGTTCAGCGGAGGAAAACTGTAAGCAGTGGCAGACATTTAGTAGGCCCAAATAATTAAGTAGGCTTTATGCAGTTCAAAATTGGTAACATGACTAAACAGGTGGCATTGCTTTGTTCAGTGGAGGAAAACTGTAATGAGTGGCAGACTGTTATGATTTTCCCAATGGCAGGGAAATCAAAATAACAACGGACTAGCTCTCGGGTGATGGGAACTAAAGTGACCGTGACCTGAACCTGACACGACACTGGAAGTAGCCGGGGAGTGTTTCCTACGATGCCCTAGACACCACGCGCCAGCCGGAGATCTAACTACCCCTATCAGAGGAATATACAGGCCTGCCTTACCTCCAGAGATGAACCCCAAAAGGAGATAGCAGCCCCCCACAAATATTGACGGTGAGTCAAGAGGAAAAGACATACGTAGGATGAACAGCAGATTTAGCACAGTGAGGTCCGCTTACTAGATAGCAGAAGTACAGGAAAGAGTCACTTCACGGTCAACTTCAAAACACTACTCAAAAACACCATCCTGAAATTACTTTAAAACTCCAGTGACAACTCATGCCACTGGAGTGGCAATTTCAGTCCACGAGAGCTTCCAGCTACAGAGAGTCACATTGCAAATAGCGGGACAAAAATAGCATAAACTAGAAACAAAATTCAACTTAGCTGAACAGGATCTTGAGGCAGGAGAATGCAACAGAATGCTACTGATACATTGTTGGCCGGCATCAGACCAGCAGCCAAGCAGCCTTAAATAGGAAACTCCCCTAATGGGTGTCAACAGGTGATCAAGGATAGAAGAAGGCAAATAAGTGACACTACCATAAAACACCACCGGGGGAGCCCACAAACAGAATTCACAACAGTACCCCCCCCTTAAGGAGGGGGCACCGAACCCTCACCAGAACCACCAGGGTGATCTGGATGAGCACTATGAAATGCACGAACCAAATCAGGAGCATGAACATCAGATGCTGTCACCCAAGAATTATCCTCCTGACCATAGCCTTTCCACTTAACCAGATACTGAAGTTTCCGTCTGGAAACACGGGAGTCCAAGATCTTTTCCACCACATACTCCAACTCACCCTCAACCAGCACAGGAGCAGGAGGATCAGCAGACGGAACAACCGGCACCTCATACCTCCGCAACAATGACCGATGAAAAACATTATGAATAGTAAAAGATGCTGGGAGGTCCAAACGAAAGGACACAGGATTGAGAACCTCCAGAATCCTATAAGGGCCGATAAACCGAGGCTTAAACTTAGGAGACGAGACCTTCATAGGAACAAATCGAGAAGACAACCAAACCAGGTCCCCCACACAAAGACGAGGACCGACACGCCGATGACGATTAGTGAACTGTTGAGTCTTCTCCTGGGACAACTTCAGATTGTCCACAACCTGTCCCCAAATCTGATGCATTCTATCAACCACAGCATCTACTCCAGGACAATCCGAAGACTCCAATTGACCGGACGAAAAGCGAGGGTGAAACCCTGAATTACAAAAAAATGGAGAAACCAAAGTGGCAGAACTGGCCCGATTGTTAAGGGCAAACTCTGCCAATGGCAAAAAATCAAGCCAATCGTCCTGATCAGCGGACACAAAACACCTCAAGTAAGTCTCCAAGGTCTGATTAGTACGCTCAGTCTGGCCATTAGTCTGAGGATGGAATGCAGACGAAAAAGACAAGTCGATGCCCATCCTGGCACAGAACGCCCGCCAAAATCTAGACACAAACTGAGTACCCCTGTCAGACACTATATTCTCAGGAATACCATGCAAACGCACAACATTCTGAAAAAATAGAGGGACCAGCTCAGAGGAGGAGGGCAATTTGGGCAAAGGTACCAAGTGAACCATCTTGGAAAAACGGTCACACACCACCCAGATGACGGACATCCTACGAGAAACAGGAAGGTCAGAAATAAAGTCCATAGAGATGTGCGTCCAAGGCCTCTTAGGAATAGGCAAGGGCAACAACAACCCGCTGGCCCGGGAACAGCAGGGCTTAGCCCGAGCACAAACATCACAAGACTGCACAAAAATACGTACATCTCGAGACAAGGAAGGCCACCAGAAGGACCTAGACACCAGATCCCTGGTGCCAAAAATTCCAGGATGACCTGCCAACGCGGAAGAGTGAACCTCCGAAATAACTCTACTGGTCCAGTCATCAGGGACAAACAGTCTACCAGGCGGACAGCGATCAGGCCTATCCACCTGAAACTCCTGCAAAGAGCGCCGCAGGTCTGGGGAGACAGCTGACAATATCACCCCATCCTTCAGGATGCCAGTAGGTTCGGAATCACCAGGCGAGTCAGGCTCAAAACTCCTAGAGAGGGCATCCGCCCTCACATTCTTAGACCCAGGCAGATATGAAACCACAAAGTTAAATCGAGAGAAAAACAACGACCAGCGCGCCTGTCTAGGATTCAGACGCCTGGCTGACTCAAGATAAATTAGATTTTTGTGGTCAGTCAAGACCACCACCTGGTGTCTAGCACCCTCAAGCCAATGACGCCACTCCTCAAATGCCCACTTCATGGCCAAGAGCTCCCGATTTCCAACATCATAATTTCGCTCAGCGGGCGAAAACTTTCGAGAGAAAAACGCACATGGTCTCATCACTGAGCAGTCAGGACCTTTCTGCGACAAAACTGCACCTGCTCCGATCTCGGAAGCATCTACTTCAACCTGGAACGGGAGCGAAACATCAGGCTGGCGCAACACAGGAGCAGAAGAAAAGCGGCGCTTAAGCTCCCGAAAGGCCTCCACAGCCGCAGAGGACCAATTAGCAACATCAGCACCCTTCTTGGTCAAATCAGTCAAAGGTTTAGCAATGGCAGAAAAACCCGCTATGAATCGGCGATAGAAATTAGCAAATCCCAAGAATTTCTGAAGACTCTTTAGAGAAGTAGGTTGTACCCAATCACAAATAGCCTGAACCTTAACAGGGTCCATCTCCATAGATGAAGGGGAAAAAATATATCCCAAAAAGGAAATTCTCTGAACCCCAAAAATACACTTTGAGCCCTTCACAAATAGAGAATTAGCTCGTAAAACCTGAAAAACTCTCCTGACCTGTTGAACATGAGATTCCCAGTCCTCCGAAAAAATCAAAATATCATCCAAATACACAATCATAAATTTATCCAGATATTCACGGAAAATATCGTGCATAAAGGACTGAAAAACGGAAGGGGCATTCGCGAGACCGAAAGGCATTACCAAATACTCAAAATGGCCTTCAGGCGTATTAAATGCGGTCTTCCACTCATCCCCCTGCTTAATCCGCACCAAATTATACGCACCACGTAGATCGATCTTAGTGAACCACTTCGCCCCCTTTATGCGAGCAAAAAGATCAGTCAGTAAAGGTAACGGGTACTGGTATTTAACTGTAATCTTATTCAGAAGTCGATAGTCGATACAAGGTCTCAATGAACCATCCTTTTTACCCACAAAGAAAAACCCTGCCCCCAGTGGAGACAAAGAGGGGCGAATATGACCCTTTTCCAAAGATTCTCTGATATACTCCCGCATAGCAGTATGTTCAGGTACAGACAAATTAAACAAGCGACCCTTAGGAAATTTACTACCGGGAATCAACTCAATAGCGCAGTCACACTCTCTGTGAGGGGGGAGAGAATCAGTCTTAGGCTCCTGAAAGACATCATAAAAATCTGACAGAAATGCTGGGATCTCAGAGGGAGTAGATGAAGAAATGGGAACCAAAGGTGCATCCCCATGAATCCCCCGACATCCCCAGCTCAGCACAGACATTGATCTCCAGTCCAAGACTGGATTATGAATTTGTAACCATGGTAATCCAAGTACTAATACGTCATGTAGATTATATAACACAAGGAAA